>NC_133907.1:9231025-9542389 GCF_964199755.1 Larus michahellis | reverse complement strand
CTGGCAGAAGCGTCTCCAAGAGGTGAAGGCTACAGCAAAGCAAGGATTTTGCCTCCTACACTTTATCCACATCATCAAAGCAACGAACTCTTCACTCTTCCTGCTTTAATTTAAAATCTTGCAGTACTTATATTGTGATTTTTGTTTCATAGGATCAAACAGTTTATTAGGATTAAATCAGTGAGTTGATTGAAATCACGGTGATTTGAATTGCCACTTTTAAACAGGATTTATATTAGCAAGCTGAAAATCTTGCTCTGAGTAGTGAATTTTAATCCTAGCTTGCAGCTTAATATTTCTTGGCAGTTATTTCCCTAAAGGAAGATATTATTTTCTTCCCCCTTAGTTGAAATACATTAAAATGCACAGATTTTCAATCAGATGTAGCTTTTTAATTACATATTGTACTTCTTTTTTTGTCAACTAGCTACACTAATTCTGTGTGCATTCATTTAAGCAATTACGTAGTTCAAGAGTCATGCTGTGATATTTCATTTTTACATATTTGCTTATTAGAAACAGTGGGTGGTGCACTGCTTAGTGTTTTTTCATTCCTAATTTGTGTCAACTGGATTTGACTTAAAATTGAAAGTCAGTTAAACAGCCACAAAATCAGCATTTTAAAGTAGCTTCTTATTGGTTAAATAATCTGAAGAAGATTAAATATGTAGGGGAAAAAAACCCCAAGCTTAAAGTATGCTCTGATTTGAGCACTGATTCTATAAACAAAGGAAATATTGATCATAGCTAGTGAATTATGTAGTTTATTTCTGGTAAGCATTGGTCACATCTTGGGAGGCACTGGGGATGCTGTGTCCGGTTGGTCACATTATCAGCTAAGGTAAAGGGTCACAGATACCACATTATTATTTGCTTATGTAAGTTACTTTCACTGTATTAAAGCTTAGGTTTTAACATAGGCTGTCATAATTTCAGATGTGAAATGTTCAAATCAATAATTATTATGTGCTCTATAAAATGGTTTTAAATGGTTTTAAATTTAGGGAATTTTTGCTTCTCTGATATGGAAAAAAAAACCCAGAATATATAACTGCAGGCTATGTCTGTGTATATAGCAAATCTTGAATCGTATGCCTGCCCTAAGAACTTTGTAATGTTATTTCTTGCAATCATGCCTTCCTAAGTCTTCAGTGGACCTTGTACTTGCTGGTGATTCTTGCTGGCTTGCATGGCTGATAATTACAGTCCTGATGTTTTACTCTCCTGGTCTCTGCTTCACTGCAGCACAAATGCAGTCCTTCCTTTTCATTATTTCTCACCTCCCTGTCCAGCTCTGCTTTCAGGGGCTTTTAAACAGTGTAGTTAATCAAGTACGTGGGGGTTTTGTTCTAGTGCAGTTACTGTATTGACAGAAACTAGATAGTGTTAGCCATCGATGCACGGAATTGTGCGTGCAGAATAATGGACTAGAGCATTTCCGTATAAAGGATGAGTTTTATTTTCTAAGTCCCCCAAATCCTTTAAGATGATTATCGCTGGTACAGACAGGAATGAGACTTTAAAGAGATGAGTACTTATTTTTTGAAAGCTGGTGTTTTAAGAGAACAGTCAATCACCTGTTTAACCTGGATTTAAACAAATAATCGCTGCTTCCAAAGGTGACAAGTTCTGCTGTATTCAGAACTGTGGGGACCAGGAGGGAGCCTGATGGATAAAGAGAGAGGGGCACATTCAGCCATCATTAATTTGCCTTCTGAGCTTAGTGTCTGCCAGCAGAAAAAAAACAGGGTGCCAGTTTAGGGGTACAACTCGATAAAGCAGTGTTAGCCAAGCGATGAGATAGGCGACAAAGAGTAAGGTCACCAAAAAAATAACATCTTACTTCACAGTAGGTTTCATTTATATCACTCTGGTGGTAAAAAGGAACCATCAAAATAGTACCATTAAATTACAGGCATAAAATACATTTGGTAAGAAGAATCAAGCCTCAGACTTTAACAGTGATATATATCTTGAGCCTGTTCACTTGCAGGTGTACTAAGATGATAACCTGATTTCTTCTTGTCAAATGATGAGTTTTTTAGTGAAACTGTAGTTCACCACAGTTAACCTAGATTATATTCAAACCAGTGGCCAAGAGATCACCGTTCCTTGAGAGTCCTTATTTTGAGACCGTGAGATAAAATGGGAATACTTTTTCTGGAAACAGAAAGACTTTTCCTTTGCCATAAGTAACCTGGGTTCTGTGCAGCTTATTTGGAGACGGTAACTTAAAACAAGTAATGTCTAGTTTTATTTCACTGGATTAAAAAATCCACAATAGAAGTAGCAGCCCTGGAATATTTTACTATTCTTCATCCTTTTATTTTGTGATAAGAAGGGAAAAAGATTAATGCCATTTTCATTTTCCAACGTTTTTGTTTGTTTTTTTTTTTTAAATAATTTCCCTTTTGGAAGATTTGATGTTATTTCAATATGATATGATGATATCCTTGAAATTATACTTCATTTTTGTTTTGCAGGAAGAAGAAATGTTTCGTCCGAATATGTTTTTTCTGCTTTTGCTTCCACCTATTATATTTGAATCTGGATATTCATTGCACAAGGTTAGCCCCTGCCAGACACCCATTTTACATGTGTGAGGTTTTGTTTGGAACACATTCTGCTTTTAGTTATCTTCATGAAATTTAGAATAATTGCATTAAATTCCATCATATTAATCATCAAGGAATTGAGAATGAAAAATTCAAGCCTCTTCAACCCAGAATGCAGGGAATGTAGCTTGTCACTGTTAACTGTGTGTTGGCAAGGCTTTCGGTACTGCACGGGGGTTGTTCTCCTTGGTTGGAGAGGTTTCTTACCTCATCAGAGCTGTACAAGGGCTGATGTGAAGGAGGCAAAATGGGAAGGAGTAGGATCAGAAGTGGGAAAGGTGGGGTCACTCCATAGCTAAAGAGGAGGAAAATGTTTACAAGGGTTTTCACCCCTTGCCTGGGAGCGTGTGTTTCTGTGGACGTTTCTCATAGTGCCGGTCCTGGCTGAAGTGGTTTTGGTGCTCCCTGTGTGCTGCCTTTCTACTTGAGCTGCGCTGCAGGAGAGGGGGTGAGCAGTTGGGCAATAGTAATATCACGAATTGGTATCAGCACTGAAGATTTTTTCATACAAAACCACAACCTAAGAAATGGACTAGCAACTGGGAAGTTTACAAGCCTTTTTTCACATGCCCTGTCTACAAGAGATGGATTCATTTACAGTTCTGCCCGGTGGGGAATGTGTCAAAGTGCTGGTGAATACACAGCTGTTCGTCCGAGGATTGGCTTGTTGTTAGGGTACCAGACTGACGTCCTGGGTATCAGAGGGATTTGCTGTCATCCTCAAGAGAGCAGGCTCTTTAGGCAGATGGTGTGGATGTATGTCCTGGGGTACCTGTAACCAAGCTAATGAAGCTTTATTATCGGAAACCCAGTTGTGAATCAAAATCTAATTTAGATGCAAACCTAAACATGAGTTTTCCCTCAGATCATTTTCACTGATTTACTTCTTTATTATTGTATTCCAGGGTAATTTTTTTCAGAACATTGGTTCCATCACTCTGTTTTCTGTATTTGGCACTGCAATATCAGCTTTCATTGTAGGTGGAGGAATTTATTTCCTGGGCCAGGTAAGAGTAACTGCTTTGAAACACTTAAGTTTATCTGACTTGCTCTTTGAAAGTCCATTTTTCAAGAGCAGACAAACACAGCAAAAGTGAATTTCTGAGTCACAGAGTCCAGTTCTTTGCTATCACAGAGACAATGTTAGAGAACCACTTCCATAGATATAGCATGCTCCCTGTTAAAAGTAATTAAGACTTGAGTTTTAATATTTTTTTTACTTCCAGTCTTCCTTCTTTACTTTACCAGTCTTCCTGTCAGAAGGCTGGTCCAAAACCTGTATTCTCTAGAGCCATCTTCTAATTTCCAGTATTAAACTTCCTTATTCTTCTGTCAATATTTTTTTTCACTTCCCTGCTTTGTTGTTTCCCCATTGATTAGATATAAACATAGATAATTATATTTTCTCTCAGATTTTATTCTGGTAGGCCAAACAATCCATGCTTTCCTCTTTGCCTTTCAGATTTCCATTCCTTTGAATTCCTTAGTTACTCTACTCACTTGTATCTGTTCCAGTTTCATCTGGTCTTTGCTGATTTTGGGTGACTAGAATTTTATCAGTAGATCACTGTTGGAGGGCAGTGTTAGACCGGGTGCTACTGTAAATTTAGGATTTGATGAATAGTTTCATTTTTAAAAACAGCAGAAAAACACAGTTGATTGTGATTCTTTTATGTTTTACCTATTCTTTCAGGCTGATGTAATTTATAAACTCAACATGACAGACAGGTAAGCTCTTGGGGAAATGGTGTAGTATATGAAATGAAGCATTCTTCAAGATAACTGTATATGGGAAATGCACTGTAATTGGCCAGCTCTTCTGGTTATTGTTTAGATTGCTTAGATGCAACATGGTATGTGAAACTAATAAATAGATCGAACACTTCTAAACCCTGTTTATTATACCCTTATTTCCAAATAGTATTCTATGCTCAGTGATTGTTCTAGACAGGAAAGATACGGTGGTTTTTTAACCAACCCTAAAGTTAAAATATGTAAACTTTGATTAGTTGGTAGTATTCATATATATAATAAGGGCATAACTTCCTTGTCCAAATCTTCTTAAAAGACAGAATGAGTTTTTCAGTATCAATAATGTAGATTTTTCCAGAACTTGCCACAGGATCTAGTCAGTTATTTTTAGGAGTACACCATCCTAACGTTAAATAAAGTTCGTTCCTGGTTTATTTGGGATTTTTGTTTGTTTATTGTACAGCCAATACAGGAGTTTTTTGTTAAAATCCTTAAATAAGTTGGGTGGCAAGCAAGAAACATACAAAGTAGAACACACATGAACGGCAGAAATCTTCCTTACTTGGTTCCAGTGTTTGATTTTACACAGCTGAGCAGTCCCATTGCCTCTCTATTGTCTATCTTTGGATTCCAAAGTAATGAAGTTTTAGCAGTTCCCTTTAAATGTTCCTCTCTAAGTACTCCTGAACAGGTAACACTACGCATGAATGGTTTGGGCTGTCTCTGTAAAGTTGGTTTCCTGTTCCTCTGTTTTTTTCTTATTTAGTTGGGAGTAAACATTGATACTGTTATTGAGTGCTGGGAGGCAGGTATTTCTCCAACATCACTTCCAGCTGGACGACAGCTTTTCTCTTTGGTATATCAGTAAATGAAAGAGAAACTTCCTTTTTGTCACTTCAGGTTCTTATGAATGAGAAGAGAGCATAACTTTTCACTGTTTAGAAACTATAATACATAATGTCTTTGTTACTAGTTCATATAAGTTTACTAGGTACATATTTTTCTTTCATCTAGTTTTCTTTTTTGTTTTGTGTTCTCCCAGTTTTGCGTTCGGCTCTTTGATATCTGCAGTTGACCCTGTGGCTACCATTGCCATTTTCAATGCCCTCAACGTGGATCCTGTACTTAATATGTTGGTTTTTGGAGAAAGCATTCTCAATGATGCAGTCTCTATTGTCTTGACCAAGTAAGTGCATTTGAACTATACATGTTTATGGCAACAGCAACCACCTTATTTTCTGTTAATTAGTTACTCAGATATACAGTAATTCTTCCATCTCCATTTGGAACAAGTCATATGTTTCTGGTGTAAAGCTGAATGTTGTATGATCCTTCTTTGTTAAAAGCAATCCATAACATAAGCTGCATGGGAAGAAGACAATAAATGGATGTCTTATTACCAGTGCCTCATCTCATTGATCCCAGATGACTGACTGCTTTCTAAGCGCATACTTTTACCAGCTCTCTTTCCACGTGAGGGCCCTGACAACAGAAGACCAACATGTGGCCTTTCAGGCTTCCACAAAAATATTTACCTTCCCAAATACACAGTTGTGTCTCCTGTATCTTTGGCTTATACCCAGAGTCACACTTCAATTCGAGGGGGATACATCAACATCCATGCAATAGTGTTATATTTATGTTGGGGCTATCACAGGAAAGAAGAACATCCGATATCCTTATCCTTTGCCCATGATGATTCTTTGGGGCTGAAATAGTTTAAAAAAATATAGATATATCTTCATGTTATTTCTGAAGTCAAACAATGTGACTATGAATGTATAGGAGTAGATACACTAAGAAGGTAGTGAAGTTAGAGTCAGTTTTCAATTAACTAATTGCTTTTAATGCAGTCTTGATTCTTTTATAGAAGACCATGAAGGCTAACGGCAGTCAACAGGAACACTAGTTAAAATCCATGTCTTCTTTGCATGGAACTATGAAACACATTCCTGAAATTCAAAGAGATTTCTCCCCTTTCCTCCCAAGAGCTTCTTTGTTTTTCTTCAGTGATCTTCTTGTCTCTCATCCACACCTAAATATTTGATGAGAGGTCTTCCTGTTCATTTGTTCTCCTCTGAGGATCACATGATGTCTCTTTTTTTTCATGCTTTGAGCTTTTACCACTGCAAAATGTGTTTTCCTTTTCAAAGTTTGAAAATTGTTTTGTAATGCTGGGCATTATCATAGCCTATTTACGCCATTCTGGGGGTTCTTCAGAAGAGCAATGCTGGATTTCCAGATTTGTAGCAGAATTAGGTTTCCCTTTGGGGATTACACTAAGACTTGATTTAACATCTTTTGACATTCCTCTTGTTATATATATCACAGTGAAAGCCTTTTAAGAGTGACAGCAACAAAGAAATGGAAGTCTCTTTTGTTGTTGTTCTCGAAAGATGTTTGGTATTTTTGGATCCAGGCTTAGAATTTATAACTGTTTCTTTTTTTTTCTTTTTTTAATTATATCTAGCACAGCAGAAGGTTTGACAAGAGAAAATATGTCAGATGTAAGCGGATGGCAAACCTTTCTACAGGCACTGGGATACTTTCTTAAGATGTTCTTTGGCTCTGCAGCACTTGGCACACTTACTGGTCTTATTTCTGCATTAATATCCTTTTTTAATTGTGGTGAACACATGTATAAAATGGTTAACTTCAACATTCTAATAGTATTTTTCTTTCCCATCCAGCATTTCTTAGGGGATATTTCTTATTAGATATTATTTTGTTGGCTGAGGATTTTCTCATGCTCATTCTGTTTTCATGTTAGTGTGCGTATTAAAAAGTTGCATCAGATTTTTATGAACATAATTGAGGTCTGAAATGCCATATAGTGGCTTATATTATGTGCATTGGAGTGTTATAAAATATGGTAATAGTTTTGTAATTTCAAAATATATTAATTTCATTTCAATACTGATCCATTTTTACAAGCATATGGCTCTTTTTTTTACATGCATAAAACTATTAATTAAAAAGAAAAAGAAAGCTGCTTTTCCTGAGGGCTTTTGAGTCAGACCAGCTCGTTTGTCCCTATGTATCATGTGCAGGCAGCTGAATACAGATACTGTTCTATTTGGATTTACAATGAGGTATGTTTTGCCTCCTCCACTTCCGTGAATTGGTTGCTAAACAACCCAGAAGCTTCTCTGCTGAGATAAGGAAGGATGTTTGTTGTAAGTCGGACACCTTTGTTACTTTTTGGAGCTTGTTTAATGTTAATACTGACTTCACTGTAGGCAATCTTTTGTACTAGTCTTGTTCAACAGTTATTCATGTCATCTGGGACGTACTGTTAAGCACTTTGTTTGTAAATAACAAGAACAGGGTGTTTGGTTAAATATAGACATATATCCTTTCTTGGTTCATTAGCCCGATTCCATGAACTTTTAGATTATTCCATACGTCACAACAAAAGAAGGAGACAGATGTTTAACACTGCTTTCACTGGTATCTAAGTGATATTAAGACAAAGAGAAAAGCACCTTTTCCCCCTGCTAAATTATTTGTGCCTCAAAGTATTTGATTTACCCTAAGTATGCAAAATTTCAATGCAGCAAAGGGCATTTCTTATTAGTTGCCAGCAGATAAATATAGTTGAAAGTTGCTGCTGGTTCATGAGCCAGGAGGAATCTGAACTTCCACATCACAGGCAGCTAATCCTCTGAATCTTAACAAAGATGGTAGGTGGAGTGTTTTAAGCATTAAGGCAAGGATGCGATTGAGGGAATATTTCTCACTGTGAATATTACTGCAAATCTGTCATATCCCTTTGAAAGTAACTAGAACTCTAGTGATGGAACAGAGATTGCTCGCATGCTTAGTGTGGCAAATAACAACGTCCGAGGCAAAATCTACTTGTACTGGGCAGCTGTGCTGCAGAACTGTGCATGAGATGCAAAGCAGAACTTGTGGCCTTTGGCAAATGTCCATGTTCGTGACTACAAAATGTAAAGTAAGTTTTAAATATCTTGAGTATCAAAAGGACATTATTTTTGTTAAAACATAAATGAGAGCTACCTTACTTTTAATTTGCTGTTTCATAGCTCTCCCCTATTTTTAGAAAAGCCTTTACTATTTAATGATTCTCTGTGGATTTTCTGCAGAAATTTTCTGCAGTTTTGGAGCAGTTTCCAAAGACTGAACATGTAGGAAAATGGCCCTTCTAGATCCAAACAAACAATTTGGCATGTTGTTATCGGTACTGTATAGGAACATCAGTAGCAGGTCTTTTCTGTCTCGAGGTCTGTCCATTCTGATACACTTCTATCAGCAGTAGCTTCTATAAGAAGCTGTTATGAGAAGCTACTCGTAAGAAGTTATTAATCTTTCCATACTTGAGTCAAAGGCCAATGTGTAGACTTTATTAGCTGTTCAGTAGATAAGTGCATTAAGCATAATCATTGTTTTATAATGGAATGACACAGATTTAAATTTTTTTTAATTTACTTTTTCCATAACGTTTTCTTGTATACGTGCTAAAGCACATTGATTTAAGGAAGACACCCTCCCTAGAGTTTGGGATGATGATTATCTTTGCTTACCTTCCTTATGGACTTGCAGAGGGTATCTCGCTCTCAGGTGAGTAGCAAAATGAGTATGTGCAAGTTTCTTTGATAAATTTATGGAGTAGGTATTTTTTGTGTCTAAGACGGCCCCTGGGTTTTTTACAGGTTTTCTTGTTTAACCTGTGCTCTTACTTTTAACCTTGACTTACTTTAAAGATACGCTTATTCTCTACTTCATGTTCTAAAAGTATAGAAAAGGTAATTTCAGTTTTCATAAGCATTTGGTAGCTAACATAAATGCTAGTATTCTCCCCAGTTAATTAGACTGGGGAGAATTAACAGAACTAACAATTCAGCTGCACACCGTAGATCTCAGCCACATCAGCTAACTTAGGTAACATCCACCCTGCTACCCTGAACCCATTTTTTCTGCCCGTCCTTCAGTGCCATTGGGGAAAATCAGCTGAGAAGCTGGTAGTTTTGCTGAAGGCCACAAGAAGAGGCTTACACGTGAACTTCTTCCATCATTCTGTGGAACCAAGTACAAAGACAGGGTCCAGTTCTGCTGGATGCCCAATGTCTCTGGCCTTTGGTGATTTTTTATCAGCATAGTCAGGTGGTTTATGAACTGGTCTTTTAAGACAATTGGCTTCCTGTCTCATTTCTCAAAGAAAAGTGGGAAGGGATGCAACACTTTGTATAATTCAAATAGCTAGGGAATCTCCTTGGGGTTTTTTTTCCTTTTTTTTTTTTTAAGTGCATTAAAAGATGTATTTGCTCTACAACTTTATGTTTGTATGTTTATGTTATGTTTGTGAGGAGTAGTAGCAGGACTAGATTTCTTGTAAATGAGCTGCAGGTATGAAATAAGACTTTCTGAAAATGTACGTATAAGCTAATGTGAATATTTTGGGATGGATCTGTAGCAGTGTATATCAGAATACCTTCACTGATGTCAGTGGAGTTGTATTTTTTTTTATGTGGCCTATAATCATGGTAGTTACACAATCAAGATGTATACTCCTAATGCAAACATTCCAGTCTACCCACTTGCATCCAGAAGTGGATACACACTCTATGTGTGTACAGGCCAACACATATGTAGGGAAATGAAACCCGAGCAAGCAATTTGATATGTTAAAATACTTGTATTGCCATAAAAACAAGTTTTGCCTTGTGAGAAGATTACTCTGGAGGGTCTCAGCATGTGGCCTGTTCTAGTTCTAATTATATTGCTTTATTAATATGAAATTATAATAAAATATTATAGAATTATAGTGCCATTGCATGATGTAACCAACACATCTGTATGTTGGTATACAATGAAAAAGAATTTATAGTAAGATTCCTAGCTAATTACTCTCAGGATGGTAGAGGTTCTTTGTCATTGTTTTTGTAAAGACAACCTCTCTAATTTGTTCAAGTGCCTTCAAGAATGACTTCTCAAGAAATACAAACTTTGAATGACCTTAGCCAGGTCACCTCCGTGTTTCAAACAAAGGATTCTTTTGACTGTAGCTCTGCTACTCTAATCCTTCCAGTTACGTTCATCTGGGCCATTCCTGGGCTTGTAGCTCCAGCCAAATACTTCTAGTCTTTTAAACTTTCCTTGTTTTGGGCAAAGCAGGCGTACTCCCACATGTCATCCTGTCCTCTCAAGATCTGCATTGCAATTGATTCCTTCTGGGTTACGTTGTCAGTTTTGGTCAGTTACTTACAAGGAAATAACTTACAAGGAAATAACTCAGTTGTTCTTCAAGTGGACTGCTCAATCCTTCCCCAATCCTAACCATCATCTCAAATGACATCCTTTGCAGCAGCCATGGAAATGCTTAAAACTTCCTTTAAGATACCCAGCTCCCTGTGAACACTGAACAACTGACAGCGTCTGTGATGTGTCTTGAGCAGTTAGCGCAATAGATTGAAATTCAGATTCTTCCCATAAATAACCAAGAGCTGGGAAGCAAGGTAGATGTAAAAAATCCCTAACACAAATCAAAGATTTGTGAAATATAGTGAAATCTGAGGTAGCTGTTCTGGCCTGTGATATCAGTTGCTGTACCTCTGTCCAAGCCGTGCATGTCATTAGGGCAACTGAACTCTGTAATGGAAAAGTTGGTGGCTTTTCCCATAGTTGATAGCTGAGATTAATCTCTGTAGTAACTTACAGCAGATGGTTTAGTGACCCTTTCTGCTGGAGGCAAGGGACATTCTGCACAGCAGCATTCCTTGCAGGCCCTATGTATCAGGCTGTACCTTCCTTACAGTTGGACTCCATGATCTTAAAGGTCTTTTCCAACCTAAATGATTCTATGATTCCTACAACAGTAATTGTTGCCCTGAATTCTCAAGTCTCAATAGCTTTTCTGATTCTCAGGTTGATAAAAAATTGGGGTACACCTGTGTGTGCTATTCGTTCTTACTTTTTTATGGTATTAGACGTAGTGCGCCATACTGGAGTGGATTCACACCCATGCCCTGTTGGTCTCATTCTGCTTCTGGTGGAGTGGTTGAGCCTGGCTGATCAGCAGATAGGAAAGAATGACACACTTTCTGGGAGAACGGAATCATACAGTTCCCTAGCCCTGCTATTCTCAGATTGTTTTTATTCTTCTTTTGATCTCATCTCTCTACCTGTTAGGAGAGTGAAAAGCAAGATTTGGCTTTTTATTTCCCTCACTTTTATGGGAAAATGTGACATAACAGGGATTTATTCTAGCTTGCCAGTGACCTATACTGGACCTCTTAGTATTTAATATGACCGGTGGCATGAAACTGGTATGAGTAACAATGGTAATAGAAACCCCACTTATTGCTTCATAAGCTTTTGTGTTAGTAAGGGCTATAAACACAAATATTTGCAGAGTGCAAGCTATTCTTCTGTTGACTGCCACATTTTTCTCTACAGGTATCATGGCAATCCTCTTCTCTGGCATCGTGATGTCTCACTATACACACCATAACTTGTCCCCAGTTACACAGATTTTAATGCAGCAGACACTGAGAACAGTTGCTTTCATGTGTGGTAGGTGCCACTTACTATTTTAATATCTAATATTAATAGTGTAAAATTTTATTTGTCTGAACTACTGATTCTGATGGGAGCAGCAGAAGTGTGGATTTTCTTCTAGCCATTTGTATGTCAGTGGTACATGTCTTTAAGAGAAGAGTTCCTAATAGTGGAGGCTGGAAGGCAGTCAAAAGTCACCTTTCCTGCCATACTGCATAAAACATACAGTAAATCTCGCTCTCCCATCCTGCAGGCTCCTGCTGAGATTTGCCACAAGATTGATAACTGAATACAGATCTCCGACTCCTACATTCCTCTGGTCTATTTTTAGTTTTAGGAGATGGATTTTTAGTGGTACTTTTAAAAATGCTTTTGGATATAAAAAGCTACTTGCAAAAACAATAGCTTCAGAAATTGAAAAGTTTTTGGCAGTAGTGATACAAGCAGCTCAGAGTCCCATAGCCTTTCCATTTCCTTTTACAAGCCAAGCTTTTGAAGAAATGACATGCTTCTGCTTTTTAGGTGATGGTATGAATATGTTCTGTAGAATTTGCAGGAAGATGCATGTGGAACATGGTCAGGGAGTAGCCTTGCTGCAAACTAAACTTAACCACTCATTACCTGAGCACCAGGGTTTGGCCTTAATCTATTACAAATGCTAAAAAAACACATATTCATTCAACCCACTGTAAAGGAGTTATTTAAGACGCTGTGCAATTTCGTACACGTTTGCAGCAGGTTTTGAACATGCAAATGTAAGTAGCCAGTACCCAAAGCGTGACCAAACAATTTCTTCTGCTGCAGTAACTCAGGTATTGCTACTGTCTGTCCAAAACTATCCTGTTTTCAACCGTCTTTATGATAAGCAACCTACCTTGCTAGGACAGGAGCGAACTGCTGAAACATCTTGACTGTGCAATTCTCTGACGGTAACGTGTAGGTGCTGTGGAAATAAAATGGATGACTGTAGTCATTGTGCAGTGGTGTTACCATTTCAGATTTGCAAACATCACTTCTAGAGGTTATTAGAATATACAAGGGTTGTTAGATCATACAGTGCAGCATTTTATTATGAAGAAAGTAATGAACTGCTGCCATTTACAAGAATTGAATGAGTTGAATACTTTATAGTAGTATTCGACTTGCAATATATGAGATTGTGCCTGACATGTCAGTTTTATAGAGAATCTGATTCAAAGCTACAGAAGTCATTAGTAGTCGCTCCTGTAGCTTGTGTTCTGCAACTTGTCCTATATTCCTCAAGTGAAAAATTGCTCAGTCTTTAGAACAAGGTTTTGCTAGCTTTGTTCTTACTTACCAGTAATTTACAGCTGGAAAAAGCCTGCGCACTGAGACTAAGGTGCTGTCTGCTGACAGCGAGAGTGGAAGAATCTGGCCTTTTGCATAATGGCATTTGTGCCTATTTTGTGCATTCAGAAGTCAGGAAATATTATTTTATGTGCCGTATGTAGTAACTTATTATAAGAGTAGGAAAGGTTTTATAGAATTGTTTTTTTAAGGTGTGCTTTCTTTTTTTTTCAGAAACATGTGTTTTTGCATTTCTTGGCCTGTCAATTTTTAGTTTTCCTCACAAGTTTGAAATGTCCTTTGTCATCTGGTGCATAGTAGGTATTTACTTTCTTCCATACTTGTTTAGATGCGGGTTTGGTATTGGGGAGGGGGGAAACACCTCACAGTTAAAATATTTTATAGTTCTTATGTTTTAGAGGATTTTATGAAAATACTTTTATATTTTTTATGTATTGCACAAAGCTAACTCTCACTAATAGCATGAAATTATTCTTCTTGTTCTCAGCACTCTTCTTTAAGGAATTCCAATTTGCTATTAACTTTGAAACCCTTCTATAAAAGATTATTAAAAACAAGGAAAAGAAACTTGCTTGTTTTGACCCTACTAGATTTATTAAAATAAATCTCAAAAGATGCTGAGATTATTGTATGTGCCACTTTATTCTAGAAATTATTTTACCAAAAAACAATATTGAATTCTTACATAGCTTCATATGAAGAATCCGTGTGAATGGGCAGCTCGTAGAAACTACAGTGCAAACTAGTATCAAACTCTGCTCCATTTCATCTCTCCACAGCTTTTGAGTCTCTCTCTCTCATATATACTATCAATGTATACGAGCACATTTTAGTCCATGGTTCAAGGGAAAAATTGTTATCTACAATTTATGGATAGTGGTATCAGCACAGGGAGCTGCTCTCATTGTATTATACCCAACTTCCTTATCTAATATATATCTAAGGTGTGACACTTCCTTCTATGTAGCATTGCCCTCAAAGGCATAATGCAAATTGTGTGATTTTGGGGTGATTCATAAAGGAAAACAGCGCAGCCCTTCAAGGATCCTGCTGACTAATTCCAGGATATTTACCTTATCAAGGTCTGTTTGTGGTGGAGCTTGAAAGCAACGCTATTGTGAAAAGCTTGGCTTTTCTGAGTTAAAGTTTTTGCTGTATTTGTTAATTGTCTGCCACCAAATCAATAGTACTTTTTTTTCCCCTCTCAAAATGTTGCTTCAACGCGTGTTACATTTTATAACCATACCCGGGGAAGTGTTGAGGAACTGGATTACATGCTGTTTGTTTGGCTTCTGGCCCTTTACTCTGAGGAACTGGTCCGTGGGGAGACAATAGAAATATCTTCTAGCCTCTTAGCTGCTGCGCCAAGGGAATGATTAAAGGAGCTGAACTGACTGAACTGAGGACAACTTTTACCCAAAGTAATTCTTGGTCTCTCTGGAATGCCTCTTGGGTTTCATTTATTTATTATAAGTAAAGTAGTGTCTGGTCTCCATCAGTGACAAGTCTGGTTTAGTTTCAGTTAAGCAGACAAAATGTTTAAAAAGTTAAATTCCACACTGACCTATGCTGAGAGATTTCTTTTAAGTTAGTTTAGCAGCACACCTACTCCAGAGACTTGTGAGTGAAAAGAGCATATTCACATTACTTGTTCTGTACAAACCAGATGCAGCTGGGGCCTGTGTGAATGTAACACATCAAATGGTCTTTTATTTCTGTTTTTCAGGTACTTGTTCTGTTTGGTAGAGCAGTGAATATTTTCCCCCTTTCCTACCTACTCAACTTTTTCCGTGATCATAAAATCACCCCCAAAATGATGTTTATCATGTGGTTTAGCGGTAAGTTAAAGCTCAAAGTACGGAGAACTGGAAAAAATGTTTTGTCTTTTTCATAGCGTGGGCTACTCTGGAAAGAACTGGTTTTCCATCTGTGGAACAAAACTCAACTGAACCCTTGCACTCTTCTCAAACCCAAGTGGAATACATTTGTTCTCTTTGCCCTTTGCGATAGAGGACTATGCAGTGGTGATCCCCGCTAAAGCTTTTCTGCAAAGAGTCTACTTTTCTTTCTAGGGTTAGCAACTTCATAGTTCGAAGAACAGTAGCTGAAGAGCTCAGATTCATTTTAGGGTGGTAACCAAATGATAGCTAAATGGATATAGTATAGGACTGTAAAAATCTTTTAAAGATGGAGAATTCCTGTTGAGTTATCAGGGTGCTGAGGACTTGCTGTCGATTCACTCCTCATTGATTTACTGTTCCCTATGTCAAGGTTTACGAGGTGCAATTCCCTATGCCCTCAGCCTCCATTTGGGCTTGGAACCAATAGAGAAGCGGCAGCTCATTGGGACAACAACAATCATCATAGTACTGTTCACAATTTTGCTGCTGGGAGGAGGAACCATGCCCCTTATCAGACTGATTGACATTGAGGACTCCAAAGCACGCAAGAGGAACAAGAAGGACATTAATCTTAGCAAGACAGAGAAGATGGTTTGTTTGGGCTTTTTTTTTTATTCAGAGGATCACTGATTTTCTTTTTCCTTTTTTTTTTTCATTTTTACATTTTCCAAGACTAGTACATTATTTTTTACTAAAAAGTAAAATGAAAGTAATGGAAAAAGCAAAGGTAGTAGGAAAAAGCCAAGCAACATTAATTTTAAAACATCCCAAAGACAGAGCTTGGTTAGTATTTACACAAAGTAAGTGTTTGGACAAAGGGAGGAGAAGTAGCTTCTTAACTCAATTAATTATAAATTAATCCATACAAATTAAAGTAACCCCTGCAAAAGCATAAAGCAGATGATACAGGATTGAGTCATATACAGAGGGAAAGTAGCTAGTACAGTGTGAGTCATGAATTAATCATAAAAGGCAGATGGGAATTATTTTGAAAAAGTCAAAGCAAAGGCCATGAGCAGGTGGTAGCAACAGCACCCCTATGACTGAGTTTTATTTTAAAGCAATTTCTGCCTAAGCAAGAGTACTGAAGAAAACTAACAGCCAGTCTGAAGCCTGACATGTAAAAGGCTGGAAGACAAAGTATCCTAAATTTTTGCCTGTTTTTCCCCAAGCCACCGAACAATCCATGTAGTTGTTCTGTAGGATCTGAGTAACAGCTCCTCTTGGTGCGAGGGTTCAAAAAGCTGGCAATCTTCAGAATTATCTTAGTCTGTCTGCATAGAGAGGTGTGTATCGGAAGAGCACAGGGGTAGGGTGTGTTCTGATACAGGGCTTGTTTTCAGTGAGACAACATTAGCGTTGCTTGCTGGATAAAATCATTGGCCAGCTCACAAGAGAAAACCTGCGCACTAGAAATCTGTTCTTAGCAATAGTAACAATACAAAATATGGAATATTTGAGGTCTTCTACCTTTCAGCCTGAAAAGGGAAGCTAAGTGGCTCTAGGAATCAACAGCTGGACAGATTAATACAGCCATAAGCCCTGGTAGGCTGGGGTGATAATTTCCATATTGTTCCAGCATGGGAGTTGGTTCTGAGAAGGGAAAGCACAGAGCAGGGGGCTGAAGCAAGCTGGGGGGATGACTGCCACATTTCTCAGGTTATTCCAATATTTGTGATCTTTCTAGGGAAATACCATAGAATCGGAACATTTATCAGAACTCACAGAGGAGGAATATGAAGCCCAGTACATAAAACGCCAGGACCTCAAAGGGTTTATGTGGTTTGATGCCAAGTATTTGAATCCTTTCTTCACCAGAAGACTCACACAAGAAGTAAGTCTTGTTTTCTTGAAGAAAAGCAGCTGTGGTAGAGTTGGTTGTCACTTCACTCTGTACCATTCAAGGCTCATAGCGTAGCCATGCAGCTTCTACATTAGGAACCATGAGCCATCTAATATATTACTTGTGCATATGTAGAGCAGCTGTAATGAGAAGCTGCACTGTAAAATTGCAGGTTGGATTAAATGAGCATCTTTCAGGGCTACCACAATTAAACTTTAAAAGGTGTATGGATTTATTGGACTTGCCTTTAATCTTGCAGAGTACCATGAAGAGTATCAGGAGTTACTAGTTACTACTGTTGCTAGAAAAAGCTGCTGCTGCTCACGCAAAGTTTTTAAAGTGCTATCACACAAAGTACTGCCTTTTACTGCACGCGCTCCTGTGAATTCTGGAGTTGCGGTTCTTCTGCAGAGTGCAGTTTTTATCTTGGAAATATGCACCAGAATTGCAGCCTTCACTTTTAAGACTTCTTCAGTGGGAGACCAATACTTTGAAGCTGTAAATGCAAAACGACACCTGACTGAACGTGTAACTTAACACTGAGCAGCTCCGAGAGGTGCAAATAGTATGCCATTTTCACTCCATGCCTGAGAAACCCAAGACTCCTTGGCTGGTTTTCCAGTTTGCCATAGAATTAAGCATTTTTGCTGTGGAGTTGACCATTTTGTGTCAAGTGTGCACATTCCATCTTCCTAGCCTGCACAAACATACTATTTTTCCTCTTGTTTTGTACCATTTTTTTTCCCAAAAGAATGCTTTCAGCACTTTCCCACAAAAAGCTAAAGGCATTTTTTGCAAAACCAAAAAGGAATCAAGAAACCAGAGTAAGCATCTGACTTGTAGTTGGTAGCCAAAAGCACAGGCTGCCATCCAGATTGCAACCAAAAGCTAGAAAAATAAGTGTGTGAATCACCAAAACGGGCCACAAGCTTCCCACTGTCCCTGGGAACACATAGGGAGGAGCGAGATTCAAAGCCAGCCCATCCAGACAGCATTGGGGTTGTTGAAACCCACAGAGCAGGACTGTCTAGAAAACACAGGTAAAAATACCTGTCATCAAAAATATCATCTCTGGAAATAATTACTGATTGGACACTTCATAAATATTTTCTCATAGGAAACAGAATTGCTTTGCATGCTTAGAGACCAGGAGCGGATTGTTTCCTAAGGAATATGTTAAATAGTCTTTGTCTTTTGCTCTAACCCACAAGTAGTGTTGTAGCTAACTAACAAACTGTTCTGGTTTGCTTTTGCCTTAGGACTTGCATCACGGGCGCATACAGATGAAAACCCTCACAAACAAGTGGTATGAAGAGGTACGACAAGGACCCTCAGGATCTGAAGATGATGAGCAAGAGCTGCTATAAGAGACCGGGACAGGAGTGCAACGAGTTTATCATTAGAAAGAGGATTTAAGTATCAGGAATCTGACTGCACAAAAGCTGGAAAGCTAAGGTTGAACTTTCATGTTTCAGGCATGTCTTGTGCTACGTGTTTAGGTATAAAACCGCAGATCTACTGTGCTTGATACTACTAGTCAGCGCTGGAGACCCGTAAGCGTCAGACACTGGTCTGAATGAAGAACCTTTTGTTCAGGTTTTACAGCATAGCAAATTCCATGCAGCCTATTGAAAAGCAGAAACATCTGCCATGAAATGATGACGTTGTTTAATGGGGGATGTCTTCTTCCTATTACGAAATTTGCTGTAAACATATGCTGAAGTACAGAGCCATCGTATGACTCTGCAAAACAGAATGAATTGCACTTTACTTTTTTTTTTTTTTAATATATATATTCATTCACAGCATGGAGAGTCTTGACAGTTTATACTGTGAATTTGTTTCAGCACTAGTAAGGGAGTTTGACTGGAATAAATCTATAATTTATGGGATTTGCACATTATGAATCCAGAGAAGATGCACGCCTTGACAAAAAGCAGATGTTGCACATACAAGGAAGCACCTCTGAGAACTGGTGGGTTTGTCATTTAAGAAGTTCTTGATTTCTATTTTATGGGATTTTTTTATTTTTATTTTTTTTATACTGAGGTATCTAATCCACAGTACTGATTATAGCATGGTTTGGGGAGGGGGGAATTGTATCAGAACTGCATTTGAAATTCTAGTTTTAATGTGTGTTTTTCTTTGGCTAAAGCCAGTTGCAGTTGGGTTTCTGTAACTGGCAGTCGCTCCTTGCTGGCACTTCGGCTTCAAATCTTAGAAAACAGCAGCTTTTGTTTTGCCTAATTCATGAAGTGTCCCTAACACTCCAGAATTCTCTAGGGGAATTTTTAAGTTCTAGTGGAAGCAAAAGCAGCATTTTGCATGTCATTCGCTTGCCGAACCAAATGTGTACATGAGGAAGAAGAGTCTACAAAATCTAATCCAGGTACAGAAGGTTAATAGTACACGTTGCTGAAGCAGCCTCCGTTGGGAGGTGGCAAACAGCTTTCATTAAGCTGTCCTGTTTGTTAATATGATTTTTCTCTTCTGCTTACACTGTTTCAAAATCAGTAGTATCATTTCACTTTATTTTTTTTCCTATATGGCCTGGTCCGTGGCTCAAACCTGCATACACCTAAACAGGCAGGCAGTGTTTGTGGCACATTTGCCATGGTTACCCAGGCAGCAGTTCGCTCTCACTGCCAGCCTGAATTCCTCATTAGTCGTTTGCATATTCACTGTTGAAATGTGAATTTTAGTTCTGCGCGTAAATCTGACATGCAAGTGCAAATGTTTGTTTCTGAAAGTGTGAGACTTCTATTTTTGGTCTGGTTTTGCTACTAAGGTTTTTAATCAACTGCTTACCTGCTGGGAGGAATAAAAGTTCAAGAATGTATTTAGAATCCTGAGCCTGTGTTGTCTGAGCAGTTTTTCCAAAATAACACAGCTTGATACAGGACCCCCTTTCCCCCCTCTGTTCCCCTCCCTTTTAGCTCAAAGAGCTGCTCTGCGCCTCCCAGAGCTGAGCCACGCGCTGGTGGGAATCTCAGCAGGGCATGAACGCGCCTTCTGGTGTTGACCAGAAAACAGTCGGGGCTTGCTTTATCCTGAGGAGACAATCTGTGTAAAAAAAAAAAAAAAAAAAAAAAAATCAGGCTTTTCCTTCACCCTTCTAGAGAACCGTAGACCTAATTACATTTTATTTACCCATCTGTTTTACTCAGTTGCTCGACTCGAACGTTTTAGGGCCAGGAACTGGCTGGAAGGTCTCTGGGACCTTCTCGTGTCACTGGAAGGTGAACATTGATCCAGATGCTATTACGCTGGCCATAGCGTTATGCCATAGTCGTGCTGAAATATGAAATAGCCTCTAATTTCTATTGTTATTCTGGTGAAATAGGTCATCTGGAAAATAGAGGGAGGTACAAGCAGACCAGCCCTTTGGTAACTTCCATCAAGGCAAATTGGTCGTTTCCTGCCCTCTGCTGGCAATTAGTGATAGCGTTCCGACATCTAACGAGAGCCATTTGCTGGGAATAATTTTACACATTAAAATGACGCAATTAACTGATATAGCTAGAACTAATGAAGTCACTTTAAAGCAATTAAATTGAAGAAAATTTGGATGGTTTGATTTAAAAGCAACCATTCTAAAACTTAAGAAAATATTACATTTGTCGAAAGTTGGAGTTAAGACAGCTTTGTTCCCTCAAAATATGCCCCAACTTCCTTATTTTGGAGCGAATAGAAGAAGTTTTTACCATTATTTCAGTGACTAATTTTCATATTCATTTATCAATACATTGACTTTTCTGTGACAGTCATTTCACAGTTCGGATTTCTTCACTTAGAATAATATGCTTAGGAAAGAAAAATTATCTGTCTCCTTTTTGACTTGCCTTGCAGATACTTTAGATCATTTCCTATTTTATCAGGCCAATATGAGACTCCAGTCCTCCTTCCGCAAGTACTCACAGCCCCATCCTAACTTGGTGTCATCTGCAAACTTGTGCCAGTGTAAACTTATTTTTTTTCTGCTCTCTTACATATGGAGCCACCAGGAAGTACAGTGCAGATGTTACTGATTACAGAGGCCCTAAAGTCCTGCTGGGCTGCAAACCCAGTGGCCGTTTCTCTTGACAGCAAAGGAGAGGCAGGGGGAGCCCAGAGCCTCCCAGACATTATTTTTCCCTCTTCCAGCCCGTCCCGCAGCCTGCGTTAGCCTGCGACAAGGCGCCTCGGCTGATGAAGGCAAAGCCCATCACGCACAGTGTGGGCCAGCAATGGCACCCCGCAGCTCCCGCAGCCGGGCAGGGCTGAACCCAGCCCCAGTTCCCCATCTCTGTCCCGGGGATGGCGTTGGCCCAGGAGCGAGGGGAGTCACTGAAACTCCCCGGGGTGCTGGCACAGAGCAGGCGTTTCCCCAGGCTCAGCAGCCCTGCACGATTCAGGATGCAACAGAAAGCAAGGAAAAGGTGTTTCCAGCAGCATTTCCCCTCCCATCAGACAGTGCACGGCTGGGCAAGGTCCCCAGGTGACACGACCAGCCCACGGCAGGGGCTGCAGGGAGCAGACCCCCTTTCCCTCCCGGCAGGCTGTGCCAGGAGGTGCCCTGGCCAGCCACATCACCCAGCAGATGCAGGCTGGCACAGCCATGCCGTGGGAGAGCGGGCAGGACACCCTGCACCGCCTCCTCCCCAGGACGGCAGCGGCTTTTACCAGGTTTCACCCCACTGCCCAAGGGCACAGCAAACCCGCTCTGCCTCCTCACCACCGCCAGCTCAGGGCCTGCGCTGTGCCTCAGTCTCCCCACTGGTCCAAAGACCCCTCTGAGCTGCCTGATTCTTGTGGCTACTAAAACCACAGTCAGACTGGCCAGCCTGACAGCAATCCCTGTGCCAGGCAGGGAGGGGGTGCCCCTGCCTGCCCCACTCCCTCGCACCGCCATCAGGACGGCTGCACCGAGCACAGCCATCATGCCACCGGGCTTGGGACGGCACCCAACCACCCCTGCCCGGGCAGGGCAGCCACATGGGACCAGCCAACGGTCACCCAGGAGAGCCCCCAGCTCCCACCCATAACACACAGTGGAGCACATGATGGGACTCCAGCACATCCCTCCTGGGGACATACCACCACCACTCCTGTCCCCCACTGCAACACGTCTCTGGGCACTGAGACAGCTGCACAGCAGTCACTGGTAAGCGACCATAGCCCAGAGCCTGATCAAGTACAACCTCACAGAATGGTTCAGGTTGGAAGGGACCTTTAAGATCATCTAGTTCCAACACCCCTGCCATGGGCAGGGACACTCCCCACCAGACCAGGCTGCTCAAAGCCTCATCCAGCCTGGCCTTGAACACCTCCAGGGATGGGGCAGCCACAGCTTCTCTGGGCAACCTGTTCCAGTGCCACCCTCACAGTAAAGAATTTCTTCCTGATATCCAATCTAAATCTACCCTCCTTCAGTTTGAGGCTGTTGCCCCTTGTCCTATCATTACACTCCCTGATCCAGAGTCCCTCCCCATCCTTCCTGTAGGCCCCCTTCGGGTACTGGAAGGCCACTATAAGGTCTCCTTGGAGCCTTCTCTTCTCCAGGCTGAACAACCCCAACTCTCTCAGCCTGTCCTCATAGCAGAGGTGCTCCAGCCCTCTCATCATCTTCATGGGCCTCCGCTGGACCCATTCCAACAGGTCCATGTCCTTCTTGTGCTGAGGACTCCAGAGCTGGACACAGTACTCCAGGTGGGGCCTCACCAGAGCAGAATCACCTCCCTTGACCTGCTGTCCACGCTTCTTTTGATGCCGCCCAGGATGTGGTTGGCCTTCTGGGCTGCAAGTGCACGTTACCTGCTCATGTTCAGCTTCTCGTCCACCAGCACCCCCATCTACCCGCGCTACCTTCGAGCCCCATCGTTGCCCTGGGTACCCGAGAGCCAGACCCCAGCCCCAGCCTGCTCGTGACCCACCAGCCGAACACCAGCAGACACCTCCAGCTTTCCCTGCCTTGGTTTCATCATGATGAAGACACTATTTTTAACTCAACCACACCGAGAGACACTCATTTATTTTAAACATTAAAGCACCTACGGGCTGTTTCTCCAGCCTAATCTAAAAGCTGCCGTAAAAGGACAGAAAGCCATAGTCATTATCTGCCTTTCCAGGAGCTTAACCTTTGGAAGGAAAGGCCAGGGCTCTGAGCTTTGCTTGTTGAACGCCCCTCGCCTTTTCCCAGCGAGCGTGCAGCCCGTAGGGGAGGTCACCCACCAGAGATGAGGTTTCCGCCTGCAGGGGCTGCACTTAAAGGCCAGTGGCACAGACTGCAGCTGAGGGCTGCCCAGCCTTCGAGAAGAACCAGGCCACAGGAGGTGACACAACCAGAACACAGACACGAGAGGGGAACGTGCACCATCAGCTTTGTGCAACCACTGATTTTGGAGGTACGAAGGGTCTGGATGAAAGGGGCGGCCGGCCATTACTTGGAACCGTGGTGCGGGCTGGGGGCAGCTCTCATTTGAGCTGACGGGATTGTCATTAGTGATTCCCACCTCAAATTTGAACAGGAGCTGGCTGAGCTCGTGTGGGACCTGCCAGAGTGTGGAGCTGCTGGGGAGGCTGGTCCTGCTCCCAGGCCTGCTGGTGGGGAGGCCAACAGCAGCACAACCGCCCAGAGCCAGGGCTGGGAGGGTTTGATACATTCAATTAACCACCACAGCCCGGAGTAATGAACTCACGGTGAAGCAATTAAGCTGGAGGAACACTTGGAGGTGGGGGATGGGGGGGTATTTGAAAAAGCAACTGCACTAAAACTTCAGAAGGTGCCCACTACACTTGTCACAACTTGGAGTTAAGACTTCATTTCTCCTCAAACTACACATTAACATCCATAGTTTGGAGCCACTGGAAGAAGTTTCTACCACTGTGTCAAGGACCACCTTACACATACATTTATAATTCCGCTGACTTTCCTCAACAGTCACCTTATTCCCCATTTTTCTTTTATGACGCTGATGGATGTGAAATCATGGGAGCTTTGGGCAGAAAATAATCCCAAAATAGGCCAACTACCTTTTGGAGCTGCCTTATGGTGGTCATAACTGGCCTCTGCCAGCTCGCCTTCGGGAAGGAGCCTCTCTCCTTGAGGAGGATTTCTTGCTGCAGGTTTTCTGGCTCAGGCTGGGCTTTTGGTATGTTATTTACATATAGATCAATGGAGCATGCATGTCCACGCCTGCCTCAGCATCTCCAGCCTCAAAAGGGGGATTGAGCTTGGAATACGATGACTATTTGAAAATAAAGCCACCACTGGGAAAAGGTGCGAGTGCTTTCACTCGGCCAGCACCGAGTGGGAATCGCAGCGACCACAGCACCCCTGCTCAGGCACCAAACCCGCACCAAGGCAGCCCTGGCTTCTCCCCTGCCCCAGGACGGGCTCTCACCAAGCAGCAACACAGAACACAGCCCCCCACTCCCGCCCGGAGCTGGGGGCCAGGCTGCGGCACCACCAAAAAGCTAAAGAAATGGGTTCTCGCAACCAGTAACCACCTCCCAACCCCTGCCCAACCGCGGCAGCCCACGCAGACCCTACCTCAGCCCTGAAGGGACGAAGCATCCTCCATCCTCCTCGAAGCCCCAGGCTCACCCACCAGCAGCCACCACAGGAACTACCCCTGGGGGGCAGCTCTTATCTGCAAGTAATTGGTGGCAGCTGATGGCACCATTCCCAGCTGGGGACACTGATTAAATCGGCACCAGCTGTGCCCTGCGCCAGGGGAGGGGTCCAGCCCGGCAGGCAGGAGTACTGGGGTTATGGCAGCCCTGGGGAGGGACCCTGCACCTGCTGTTTGGCCTGGCCACAGTTAATTAAAAGTGATTGAGATTTTGCTAAATGGCTGCCGTGCCGCTGCCCGGACCCCCCAGCTGCAGCAGTGTCCCTATGGATGTGGATTAAAGCATACTCAGTATTACCTGCTCTCAATGTTACGCATTCTCACACCGAAATGAAGATGAAGATGCTGATCTGGGGTTTTCCTGGAGTAATAAAGGACCTGGGGGATTTGCAGATTATTTTTTTTCCTGTCTCCTTTAGGTGATTTCTGGACCGTGGTATTTTTCAGCTAGCAGGGGACAAAGCGGCAGGCCGGGGGGGCTGGTAAGGAAAGCAGGGACCCAACGCTGCATCCGTGTCTGGACCACACCATGTCCCTGAGCCCGCCACAGCCCCGCCAGGGTCATGTCCCTGGCCCCCGAGCATCCCAGGGTGGCCATGCCCTGCAAACCCCCAGGAGATGGCAGCAGCCCTTCGTGTTGGTGTCCTCCGGTGGGAAATCAGCCCTTGGCCACCCTTCTGGAGGCTCCTCTCCTGCAGGTAGAGCCATAGCTCGGTCCTGGCACCGTCACTGGTTTCCCCCCGGCCTGGGGAAGGCTCGGCTGCTGGGGAAGGAGAGGTTTCCTTGTCCCCCATTCCCAGCCAACAGGCCGTGCCTCTGCGACCGCTCACCCGCCGTGCCGCGCCTGCCCACGCACAGCGGCCGTATCTCCATTTACCCCGCGGCGCGACCGCTAACGCACAACCGAACCAAAGGCAAAGTACGGCTTTGCATGAGTGAATTTACTTGGAAAACATAAAATTTCTAGAACACGATGACTAGTCTGCAGAGACACCGAGTGCTCATGATTCCCTCGTGTGCCAGGGTGCCCGGGACGAGCTGCGGGGTGGGAAGGGGCTGAGCAGCCGTGCCCCGGGCCGGGCAGTCACCGACCCTCCTAGAAACCTGCACCCGCATTGCAAGCTTTGTCCTCGCTCTTCACTGGCTGCCCTGATCTTTCTTTGCTCCTTTGCAGCGCCTTGCAAATATTGCACATCTTTGGGTTGGGTGGGGGGGTTTTTTTGCATAGCAGGAAGAGAGAGCGAAGGCAGGAATGTCGCTCCCCGTGTGGCCTTTCAGTTATTACTTGGCTCTTGTGCACAAACCCTGCCCTGCCCCAACCGTCTGCACCTGCAGGTATCACACCTGGGCAAAGCCATCCGGGGGAGGACACAAGTGCACCCCAGAGGTACCGGTGACCCTCTCCCGTCACGGGGAAACCGCTGGGTAAAGCGGCTAAGTGGAAATGACCGAGGGACAAAAGCGAGTGCCATGACTGCCATGCTGTCGTGCGCTGATCAGAGCGGCGCAGCAGCAGCCGGTGACGATGGCACGTGCGGGGAAAGCAGGGGCAGGACCCTTCGCCGGGTGCCTCCGCACGCAGCAGCCGCTTTCCCCACCGTGGAGCTCGCGCCAGCCCCCGCGACACCTGTGCTGGAATTGGGCCATAACACCAAGGACAAAAGCCTCGGTATTTTTCATGCCTGGGTTCAAGTGGTACCAAGGTTGTAGCTGAAATGACCAGAGCATCTGCCGCCTGCTCCCCCCAGAGCTCCCCCATATTCCTGCACGCCCCTGCAGGTAACGCCTCTTCTGCCAAGTGCTCTGTGTCCTCAGCAGAGACTGCGCTAAGAAAAGGCAGCAATACATCCCGGTTCTGGGAGCGACTGCTAAAAATAGCAGTATCTGTATCTGGAGAGCGCAGGGAGGCGGCAGAGCTCGGGGCCGGCTCCCAGGCAGGCAGAGCCCAGCAGCCACGGCATCGGGGCAGCGGCCGCTTCCCAGCACTCGGGGCAGAAAAACATTCACTATTCCTATTTGGCACGTCCATGACTGAACACGGCAGCTCTGGCGACGGGTTGTGGCGTGGTTTTGTTCATTAACCAGTGACAACGTCAGGCGCTCCCAGGAGTAACTGGCCACCTGGGTGCCGGAGGGCAGCACGTTTCCCACCTCTGCTACTTGACTCTTCTCATCACCTTGAATGCATCTCTCTTAATTTTGGGGGGTATAACCAAGCTCTCTCAGCACCCTGGCCATGTTATCCACCCCCTGCCAAGCAAAACCAGCTCCCGCTGTGCCCAAGGCTGGGCACACGAGCGGCTCGCCGCTGGGGGTGGGACGGGGAGCCCCCGAGCTCGTCCCAGGTGAGCTTCACCGCATGTTACTGGAGAGAGACGTCTGCAAGGCTGCCCTGTGCCTGCCACAGCGGGTAACGTGGGCACTTTTCTATGGACGGCTTTGCACCGGGCCCTTTCACAGCTTCTTGGTCCTCTTCCTCCCAGACTCCTCCCGTGGCTGAACTGACCACACTGATCTCCAAATGCTGACTACAAGCCCGCGGGATGCTGCTGCATTCCCTGCCTGGAAAGCACGACCTGGGACTGCTGTTGCTCACACTGGGATTACCTTAACCCCAAATCCGTACTCTAAAGACAAGCTCCCATTTCGATCTCTAGGATGGGGCTGGGTTTGCATTCAAACCACGGGAGTGGGGTAGCCCAGCCTGCGCAGGAGTAGTCTCTCTCGAGGTATACGAAGATGCTTCATAATCCCAAGTGAGGTAGCTGAGCGGCACGGTCCCGCTCCCCGATGGGAAAGGACATGGTCAGCGGGGGCTGTAGGAGCTGGCGATGGAGGTAGGATGCTTCTCAGGGCCTCCTGGCCCCCAGCCCTCCCTGTCAGGCACAGTTTCTTAAAACAACCAAGTTCCTACTTGGTCATCAGAGCACCAGGATGGAAAAACAAAGGCCAAGGGCCCAGAGAGCAAGTTGCAGGAGAAACCGCACCCTGGACTTGCAGCCTAGGCAGAATTTCAGGCACTGGGTGTTTTTTTCTTTGTTTTGTTTTGTTTTTGTTCAAGTGCAAATACTAGGCGCAGAGCCACAAGAGCCAAAGTAGAGAGGGAGGCAAGGTTGGTCTTAAACTTTCATGTCACTTCATCTGCAGAACTTGCTGGGAACCCATCAGATACGTAGGTGAGAGAAAAGCAGTGCTTGGGTTTGTCTTTCAGTGCGCTGGTAGGACACAGCTGGGCACGGATGGGCTCAGAGAAGGTCCTTCATGATATCTGATGGCAGAGCTTCCCCCACCACATTGGCAGCGCCCAGGCCTGACCTTTTCCGTGTGACAAGCACCATCACCTGCACTGTCCTCTTCAGCCCCGGCTGGCAAGCAGCTCCATCGGCCAGGATAGCCAGGGGAGCACACTGGGGTGAGCTGCTGGGCGCCTGGGGGAGTTTGTAGCACTTGGGGTAGTTACTGAAACACTCAAAAGTGTCATTGCAGTTTCTGCAAGCCCCAGGGTGGTCACCGAAGCCTGGGGACAGGAAGGGCTGGAGTGTGGCCCTCGGGCAGCCACAGCAGAGGAGGGTGCGGATGGACAGGAGGAGCACCTTGTCTTTGGAGAGGAACTTCTGGAAGTTGGGCTTGAAGAGCAGGTACACCAGGGGGTTGTAGAGAGTGGAGGACTTGGCAAAGACGGCCGACAGCACGAAGGCCAGCGCTGGCACCTGGCTGGCGTCGCCGAGGACTGCCCACAGGGCAACGATGGCGTAAGGGGTCCAGGCAGCCAGAAACCCCAGGCACACTGCAACGCTCAGCTGGAAGAGAAGGAGATGGAGATGGCGGTGCCGTGAGCCTCCTGTGGCACACGTGGGCTGCTGACTCCCCCCAAAACCCAGCCTGATGCTGACAACCACTGCCACGTGCAACGGGGCCCCGAACAGTCAGTCACATCCCCAGGGAAAGCTGCTCAGCCTTCTGGACCCGTCGCACGGAGCATCGGGCTGTCAGACATCAGGTCCCAGCGTGGGCGCGTAAACCTGCACTCGCTGCCGGTGACTCACACCCCATCCCACCTGGAAAACCTGGGAATTGCCATGGCAGACGGGTACGAAGCACCCAGCGACCCAGCTGGGACCAGGCTGGCATCGGCCTCCAACAACCTTTTGTCAGCGCTCAGGTCCCTCCCGCAACCTGTGAGCTGGGGTGCAGAGCGACCGAGAGCCTCTGGAAACGGGCCATGCTCAGACCCCCCCTCCTCCAAGCAGACACGAATGTTTCCTTCAAGGCCAGGCTTGCAAGCTGTTTTCTTTCGTGTTTGTTGTTTTTTTTAAAGGGTATCCACTTTTTTTTTTTTTTACATATCCTTGGTAAATTATAGTATTAGCTTGTAGTCTGGGGAACAATGACTCATGCAAGCTCCTTTTATGATCTTTTCCAATGTAATTTAAAATGAAAACTCCCCCACCTGACGGCTTTAAATGAGGAGAAATGTGTTATTACCCACACTGATACAAACACCTGGAGAATTCACCGGGAGCAGCAGACACCGCTGGCTGGCAGAAGGGGTCTGCCATGTTCGCCAGCCCTGGGGCGGTGGGCTGGGGACACCCTGAGCCCCTGCACCCACCCGAGCCCTCCCCTACCTTTATGACCAGGCTGTGCACGCTGTGGGCTCTGCGCTGGGGAGACGTGTGCTGCCTGACGGCTCTGCGGGACACCCGCACCGTCCAGAGGATCAGCGAGTAGGAGACGAGGATGAGGAGGCAGGGGAGAAGGTAGCAGAAGACGAAGAGGGCGAGGATGTAGAGCGTGGCCTCCCTGCTGGAGGCTTTCCAGGTGATGCAGCAGGCTGTCCCGTAGGGCTCGGGGCCGTAGCTGCCCCACTCGGCCAGGGGGGCTGTGGCGAACAGCAGAGCATACACCCAGACGCACAGCAGCAGCACTCCGGCGTGGCAGGGCGAGAACTTGTTGCCTGCAGTGGAGGGATTGGGGTGAAGGTGGGTTCCCGTGGGCGAGGGGGAGCAGAGAGAGGGGCTGTGACCCCGAACTGCCCGCAGCTCCAGCGCTGGGGACAAGGCCAGCCGCGCTGGGACACGGCTGGGGCCGCCCGGGCAGGGCAGGAGCTGCTGTGCACAGCGTGGCAGCGCTGCAGCCACGGAGTGGGCAGAGCCATGACAACTCTCCCCAGCCTCCCCGGATGCGCGGGCATCCTCCTGTCCCCTTGGGTGGGCGGCCAGGGCAAGGAGCCACGAGAAAGGGAAGGGTTTGCCCCAACCCACGCAGGAAGCAGGAGGATCAGCTTCTCTCAGCTACAGGAGGAATTGGTGGGAGGTCGTGTGGCTGCTGGTGGCATGGGGGACACCGCACCCACGGCCCCCCGGGGATACAGCAGCACCCACAGACCCCTGGGCAGCCAGGGGAGGAGGAGGGAGGGAGGGAGGGAATGAGGGAGGCTGCCCGAGCATGGGGCAGGGAGGGTTGGCTCCAAGACTGCTCAAAGCCATTCCAGACACTGTCATTTGAAGGACCTTTTCCTCTCTGGGAGACTGAAACACTGAAGGACATGGATTTTTCCCTTTTTGTCCCATCCCCCATCAAATCTAAAACTCTCTGATCTTCTAAGACCTCAGTATAAAGTGCTAAATCTTCAGCCATACACAGGAGTAACATTTTCCTTTGAAACTAAGCAATTAAAAGTACGTTGAGATTAGCCATTTCCTCACAGAAAATGGGCCGGGCCATCACGGGGAGATAAGCTGAAGGTGCCGTGCTGCCAAGCGCCGGCTAATCTAGAAAGCAGAACCTGCGCGGGGAAAAGCCACCGCTACCTGGGCTGCCTTTTAAGAGCCAACTTTTATCTTTATCTTTCCTTCCACCTTTTCAGTGATCTCCTGAGGTGTTCTGCTGGCACATAACCAAGGTGACTCGGCTCCAGCATTGACCTTGACGCACTGTGAGCTGCTGGGGACAAAGCACCTTGGGGGTTGGCAGCAGCCGCGGGCGCGGGGCAGACGGGCAGCGAGCCACGGGAGAGGGAGTGAGGATGCACCCTGGGGTGCTGGTCTGCAAATCAAACTAATATCTTTGATTTCCCATTTTATTTCCATTTGTGTTCTTTAACCCAAAATCTATTCTGAAGATACATGCTAGATGGGAGAATGAGCAGCTGAGCTGAGGCAATTTAAGATCCAACGCCAAATAGAAGGAGCTGTAGATGAGTCGGGGACATCCCTGGGTCCCCTCACTTCCTCAGGCGCTGCCTGCACTCCATGCCCTCTACAAAGAGCTGGTGCCCAAGCTTAGAGCTGCAAACATTCGCATTAGCTGTGTGGAGGAAGTCCAGGTGAAAACAGGGCTACAGAATTGAGCTATAACACTGCAAACCCAGCCCTCCTCTTTTAATTATTTCAGTGAATTAAATACATTTGGCCTATGGCTCTCCCACCAGGGACAAGGGAAAACAGCTCTTCCTTGTGCTGCCAGAGCCTGTGGCTTCCCAGACGCAGAGTCTGCTCTAGTCTAAGCTCAAACCTGCGTACGGACGTTCAAAACCCTGCAGCCTGCTGTGATACAGCCGCTGGGACTTTTCTACAGAAGGGGGACAACCTCCTTGACACCTTTTTGGATGATGCTCCTGAGCCCCAGAGCGAAGCAGGGGATGGCTGAGATGCGTGCACAGGGCATGGGCAGAGGGGCACGGGGTGCTGGGGCTCCAGAGCCCCACGATGGTGGAGGGGAGTGAATACACAGGGGATAAAAGCCTTCAGAGTCTGCTGCACCAGCGTATTGACTGGGAATAGGTTACCCTGGGGCAAAGTTTTCCCAGAAGAGGTGGATCTGGCCCATTAAAAAAAAAAAAAAAAAAAAAAAGGGTTATGTTAACAGGGAGGGGTGTAAGTACAGATCAGATAACGTATCCCAGCACCTACCATATGCTGGGTAACAGACCTTCAGGCAGCAAACCGTGCTGAGCACCGTCAGGCTGGTGAGGCTGCACAGCCCGAACAGGACCCCGCAGAAGGCGTAGAGGGTGCACACCGCCTGGTTGAACAGCCACCTGCAAGGGAAAGCCTGCAGGGAAACCCAGCCCTTCCCCTCTGCCTGGGGCGGATGGCTGACAGCCCCTGCCACTCGGCTGGACAGGAATTTTCTCCGTGGTCCCTGCTCTGCAGGAAGGCTGGGCGCTCCCCAGCCCGCTCTCCTAGCAGCAGTGGGTGGTGGGGCCTCAGCCACTGGTCCCACACCAGAAGCAAAGCCAACCACGCGTGGGGTGGCTGCAATGGGCTGCACCGATACCGGTGCCTGAGTGCCCAAGAAAGCATGGGCATCATCTTGCCCCTAGTTTGTTCCCTGAGCATCCCAGTGACAGGCACAGACGGAGCCACGGGTGCAGGAGCTGCCCTGATCCACACCGACACACACTGAAGTGCCCGTGCCATGTGGGTGCCGGCTCGGAAACCCACCACCAAACCCCTTTTACAGCAAGTCTATGTGATAAACTGGAGGGACAGGGAACAGCAAAGCAACCTGCTCTGGGATGGATGTCAGAGGTTACACAGTGCCCCAGTGCCACCAGACTGATTCCTTGGGTCTCTGGGGACCCCTGTCAGGAATCTCCCCATTTCAAGACAAGGTTTGCAAACTGCATCCGGGGCCATTGGCCAGCGCAGAGCCACTTCCACAAGGTACCTGTGTGCAAAGAAGGAGGAGGTGGCCAAGGGGAAGAGTATCACTGTCATGCTCAGGTCACTGATGGCCAGGTTGACGATGAAGAACTCGGCAGGCTTCAGCATGGACCTCTTCTGATAGGCCACCAGCAGGAGCAGCGAATTCCCAGAGAGGGACACGATGCCTGCGGAGAAGGCAGAGGAACAGTGCTGTCTAACAGAGACGGGAAAGGAGCCAGGATCATCTTGAGATGTTTGGAAGCAACCACCAGAGATGTCTACAGAGGGTGGAAAGGGCTCCAGGCTTCCCTCTCTGGAGCAGGCTGAGCAGGGGAGCCCACGGGACCTGCAGAGCTCTGTGAGCACATCTGGAGCTGCTTTACATTGAATTTGATCCCTTCCCCTTCCTGAGATCCTACAGAGGCGCTTGGTAGGAGGGCAGTGATGGGATGAGACTGCAATGGGCTCCGGGTGCAGGATCTGGCCAGACTCACTTCTTCCAGCTGGAAGGAACAAGGGGAGCACTTCCTTCCAGCTAGATAAATAACGGGAGCTTTGTGCGATTGCTCTTCTGATGTCAGGCCAAGGAGCTGGGCCCCTTCGCCTTTTTAATTTCTTTCTGGCAATGTCACTCCTGTGAGTCTGTGTTGTCCAATATCATGGTAACAAAATAAACAAGAAGAAAGGCATTATGAAGATCAAGAAAAATCCAGACTAAACAAAAGAAGGCTCTTTGTTTGCTATTAGTGTACTTAAAACAACAGTGGTGATTAAAATTTTATAACAAGGGCTTTCTCTCTTTTTTTTTTTTAATTATGTAATTGTGTTTTCATTGGAAAGAGGTTTCAGTGTCCTCAGAAGGGGAATCTTTGCTGCTCTTGGGGCAGGTTGGGTAGGATGAGAGTTTCTCCCTAATGGATTAGGCTGTAAATTAAATATCATGGTAAGAACCAGCTTCCAAAGCCACTGAATGGCCAACACTGAAGTTCCTCTCAGTAACAGGATTCCCACGCAAGACCTGGTCAAATCCAGGGCTTTGGAGTTGCTGGAGGGCAGAGTACTGAGATGCTTGTCCTTATTCCCAGCCTCAGAAAGTATTTCTCCCACAGAGCTCGTCTCACATCTGTACTAAATACGTTTGATTATCTTTACTAACTCCTGGGAGCTGTAGGTACCCACAGGATTGCTGGCAGTCCCAGTGGCATGAGCATCCCTTGGGTCCCCCATCCTCCTGGGAATGAGAAACCTTCTAGCATTTAGCAGACAACTTGCTCAGGGCTCAGAAAACTGGAAGGTTTTTCTCTGCCCATCAAACACTTCTGGCCCATACCGAGCAGGGCCAGGCCAGCTCAGAGCACGTCCCAGCCCCTCAGTTTTGCCCGTTGGCTTTCTGGTGCCACTAACTCCAACTCACAGGACATTCACCAGCAACGTCTGCTGAAAGCAAGGGCCAGATGGAGGTCCAAATCACCTTCGATAGTCATGAAGCTGGCAATGCTAACAGAGAGTCCCCACCACATTGGGTGGCTGCAGTAGGAGTTACCGCACATTCCTGAAAGGTTGTTCTTCCACTTCCAAATATTTAAAAACATAATTGGTACTTGGAGTTCCCCTGAGAGGGGAATGCAGTCATCAAGCTTTGGCCAAATCATCCTTTTGAGTAACGCGGGGAGGGCTAATGTGAGAAGGACCAGTTTGATTATTCTGCCAACGACTGAACACTTCTGAAAGCACCAGTGACTGCAAAAGGCCTGAAGATCTCTGGCAGGCCGGCACCTGGGCTGCCCGCAGGAGGGGGAGAGATATAACAGGCATCTTTCCTTACCAAAGACTAAATAGAGCGTGCCAAAAATCAAGTCTTCTCTCTCCGATAAGGTGGAGATGAACACTGAGGCATTGGACGCGTTTCCCATCTGCAAAGCAAGATACAAACACAAGCAAGAGCGAATTTTGGCTAATCAAGGAGTGCTCAGCTTTCTCGGTTCCCGGGGAAAACAGCTCTGCAACACGCTCCTGGCATGGTGCTACAACCAAGCCAGCAGCGTGCACCCCCCCAGCCCCACCGCTGCAGGAGGTGGCTTCATTAAGGCTGCGGGCAGCACTGACCCAACCGGCTGGGCAGGGGGCCCGTAATAGGATCAGGCTGGTAATCTCACTTGATTACCATTTCTTCAACTCACAGATTTTACTGATTAGCATTAGCCTTTGGATCTAAATTTTCTTCGCCAGTCTCGGCCACGTGCTGACTGCAGCAGGCGCTGCGCGTTTGGACACGGGGACCGGCTGCTCGGAGCTGGAGGCTTCATGTTCTGCAAAGTCTCCCAGCTTGCCCCGTCCTTCGCATCCCTCTGCCTGTCCCCGTGTCCACACCAGCAGAGAGACTTGGCCCAAATTCTCTTTGCGATGCGGCCAAGACCTGTTCAGGTGCCATCCCGGCGGCATATTAATTGTCTCTGCTGTGAGATGTGGACAGTGTGTGCTGAGAAGGGCCCAGGCAGACAAGGGAACCCGCAACAAGCTGTTCATCAAACCCTGGCCCAGGAGACCCCAAAGCTGGGGACAGAAAGGAATTGTCACCCCGATCATCACTGCTCCTGGCTGGGACCTTCCTTCTCCAGCTGTAACCGAATCTGATCCCTGCTGCCAGCAGTGCAGGCGGTGGAGAACTTGAGGGTGAACACATGTATTAACAAAAAAACCCAAAATAGTAGTAAAAAGTCATTCCCTTTCTCGGGGTGCCTGACTCAATCATTGAGTTTTATCGGCCTAATTAGTTTCCCTGTTATTTCATGCAGCTGAGCCAAAGGTTCCCCAGTGCTTAGGAAGTTAATAGGGGGTAGTAGAGCAGAACAGCAGACGTGTTTCAGTATATTCACTCCCTTCGCTGATAACAAATAAATGGAAAAATATTTTGTTCAGGTGAAGGAAAAAAAAAAAGAGAGGGGGCGAGAGAAAATAATGGTTTAATTATAAGTTTCAATAGCTGTTAGCTTGCTTGCTGAGATGTTTAATGCATGCAATATTCCTGCCTCCTTCCCCAAGGTCCCTACCTGCACGCTGCGGGAGAACTGAAACCAGTGCCCTGCTGGAAAGCAGGACTGGGGAGGGGGAGGCAGCTGGGGCCAGACACAGCACAGGTTAATGCTGACAAGTGGCGACAGGCTGCTTATTCCTGCCCCACAGCCCAGTCTTCATGGGGCCACGCTGCAAGCTGGAACAGGGAACGGATTTGGCCTTACAAGGAGGAGGTGAATAACAATAATATCCCCAGCACAGATCCGTGTCCGAGCTCTAACCGCCCTCGCTTGGGCCCAGCACTGCGGGAGACGGAGTCTTTCTCTCCATGCGTTTTGCTGACATGGACTTCACAAACAGAGCAACTACCCTTGCTATCTGTACCCAGGTGAAAATGCCCACCTCGTATCCCAGGCTGCATTCAGACAGATGGAGCTAATTACCTGAAGTACGAGTAAATTAGCTTTGAGTGTAAATGCATTTTAAGACACTAATTGGCGTTAAACTGCCAAGAGATCCTGCCAATAGTTCTTCATTCTCTGTGCTACTTGGCCCATACAGCCCAATGCCAACGGACCACGGTTCCTCTGGCCTGCTTCGTGGCTTTCTTGGGTTAGGCGGGCACACAACCCACGGGATGTTTACAGCTCACATAGGCTCACTGAAAAGTAGCAAGTGAGACTATCTCAAGCATCTGTTATTAAGCAATGAAATATTTTTATGGTTGGTGCCTACATACCATGAGTATGATGGAGTTGCCTCTGCAGGCCAGGCGGGATGCTGGTTAATTTAGTTAATGGGAGCGGCAATGGTCATCCATGGTTCTCAATTCACTCTGTTGACCTCCCTGGATGGTTCCTGCTCCCCTTATGAACACAGACGGCAGAAAGCAAGAGAATTGGTCTGCGCAAAACAGCCCTGGCAAGTGCGTGCTGCAGAGAAACAGGTGTCACGCCCTGAAGACAGGAGGAGCAACAGCGAGCCAGGTTTTGGCTCGCTCACTCACTCTAGGAGACATGGCCAAAGCCCTCGTGCTGCTGGCAGACTCCCACATCCTTGAGACATGTTTTGCACAGGTTACTGGTTTGAGGGCTTGATATAAATGTGATTTTAAACTTACATCATCCTGCTAAACTGACAGAGGTGCTCAGGAAGCTGTGCAGCACGCTTGCCTCTTTCCCCAACTCATTTATTGGCTTTTGGTGATGAGAAAGAGGAACTGTACTGGTTTGAAATGCCCCAGCCTCCTGCCTGGCTCTGGGACGTCTGGTCTGGGGCACTGCGTAGACATCGTGAAGGCAAACGCACAGCCAGGAGGTCTAACCTCTTCTGTTTGGGTTTCCCAGTGCAAAAGAGCTTCCTGCCACAATCTTTCACTTGGGAGAAATGACCACCACACCTGGGATTTTTCCAGCCTTTTGTTGTGCAAAGCATTCATTTAACAACATCGCGTGCTTTATCAAGGAGCTAAACTCCAGCTGTTATCTGCCGGTTTGGAAGAGGCTGCCATCCCTGGGGATTTGATACGCAAGCACCTATGGGAAAACATGCCAAGCAGTGTGATTGCCCAGCAGGCTGGCAGCCACACGGCTAGTTTGCTCCTTGAACACATTAAAAGTCCCCTGTCTTGTTACCGTTCAAATACAGTACGGCAACTTCTCATACATCATTACTTGTATTTATATACAAGTGGTTTTCATGTTCAGCCTTAAAAAATCATTACCTTTTAATAGTAGCCTGCTAAAATACGTGAGGAAAATATTAACATTTGCATCTTAGAGGCTTCCTACTTTAAATACTATAATGTTAGTGTCAGAGCAGCAACTTGACTTGGAGGACTTCTCCTTGCCAGCCCAGCACACACTTTGTAGGTACTCGCTCCCCTGATCTGCTTTTCCTTACGCTTTCCTGGCTGGTGGACGCTGCTCTCTCCGTTCTACTTTGGCACTGGGGTAGCCTTGAACCACTGCAACACATCTGAATGTCCTCATTTGCATGACATACTTCAGCTGCATCAATTTGCTTTTCTTAGCAAACATAATTCACAAGGTGCTTGCTTTACACCCCTCCTACCCTCTCATCTCGCCTGGTCGCAGCGCGGAGCACCAAGCACTGTCAGCACAGCCCCGCAGCAGCAGATGCTGCTCATGAGAAGGTGAGGAGGAGTCACTGTAACCTCCACCCACTCGCATGGGCTCTCCAGCTGCTCTGGGCAGAGGGCAAACTCCCTGGCCACCGCTGTAAAAGTCTACACGACATAATAACCAGGGCACGCAAGGTTGGAGTCTGAGCAGCAATAGGCCAAGATCCCCCTTGAGCTCTGCTTGGAGGGAAAAAGGTTTAGGCAGGAAATTATCCCAGCAAATATGAACTTGGGAAGCTGCATGCCATTCCTCAGCCTGCACTAGACAGCAAGTCACTGCCTGATCTTTTTGCACTTGCACCACACTAAAAGCTTCTCAGAGTAACTCAGTTTGCTCGGCTCGCCACCTGCTCGCAGGCTTTCACTTACAGGCTTATGTTGAAGGTGACTGTCCCCTCTCTGTGTCCTCGGGATGAATGATGGCCCCTGCAGCTCTGGGAAGCTCCTCCCTGCCTGCCCAGCCGAGGCACTGGGACGTGCTGGTGTCCAGCTGGGGTGGCCTTTCCCATTTGCTCCTTGGGAGCTTGGGGGATCGAATAAACAGGAATCCTGAGCGGAGAGCGTGAATCCCAGAGGCACCAGCACAGAGGTGATGCCAGGCAGCTTTAAGCTGTCCCTCCTCGCCCCGCTCTGTGCTGAGCCCATCTTTCAGCAGATATTAAACCAACGGCAAACCCGTTGTTACCTGTTCTGGGAGCTGGGCAGCCCCAGGCCCCGGGACTGAGGTGTGCTCCCTCTGCACGGGCAGCCCGCAGAAACCAGCCCAACCGCTGCCCTCCGGTGAGTTACACCCCAGCGCAAGCTCTGGGCATCGAGTACACGCTGCTTGACCGCAGAGAGGCTGCAAAATCATTGAGGAGGTGAGCACAGCGGCTCTGAGGGTGTGAGGTGGTTGTTTTCTCCATTTACAAGATCAATCATTTCAGTACAAGGACATTCCTGGTACTGCCCCTGTGATGTGAGCCCCTTGCAAGTGCTCCAAATGCTTTCGCGCCCAGGATTCAAGCTGAATCTCTCCCTTTATTGACTGTCCAGTGGACACTTAGGTTCTCCCACGAGATTTTCACTGACAATCCCGACTTGTTGGACACAAGTGCTGGAAATCCCTATCAGGAAAAAGGGAAACATTTCCCGACCTTTCTTCACCTGCTCTGTGCAAATCTTGCCCCTAGCCTCAAATCCTCGCCATACTACGCAGTGACTCATAAAGAATAGCAAAATAAATGGGGCTTGTGTTCAGGTTTTGTTTAAAACCTTGTGAGTCGTTTTATCTGAAGAAAAAGCAGTGATGGCACATCTGGGCTTCAGTGGAAGACTAAAGTCTGCCGGCTGCAAGACAGAGAACTAGGGGATCTAAGGCTTTAACTGAAGGGAGCAGGCGGTACTGACAGGATGGTGCAGAAAAGTTATCAGACGAGATTTCTCCATCACAAGGAAGCAGAAAAGGTTGGAGCCCAACCTCTCCCTTTTTCAGCCCACCCTCTAAAAGGTTTGTGAGGAAAGGGGCTTTCCTCCTCACCAGCACATGCAGGGGCAGACAGGGCAGGGTGAGAACATCACTCCGATGCATATTCATAATTGTCGGGGTGAAAAAGCTGCTTCAGAGTATTTAATTTCACAGCTAACGAAAATCCAATCTCAATGTGCTTTCTATGATGAATGTCCTTAGGAGCCCACCTCTCCCCTTCCTCGTGTGCCAAAGCATTTTAATGGATGCTAAGGTTAAATTTATTAGAAAACCACCAAGTTATTAGACCCACAGTATGACACTGTGGATGTGGAAAGGGAAGGCAGGAGGAGGTTTTGCTACATATTCATCAGCTTCTAAGCTTCTCTTCAGAATTTCTTGAGAAAGTGACTCTTTTCTTTCCCCTTAAGCACAAACAGATTAAAAAATGGACAGAGCTCCCCGAGGCACATTTTGGATGCAGGCACTAAGCTATGAGCCTATGCCTTTGGGATGAATGCACACACTATCCAGTTAGCTCTGTCTGCGGCACTGATTTACACCACTTGTCCACACAAGTACCTTCAGCGTTGCCTGTTGCTCTGACCATCCCTGCACACACCAGGCCACAGGGAAGGGAGCTGCCGTTTCTGGCGACAAGAGCCCTGCAACGGTGCAAGCTGGGCGAGAACAAGCCAAAGGGTCAGAGTGCTGGAGTGATGTCCCAGGCTGCAGGGTGGCACCCGGGAATGGGACTGGGAGTCACTCACCCCGGGAGAAAAGCTGGTGCAGAGGAGAATCCAGCAGGAGAGGAGGATGTTGAGGTGCTGGAGACTGGCAGCCCCCCATGTACTATGGGTGGGCAGGAGGACACAGCGCTGGTGGTGAAAGGGGGCTGCTGGGTTCATCTCCTCCACAGAGCACCCTGGACACTAACTGCTTCACAGCAGTGAAAATCTCCTTTACTCTGCTGTGCTCTTTGGAGGGTAAAGAGTGTCCATGGTACAGGGACAGGTGATTTATACCTCCCTGTACCAGACTCTGGCCATGAGAATGACGTCCTTCATTAACCTAATTGGAAACAACCTTTATTTAGGGCTGAGCAAATAATTCTTGAAATTCTCATAATGCATAGTTCTCCCCTAGGCCATATTTCATTCTTCCTCAAGAGCCCTTGGAAGCAGGCATGCTGAACACAGCGCACGCACACCACCTCTCCGAGATGCTTCAGCAAAGCATACGTGTATTAAGAACATGGAGCCTGGGAAAAAGGAGGGACTGTGGTCACACAGCTGCACTGGTGATGAGACAGGGCAAGGCCCAGCATGAACAGTCTGGAAGGAATTGTTCCTGCTCCTCAGCGTGCGTGCACACACGCAGCAAAGGAAGGAGAGAACTGGCAAAGCTTGCAGGACTTTATTTCCTTCATATCCCTGGCAGGTCTCCATCCTGCAATACATCAGGGGACCTACAAGTGTCCTGTGAGATCAAGCTGGCAAAAAGTAACAACAATCCAGGGGAGAGGAACTTCTATTCCTGACATATTACTTGGGATAAGGCCTTATTTTTATGGTTGTGCTTGAGCTATTTGTAAAGCACACATCTCTCATCATAATACAGAAGATGATAAAAAAGCATCTCCTGCACTGATAGATACGCTGATGTCACTGACACATGGACAATAAATCAGTTTTATAGAAATATGGAAAGCTATCATTTTTGTGTCTGAAAGTAAATCATAAACTAGATCCTGTGAACTTACTGTAGCTATGTGCAGCGTACAGGCCAGTGAAGCTAGGATCAGTGCAAGAACTGTTGCAAAAATCTCTGACTTTCCCCTGCTGCTTTCACTGGGGGCTTGTAAAGCCTTTTCCCCCCAGATGCATTAGAAGGGGGTGCACTTGTCTGAGCTCCTCTGTGAGGGGGATGCCGGGACCTCTTCACACCTGGCTGCGGGAGGTGCTTACATGGTCTTTACCCTTGTGGAAACAAGACAGCGAGTGACCTGCTTCCCTGCCAATTCACAAACCAGTTCTGGTTCTGCTTGTCTGCTGGAAACCTGCCCAAAGGCCTCCCTCTCTCTGCGCTGCTCCCTCAGGTGAGCCTGCGACAGAGAGGGAAGCTTGCACAAGCCTCCCCCTCTGCTGCCCTCTTTAGTGGGGGGCCACAAGCTGCAGAAGCATCAGTGCAGGTGCTAAACACATCCACACTCATTTCTGACAGAAACAGCTGCTGGAGTTTTCTTACAGCTCAAAAACATTTCAAAAACGTGACTATGCTCAATCAAGGCTAAATCTGTAACTCCTCTGGGAGGGACTTCAGACAAGAATGTCTCATCGGGGCTACCCAGCCAGCACAACGCAGCCCCTTAAAATCAAACTGCTTGGCCACGTAGTCTTTGGGCATACAAAGCTGCTGCCGAATTTGATTTAAGCTTCATTGCTCAGACTCTGTTCTGAGAAGAGACAGACTGTGAAAGCTCCTTTCCCCTCAATTTAATCAGACTTCGAAATGAGATGAAGTTTTCCAAGCAGCTGCTACCACAGGTACATTACCAGGAAACCCTCGTGTTCTGCATCCCAGACCCTATTCTTGTGTTCACAGGAAGAATCAAACCTAAGCCTACATCCCATGTCCGTATCTGGCACCTGAGAGAACACTAGCATAGCGGGACTAGCCTGATCGCATGCACTGTCTACCTGAAAAAACATACATTTTATTTTGTGTGACTGTTGGGTTTGCCCTTTTCCTGTCCAGACTTGGACAGCTGCTTTTCTTCAGCCAACGAAAGCCAGAGCCTTTCTTGGAGAGGAGGAGGAAACCTGATGAGCCTGGAAACTCAGTTGACCTCCAGTCTCTTTCAATAGTAAATAGCAAGAATCGATTTCTGCAATTCCTAGCACAGGGGAAGCTTAGACACTGCTGCCTGCCTAGCAAATAAAGCAAGCCTTAAAAAGTCACAGGAGAGCAAAAGAGCATATCTGAGTGACTGATCAGTATCTGAAGGACAGATTGCAGCATACGGAAAGGGAGTCCCCAGTCCCCTACCCCAAACCACTTTGTAGATTACAGAGTTTTCCTCTGCCAGGGCTGCCCATCCCCATGGGTTACAGACAGAACAAGTCAGCTTTCTGCCTCCCCCTGCTAGCCACCCCAGACTCTTGCAAGCCCCTTTGAGAGGGGGTGCAACCCCACGCACCCTAAAGCTCTCAGTGAGATGTGTCCCTCACACACTCACACCGGTGCCCAAGGCTGCCCAGGCGGGGAGCAGAGGTCACCCAGGGCTGGCACTGCCGGTCCCCATGCCCAGCCCGGGACACCACTGCCCTGCTGCTCCATCAACCCCCGGGAAACGTGTCTCACAGCCCCGGGGACACAGCTCGGCTTCCTGCCCTCCTGCACCTGGTGACACCCACGGGGACCATGTCCTCCCCACACCCAGGGCCGGGGATGTCCGAGGGCACCGCCTCCCCCGCGGTCGGTCCCCCCCTTACCTTTCCCGGAGGAGCCCCCGGCGCTGCCCGCTCCGCTCTGCGCCGCCAGAAACTTGCCGGGGCTCCCGCGGCAGCGGGAGGGGCGGAGGGGGCGCAGGTTCCGCGCCCGCGGGAGAGCGGCGGGAGCCACCGCGGCTCAGCACCGGCGGCCGCGGACAGCTCCGCTCTCGCCGCGCCCGCACCGGGCTCTGCCCCCCGCACGGGGCTCGGCTCTGCCCCTGCCCTGCCCGCACCGCGATGGGCTCTGCCCCGCACCGGGATCGGCTCTGCCCCTGCCCTGCCCGCACCGCGATGGGCTCTGCCCCGCACCGGGCTCTGCCCCTGCCCTGCCCGCACCGCGATGGGCTCTGCCCCCCGCACCGGGATCGGCTCTGCCCCTGCCCTGCCCGCACCGCGATGGGCTCTGCCCCGCACCGGGATCGGCTCTGCCCCTGCCCTGCCCGCACCGCGATGGGCTCTGCCCCGCACCGGGCTCTGCCCCTGCCCTGCCCGCACGGGGCTCGGCTCTGCCCCTGCCCTGCCCGCACCGCGATGGGCTCTGCCCCGCACCGGGCTCTGCCCCTGCTCTGCCCGCACCGCGATGGGCTCTGCCCCTGCTCTGCCCGCACCGGGATCGGCTCTGGCCCCGCACCGGGCTCTGCCCGCACCGGGATCGGCTCTGCCCCTGCCCTGCCCGCACCGGGATCAGCTTTGCCCCGCACGGGGCTCAGCTCTGCCCCTGCCCTGCCCGCACCAGGCTCTGCCCCTGCCTCGCCCGCACCGGGCTGAGCGCTGCCCTGCACCAGGCTCTGCCCCTGCCCCTGCCCTGCCCGCACCGCGATGGGCTCTGCCCCGCACCGTGCTCGGCCCCGCCCGCGGCGCTGGGCACAGCCGAGGGCCACTGTCCCCACTGCCAGGGCAGCTCTTGCTCTGCAGGGCTGGCACGGCCAGCTCGGCCCGGGCACCCTCCTCCCCACCAAGCACCCAGCCCCAGCACCCTCCTTTCCCAGCCGCACACCCTCACTAATTGGCCTCAGAGACTCTATTTTCATAGCAAGAGAAACTGAGGCACGGAGAGCATACTTTAAAGCAGCACCCCTGGCCTCAGCATCCCTGGGCTCACTTTCCTCTCCCCTTGGCCACCTCCTCTCACCCCCCTCAAGGGAAGCAGGCTGGTAATTCACTCACCTCTCCACGAAGATCTGGCTGGCCACCCGGCACGACCCCATGCTGTGCTGCGAGGTGCTCCAAGGACATGCTCGGAGTGACAGAGGAGACAAGGAGGTGGGGATCGATGTGCTGAGCCTGTTGCCAAGCGGAGCTGGGTTTTGTTTTCCACCCAAATCATTTGACCTGTCTCTGCTTGGCAAAACACGAGTCATGACCATCACTTAACCATGCATTTTGTTAATTCTCTCCACACCAAGAGCTTTCCCTTAGTTGCCAGTTAGAAATGGGAACAATATCAAAAATCCTAGTGCTCATTTTTAGAACTCCAAATATTGTCAGGACTGCTAGTCAGCTTGGATTCAGGTGCTTATATTTGCTTCAGAAAGGAACCCTGAAGCTGGAAAAATGGACAGCAATAGCACAGCAATAGCCTCATGTACTCTACGTGCTTTGGAAAGAGCCTTCATGAGAAACATTTATGGACTAAACAGCTATGTAAATAGATACATACTGAGATTATTATAAACTGAAAGTTAGTTGTTGTTTGTGTTCCAGAAACACAAAAGCCTCAGCCAAGATTGAGGCCCCGTTGTGCAGTCCCCTCCACAAGGCCAACGTTAACCCAAAGAGCCCGACATCCATCAGGGAACGTGCCCCATTTCCTCCCTTTCACCTGGGATGGACCCGAGACACACCATTCAGTGACATGCCGTGGGACACAGAGAGTCCTCGTCAGAGTCACAAGCTCAAAACAGGAGCAGCAGCACTTTCCACTCCACACCACACTGTACACAGGGACTGCAAATGGTTACTAAACTTTGTGGGCACGTTTGCACAATTGCATTATTTTTTTAGCATAGTTTCCTTGGGAAACAGACCTCCATCTCGGTCTGTCTTTCCTCAGCAACACTGCTCCTCCCCAATAGCCCTTCATTCATCAGCCATTCTCATCCAGATTTAGAAGCAGGATTGAAATCTTTGAGATAATTTAGTTCCCACTTGGTTTGCGCAGTGGGGAAAGACCCAAAGGAGCTGGCTGAGAAGGTGAGAAAGCTCAGTGGAGATGCCATGGGGCAGCTGATCAAGCAGCACCCACAGACCCCTTATTGTCTGCAAGAGATTTTGAGAGAGATGGAGGAGATAGGGGTTACAGAGGTGATGAAACAGAAAAACACACCTGCAGGAAACTAGACTTCATGGAACAGCTTTTTTTCTTAAAACCTAAGCACACAGTGAGCTGTGCTTAAACCCAGACCTACCACTCTTTCGACATCACTTTTTTATGGCGATGGTCGAGGCACAGAGCAAGTCTTTAAAGGAGTACTTTTGATCTGGGATTGAACCAACAGGTTGATTTCTAGAAATAAAAATTGACCTGAAGCATAATTTTTTGCTGTGAATCCTAGACGTTTTGGTATAGCCTTTGTTATCTTAAGGATCTAATTTTGTTTTCTAAGCTCTCCCTTCTTCCTCCCTCTCCCCGACCCCATCCCCCAAGAAAGAAAGAATGAATATTTGAGCTATCAGTCCCCCAAAGGAACATGAGCCCGACCGACAGGGAATGACCATAGGGTGCTGGCAGCATTACAAGGACAACAGAAGAGGTATGTCAAACCTACACAACGTCACCTGTCCCAGAACTAATATGTCTGGCTGCCGGGCAGAAGGTTCTGAAGGGGAAAAGACTTGCCATGCAGGTTACAGCCCGTGATTAGGCAGGCAGCCCAGAGCGCCCTGTTCCCCTTTCAACACAGCATTGGGACTACAATCCTTTTTCATTTTTCTCTGTCTCTCCCTCTCTGACCCATGGGCCACGGGCGAAGACTAACCAGAAGTTTTTGATTCCTCTTTGGTCACCTCCTGAAGAGACCTACTCGCGTTCAATCTGAAGACTGTAAGTACTTTGTTTTACTCCCAATCCATTGGAGCCCATTTGGCCCAGCTGAGGCAGCTTTGTACAGCAGATCCTGTTGGTCTAAGGTCTCCGTTCCAGCTATGCCTCCAAAAGACACCAGGGTTTAACTCTCTAAATGCCTGTTTAATCCTGTTCTCCTGTCAAGAACAGCTTCCCTGTTGGAAGATACTTCCTCCAGGTGCTTTTGTAAGTCTGTGCTAATCAAATCAAACAAGCCTTTTCATGTAATAAAACATTTCAAGCATATGAATGCAGAATTTGCAGCATAATCACAGAAAACTGAGGGGAATGGCAGTGAGCACAGGGACATGGGAACTCCCCTGCCCATCGGTGAGCCAGAAGGACATCGCAGCAGCTGGCAGGACCTCCCCTTTACCAATGCCAGCCTCCAGACCTAGGAGCAAGCCTTCCAGATTCCATCTTTGAAATGAAGCCTATGGGCTCTTTTTCTTACAAAGAACTTGAAAATGAACACAAACTAACAAAACCAAATTACTGCAGCTCTTCAAAACGGGCATCTGGGTTCTCCTTCAGCCAAGGGAAGCTGGTAGGGGAAGAAAATGCACATGCATACACATGTGGACATGCTACATCTTCCCGTCCAGAGGAACCCAGTAAGTCATGTCACAGGCAAAGAACAACATGGCTCACCTCCTAAAGCTTTCAACCAGCTCTACACACAGTGACAAAAATCTACCGAAGTTGCCTTGTTTTGCAGCTGCAGCAATGAAACGTTATATTCACTGCTGCTTGCTCAGGCTTTCAGCCTTTCAGGGCAGGTCGCTGCTTCCTCAGCACGGCTCTCCTGCTCCCCAGCTGGCCCGGCGAGGACGCGGGTATCACTTTTGCACCAGGCGAAGAAAGGACAGTGCAGCCCAGCTGCTACCCATCAGAGGGGCTTCGCCGCGCTGCGTCCTTGCCCAGCCTCAGCTCAGCATTTCTGCAGTCCAGATGGTGGGAAGTAACCTGAAACTCGTACCCCTCCGCCTGTTAGAAACTACCAGCTCGCCACCAGATACAGAACCCTTTCCCGCGAGCACCCCATCAAAATGTAGGCAGCACAACTTTGATAGTGTTGGAGATAAGGAGGAGATGAGACTTTGGGAACCGCCCGTCTGGCTGCATTTGGACTTCCTTCCCTGTGGTTCTGCCCCTGTGCTGGAAGATGCTGACTGCAAGCATTTGTAAGCATACCAGTGCGTTCAGTCATTTAAACCTCAAAATTGTGCACCTAACTTGTATGTGCAAATACTACAACCTTTCCCATGCAAACTGGGCATTTTCACACACAAGGGTTCATTATGGAGATGTGTGCTTACAGTTAATTTACTTGTGTAATAACTGTACATGGAAAATAGGCACAGCCATGCCTCTCTTCTGCATATCAACCCTGACACCAAACACTGTCCCAGCGGCAATCGCTGGCTGGGAGCTCTCACCCTCCCTGCAGTACGTGCTCTGCGACAGAGAGCAGGGAAAGCTGTTTTTAAGAGGCCAAGGACAAGAGGATACATGGCTGCGGGCAGTGCTGCCAGTGTTGCCCGGTGTTCAGTTCTCTGTATGTTTCTTCCATCTCTGGCCATTTTTTTGCATTGACGGTGAAATGAAAAAGCATTCCTTGGGGTACCAAAGGGACGTGGCAGAGCATCTGGTTTTCTGAGATAAAGGAGGAGGGATGCTGCTGCCCAGCAAAAGGCAGCAAGCCAGCTGATCAGATCTGCAAGGAAGTAACTTAGATAAAGACAAGAGAAACAAACATCAACTGGGCATAGGGAATATCCTGGGAAACCACTGGAAGTTCCCCAATACCAGGAGACTAAAATGATTCAAAGAGGAAAAAAAAGAAGAAGAAAGAAAGAGACTGGTGTGGTGGAAAGTTAATTCCCCATGCTTGCTCTGCTGTGGAACAGGTGTCTGAGACCATCCAGCTACAGCATCATTAGAAGAAAATTCCAGCATAATACATAAGATATTCTAGTTGCTACATCTAATTATGAGGAAGAGTAAATCACCATGAAAAAATTATCCATCAAACAGAGTATAAACACGTAATTGACAATCAAACTAAGAGCTGCCATCCATCTTCAGAGGCTGTTGCTGTGTATAAAAAGACACTACTTGGATTCAAGAAGTAGAAGAGTGCTTCTGGAGTTATTGTAAAGACCTATTAATCCAATAAATCTTTAAATATTTACAAAAACCTGATCCAAAAATGAAAACTTTGTCAAGTATGTTTTCTCAAACTGGAGACCAGTAGGACTCTGCATTATCAAACTGGATTTTGCTAAGGCAGCTGGGCAGATGTTTATAACAGTGCTTTATGAAACATCTGGTACTAATCTGACTAAAGAATTTTTAATTAGCCATTAATTCCCTCAATAACACAAAATTCTAGACCACCTGCCAAGACCACTGACAGGTCTAACTAGACTAGGGTGCCTAAGAATGCAGCATGAACTGTGCACCTTGCCCCTAAAGCTCAAATTTTTATACCCTTATTCAGATCTTGCTCTTCCTCCATCAAAGGCCATGTAAACAAAGTAAAATGGAGTCACTGTCACGCAGGGATGACGCCTTCAACCAGACCTGAGTTACACCCCCAGCAAATGCCCCATGGGCCTCACCCCTTACTGTTTCCAGTGAGCAACTCGTAGCAGTGCTCCAACCTCAGCCTGGAACTCGGCCCAGGCTCAGGAGGTCCCGGCCAGCTCCTTGGGTGGATGCTGCTGGTGAGTGTGAACATCTGCCATTCAGCCGCCAAAGCAGCCTGCGTCCCATGGCAAGATGGTTGTGTTGGCACTGGTGACAGGTTTGAGAGCGAGCTGCAGCCAAACAGGCTCCTTTACGGCTGTGCTGCTCGGAGAGCGAATCAAGCAGCCCTTCCGGTCTGTGATGGTTGCTTTAATGACCAAGGCTGAGATTTTGGCCTCTGCCTTTTGAACAGAAAGCTCTGTGGATGCGCTACATGCATCCACAAGCTGCTTCAGCTACATAAAAATGCTATTTAGGCTTTTCCTTGTTACTGATCCATCGCCCAGGCAGCAAGTGTCAGCTTTATCGCACAGACCTCCTGCATTCCCAAACTGTTACTGGTTCCTTCAATGTATTTATCTATTTTGTTTTTAAGTGAAGGGCTGATGGAGTTCAGATTTCCATTTAGTATTTTTACAGCAGTACAGCTGGGAGGTCATTTGTGAATTTATTGGATTTTAGTGCTTTGGTGATAAAAATGTTTTATTTTAAAATTAGATGGTTATCCGGGATCCTCTGCGAGCACTTCCATCATTGATAAAAGTACGGAGGGAATAAGAGGCAGGACGAACTCTACACCGTTGCAGTCAATCATGAGACTGAGACTATCCTGAAATCCACAGACTTCTAGCGTCTGAGGAATTTTGTAAGTGGCCCGTTCCTGATTACCAATGGCAGTTAATTCATTCCTGATGATCTCCTTGGCTCAAGTTCAGTCTTGAATCACAATTTTCTGCTCTTAGTCTTAAGCCATGGTGTTTCTCTTCCTTTTTATGACAACAGACATGGTTACACCCATTTTAAAGGTCTCTGGCAATGGCAGCACTGAACACAGAATCAACAGAGGCAATTATTCAGGCAAAATGTCCATGAAACCTATATTGTTGGCAGATAATGTTGCTTACAAATAGCTATTCCTACTTACATGAGTGACCTTTACAGGCAATGAAAGATGCAGCCTACACCTTGAACTTAAACCCACACAACTCTTCAAATCACACATTTCAGTTTTAAAAAGGGACAGGCATTTCTATTAGAAAACTGTAAGGAGACAACACCTATTTAAGTATAACACTTACTAATATCCATGCATGTTAGAAACTCAGGTATTGAGCGGTATATGAAGATACCATTCCCCTTCAGTGTAAAACTGGCACATCTGAAAGTCCAGTGAAAAATTTCATTTCCATTCCAATGACTTCTAGGAACAAAGTCTTACGGAAATCTCTCAAATGAGAAGACTCTCAGCGCAAAGCCAAGAAAGAAGAAATTCTACCACTCGGGAACTATTTCTTTGCAAAGTTGAGTGTTTCAGGTAAAAGAAGGCTTATAAGGAAACACGAGTCTGGGACTGGAGGTACTGACATACAGGAGTATGCTGCTTCCTGCAGTCTGCTGCAGCGACATTCGTGTCCGGCAGAGGAACAGAGCAGACAGTCATGGATGGGTCTCCCTTAAATCACTGCAATGAGATTTTCCAGAGCTTTCAGTTGATGCCCTTGGTAACTGAGAGCAGCCCCTGGCCAGCACACAGACATGTCAACTGGACCATTCCCAGTGACCCTGCACTGGCAACAATAGATTTGCTTCCAGCATTAGGACTCTCAGTTTCCTTGGTCACCTCTGGTTGCCTCAGTTTCCCCCTCAGAAGAAAGCAGATTGCAGGGATGTTGTGAGGCATAATTTAAATTTGCAAGATGCGCTGACATCACTAGCTAGAGATCTGTTCTGAACATTTAACTTTTCTTTATCATAGCCTAAACAGAAAACCAGTCAGCAACACACCAATTAAAACTGAACCATTCGAGAAGGCTGCAAGAGAAGCGATGTTTAGCTTGTTCATTAAATAGCAGTGACAGATACAGATTAGGAACATGTTCCATAGCATGAACATGAAGCCCAGCTGCAGCCTGAGGCATAGCGAAGCCTGGAAGAAGCACAGTCATTTGTATGCAAATGACAGAGTTGTCCGCAGAAACATGAATCAATGACAGTACAGGTGTGCAGAGATTTGGAAGCACATTGCTCAATCTCCTACAAAGAGGATGGGAATACTCTTCTCTCTTGTACACCTAGTTTGTTCCTGCCGAATAAAGCAGCACGTACTGCAAATTGGTCTCGTCAATGATCAAGCCAGGAGAGGCGAAAATAAAGTGGCAGGGAGCAGGGATCCAGGGCTCAAGTGGCAAAACAGCTCTGATAATATTGTGCTCAAAAAACATGGTATCAAAACTATTCATGAGAGAGAGAGAGAGGTTTGAATAATCACTTCGTGTTGGTCGGGGAAGATGGAGACCCTGGGGGTGGCTCTGCCCTTCACGGTGTTTCAGACACGAGTCCTTTCCATCACCTCCCAAGCAGGTGAGCAGCAGCGTAATGGGATGGAGAGGTGGAATTAGAGCTGTTGTGCCCCACAGTCGCTCACCTGGGAAGCAGGAGCTCTGGGAGCCAGAGTGAACATGTGCAGGAGCAGGCAGCTGCCACTACAGCATGTCAGCAGGAGATGGGAATTCAAACTCCTGCGTGAAAGGGGACACAGTCACGAATCTGAGAGTGGCCAGAAATAGCACAGCCCCGTGGAAGGGTCTTACTGCCAGGACAGGGGCGGTCACGAGGAATACGAGTCAGCCAGCTGCGCTGCGCTGCCCAAGCCAAATGCTGCTGTGTCCTGCATTGCCAGGGAGCTGAAAGGAGCCTCGTCCTTCAGTCAAATGAAAAATTAGTCTCTTGTCCATGGGACAAGAGAGTGCAGAGACAATTGGGAGGAAACTATCTCCGTACTCACCTGGATTAATGACTCAGAGAACTGTCCAAACAGCTGTGTCCGATACCGAGGATATCTGCAGGCAGCAAAAGGCTCCGTACCAGATACAAACACTATCTCCACTGTGCAGGCCAGTGCTGGCAGCTGCAGGAAGGGGAGTTCCCTAAGAGACAGCTCTATTTTGAGCATGAGGGGCAGCAACCAAATGGCCACAGGTGCAGTAGAAAGGTCTTGACGTACAGATGGGCACACTTACCTGCTTTGCCAGTCGTGCATAGAGCACAATGCTGCGCAGTATCAGAACAAAAGGGCGAATCTCACACGACATCCTTGCTAGGGATTCACTTCTGCCCTTGTTTGATGTCCTCTGTACATGGCCATCAGCAGAACTGCAGCCCAAATCTGTTTGAGCTAAGGGACAAGCTTCAGGTGGGAGTTGAAGGAAACAAACCCTTTGGAGGACTTGCTCCTTTGTCGGCAATTTATATGAGCAAAAAAGACCACGTGAGACCACACAAGCCATTCTAAACAATTATTTACCTACTCACGTACTGTTCCTATGGTGCAAGCAAAGGAAATGCCTGTATTGATCAAACACAAAGAAAATGTGACTGGGCAGTGGGCTAATGACTACCCACCATGAGACAGCTGGCTTAGACCATTGAAAGTCCTTGCTCCTAGATGCCTCTTCCACTCTCCAAATTGCATTCTTAAAACATCCTGTCTCAAAGGACAGTAAGAAGTTTATTTTTCAAGGCACAGAAGTCCACAGAGATTACATGGTGGGAACACTACCCACCAGCCAAAGCCAAGCTCCCAGCCAGGGTGGAGCCTTCATTTCTGAACCTATACAAACACAGAAAACATTGTCTTGACATTGATTTCCCTTATCATTCCCAGAATTAAAGGTTGCACACCATCAGGTTCCTGCTAACATTTATCACCTCCACAAACAATTGGATAAACCCTTTTTCCAGCATTCCCCAGCATGTGTTGGGATCTCATTTTCCTGGACAAGGACATTTCTCCCAGCTGCCTTCTTCCAGCCTTTGTATTGTCCTGCCCATTGCATGGCACCCTACAGACCTCACTACGCTCATCCGCAGGAACCGCTCCAAGCTCTGCTAATGAACTGTTCTGTAACTTCAGGTAAATGACTGAAACTCTGCCTTGTTACCTCCATGATGCAACACCGACAATGCACCTTTGCAATTCTTGGGGTGATACAAAGCTTTAGTGGCCATGATTGAGATGAAGAGTTCGGTCAGTACAAATTCTCACTCATGCTTCCTTACATTAGAGGTAAAACCTTTCACTGACAGAGCTGGTATTTAACCCCTTGTGAAAACCCTACTATTAAACCCATTAACCGGTAAGCACTCAACAGGGTGGATAACACTGACATGACTTGCCTGCAGCCCATGTCTAGCCCAGGGATATGAAGCCCCAAAGCTACCAGCACAGTGATGTTTTAGCCAGGTCTGCCACAGGAAATTTTAAAGGAATGTCAGCAGCTGCCAGGCAAAATTCATTCAGGACAATGAACAAAAAGATTTTGAAATAAATTTGTAGTCTTCAGGAAGTGAAAGTCCAATATCTCAAAGAATTATCAAGTATAAAGAAAGGTCTATAAAAATAAGTAGTGATGAGTCGAGAGGATCATTTGTGAAGGACAGAGCCCATGAAGGACAACTTGTGTATTATTTCAGCTAAAACCAGGGACCTACAAGCAGATTAATTTTAAATACACTGTAAAAAACTGAACTGAACCACTAAATAAGAGTGTGGAGCTGAAGAGAGGGCTTTGGATTCCACTCAAGTGGCTGGTTTATGCCCCTTACAGAGAGGCTCAAAGGGACAAAACCAGCAGATACTCTGTAAGTCACTTCCCAGCTTTGCTGCCGTGCACGAGCAGGGCATCTTAGTGAAGCATTATCGTCCCACTTGGCAGAAAATTTGTGAAGACCAGTTGAGAGGTCTCCAAGCCAGCCAGCTGCAGCTAAAGTGCTGCATAGTACCACTCTTGGCTTCCACTCAGACCACAAGAGCATTTAATTTTAGAGAGCAAACAGAGAGCAGAGAATAAAAGTGCTGATTTCAATTGCATTCATAAAGCAGACAGTGTCCTAAGCTTTAGAAAAGACAGAGCTACAACATAATCAACGAGGTCAAAGATATTTCCCTAAAAGCATGCTCGTAACATTTGACCTCAATAACAGCAGATTGAAAGATGATAAATTCTCTTTCAAGATAGGCTTGGTCAGATTCCTAAAGTCAGAGAAAATCACCATAAAGAGGAACAGAAGAAAATTATGAAGCAAAATTGCCTGAACATAGAGTGAGGTTCTCTGTAAAGCCTCGTCCCCTCTCTCAGTACCCCACAATTACTTGCCTGGAGCAGGGATGTACCAAAACAGCCACAGTACATCATACTAATGAAACTAATCTGGAAAGCATTACTTCCAGTTCCATTGCTCTCCCTTTTGGTGAGTCATGTCATCTCACTGGGCCTCTGTTTCCCCACCTACAGACAGCATTGATAGTATTTGTTTTGCACAGTGTGGTGTGAGCTTCTGCTTTTTACCTGTCTGTGCACGGCTCTGAAATCTGCCCGCCATGAGTTTCTCAGCATGCCAGTCACAATTTCTCCTTTGGCATCTCCCAGGCACATTTTGTACCTACTAATGCCACCCATCAGTCTGTTGTGCCTTGCTGTGTCAAGTGTCTTACAGACGTCTGTGTCCATCACCTCTTGTGCGCAACTCTGCTCATTCCATCATCACCTTAAAAGCTGGGGGAGAAACCCCACTACATTTGTCCGACAAAATTTAGCCATACTGGCTGATTTTTAACAACTCACATTTCTCCCACTGCTTTGTGCTCTCGTCTCATTTTATCATCACTAGATTCTTACCTAGCCTAAGGTCAGACTCACTGGCCCATAATTTCCTGAGTACGCCCGTGCTGAAGAGGCAGCTCAGCATCTTTGCAAGTGGGTTAGGGACAGATTTGAAGGGTAACATTTTGTGAGAAACAACGCTAGGTGATGGCATTCATTTAAGACAGATCTATGCTACAAGCTACACATGCTGTTGCCCAACTTCCAACCATCTGTACACCAAATTTTCAGCTTTATGTTAAATAGACATTAATCCCATGCTTGTATACTTAGACGGAGGCATGAGATAACACATATGTTGCTCTTGAGATGCACTTCCCCCCTCACAATTTGTGCTTGTGAGTGTAATGGCAATATATATTAAAATATATGTTTCTGTTCTTGTATTTGGCTTTTCAATGCCACCCACAATTCCCAGTGCCTGCATATTCTGGCTTCTCACATCCCACTTGTCCGCTGTGCTTTGAATGCTGCCTGCTACTTAAAGTCCAGCTGGCCAGAGTTTAACCCTTTAACTTTCAAGATCCTCCCCCAGGCTCTCTCCAAACCAGCCCTGTTCAGCTCCACAGCCCTGGACATGATACTGCACAGCATCCCCAGGAGCACTCTGGGGCTGGATCCCACCCGCTGTCAGCACCGCCAGGAGCCAACAGCCGGCAGAGCAACCAGGGTGCTCCCTCTCCACCTTCCCCTGCCACGAAGAGCTCACCTCACCCCTTGCCATAGGTTCTCAGCGGTCAAACTTTAGTGAAGAGACCAAAGCAGAGGGGAGAGGGGCAAACACTTGTGGAACAACAAGCTGAAGGTCCTGGAGCAGGCTCTAATGCTGGGAGTCAAGGGTTAAAACATGCCTTGGGGTTACTTTCCTAGGATCAGACAAAAGCCTGGAAAGCAAAGGGCATAAAACCCAAATATGGCAGCACTCAGACCAGCTAAGGACCATCCACAGAGACTGTAGTTACCCTGGTCACAACAAGGAGTACCTGACAGTATGCCTCTAAACATCAGTACAGAGAAAACTCTTCCAGCTCATGGCTATTTCATAGCAATGACAAGGGCTGAGCTGTGGGGATGGCGCAAAGGGTCTATGTGTTTCATGAAGTTATCTCAAAGGGAACAGATGTGCTGAGATCAAAGAGCACTTACTAGTTCAGCCATCCCTTGTGTCCTTCAACTGTGGCATCTCCTTTATGCCACATACCTGTCTGCTTTTCCCAACAAAACTGAAAAGATTGGCATGCTTTTAGGTTCCTATGATACATGGAACGCATTAGGCCTTTAAGTCTCATTTTCTGCAAAACCTCTGCAAGCCCACAGCCAGATCCATTAACATTCACCATGTCTCACATTGGCCTTGCAAAGTAGAACTGGTGCCCCCAGCACTGGCAGACTAGTGCGTGCCTCATGGCTTTCAACACACCCACGTGCAGCACCAGAATCCTACCAGCACTAAGGGGCATTGGTGCCGAGAATTTGGGTTTGGTCCAGGAAAGGAAAAATTTAGTATTTTAAAATCCTTCACTAAACCAGTCTGCAAGGCTCTCTGTTTCATTAACAACTCCAAAGGCTGATTTTCTCAATACTTTTAGGTCTCCCAGAGGTCACCAAAGGAGCATGGGTCTCAGTTGCACAAGGATGCTGTACATCATGCTCCAGTTTGCAAATGCCACACGGCCATATGACAAACCAAGCAGGTTCCAACATACTGTGGTTGGACTAGATGATCTGAAAGGTCCTTTCCAACTTAGGCAATTCTATGATGCTATAAACCCCATTTGCAAATAGAAGCGCATGGAGATCTGTATGCTGTGGTTTTGTACAAGGCTCCACGTGTGTGAAATGACCTGACAAGAAATATAACCTCTGTAGTGGTGAATGGCTTCATCCTTCGGAATCATGGACTAGATTCTCAACTATCAAGGCAAATCTCAACAACAGGCATAAATCAAACACGGCTCTAAGCGGCACCAAAGGAACAATACATAGCAGCTGACAAAATGTTGTAACATGAAATCAAAGAAAGAGGCAAACATAACTAGAAAACTGATTATTCTTCAATCTCCTTCCTTCCACAGATGCCCCAAATATCACCTCCCCTCTTCTCTGAAAGCCACATATTTCTGTTCTTACCAGCCCTACCTGCTCCTCCCACAAAAACTGAAAGTTAGCTACCAGCTTGACAAAAGCACTGGAAGATACTATCCTCCTTAGCACACAGCTTGTGCTAACTCGTACCTTAACAAGCTACCAAAGCATCAGTATCTTGCTGCTGAAAACATTGTGGAAAGACACAAGAATTTGCACCAACACAGGAAACATCCTGTGTGTTTCCTCGCCCTGAGAGCAGCGCTTCCAGGAAGGGCCACCAGCCCTGCACCAGGCATTTCACACTCTGGAGTGAATTCCTTTAATTTTTATTTTATTATTTTCTAATGTTCAAAGTCTACTTTGAACACATGCAGACTTAGTTTCTTATCAAGTTATTTTATTTTAGGAAAACACATGGCAGATTAATTTCCATTAGAAAAGCATCAATTTAAACAGATCTTTGGCTGGACTTTCAAATGGTTCCTAATTAATATTCCCTTTGAAAGCTATCAACTTCCTTTGCTACTAACCTAGCTTTTCTGTATCAGAATATAAAACTAGTATTTCAAGAAAAAGTCACTTTTGCATGTAGAGTCATTAGATACCACTTCGTTATCAGGGGCAATTTTTTTTAAGACAATTTTTTCTCCTCCTCTCTCAAGGTCTGCCAGGCCAATAACTTTCTCCCCTTATCTTCCATTCATACTGCTCTTTTACGCTGGCACAATTTCTTTCCCACATTTCTTTACTCTGTGGCCTGATAGTTTTTAATGAGCCTTTCACACCTGTGGCTTTATCTAGTATTAATTCTAGAAGAGGGAACCCTCAGTTCCTCTCCCTGTTGTACAGATCGGGTTTAACCGCATTGTAACCAGTGGTCCTCCGCTAGCATAAAACCAGCCCAAAGATTATGGTGCCAGACTTTGTTTTTAATATAAAACTGTGTCAGTCATGATTAAAAGACAGTGCCTCGGCGACCGGTGCATAACCTAGTTCGGTGTCTCTATCAGATTTCTAGCAGGCAATTTTCACTAATCACAAACCCACTTTGTTTGCTGGCGATGGGAGAGCTGTTGACTGAACAGAACTGGAAATGGGGCACCTCTTCACGAAGCTGCTTCTGGGGCAGAGCTGACGGGTGCCATGACATTAGCGCAGCAGGGAACAAACTTTTCGGCTACATCCCATCAGGGAGGTGGGTGAGATCTGGATATCCCCAGCAGCTGAGCCAGTGCCTTTCACAAGCACCACATTCCAGGGAGTACAAATGGAGAAACTGGGACATGACTTTGAGTTTGACAGGGAAGGTGTCTGCTGGCAATGAATGAACCTCCCTGTGACTTCGAGCTTTGTTGGGGGGAAAAAAAAAGAGGACAAATTTTAAATGCCATGGAAATAGAAATACCCCATCACTTCATTTTATTCTGTCACTCAGAACAAATGCAGTGCTTGTTTTTAAGACTACTTTTCAGATAGCCATACGATTTCTGAACAGAAAATTCACAGTGCCGAGCACTGACAGAAAAATCACTGCCTCTAGCTATTATCTAGTCATATGGAAAATATTTGACTGAGGAAATAAAGTCCTTCATTGGAGAGCTTGAGTGATAAGCTGCAGGCAGAAAAAGCAGAATCAAATCAGTGTCAAACCTACATTCACTCCCAAGATATGTGAGCAGCCTACTTAAGCTCAGTAAAAGTCATTTCGCCAACAGGCTTTGAGCCTGTTGAAGAGAAGTAGGAAGTACAATGAAAGGAAAAAGAGGATTTTTAAACCAAGCACTGAAAAGTACCAGAAGATGCCTACAACCTGCCCTGAGACTACACACTCAGAAACAGCCAAGAAGGAAAATACAGTGATTATACCCTAGGCTTGTACTGTGACAAGGAACATTTTGTTTTGACCATTCCTAGCAGGTAGGGTTCTTGCTGGCAAAGTCCTGTAGGTTTTGCACTTCTGCTATATGTTGCTTCCTAGGATGTCTCATCTGTCTTTACCCCAAATAATGTTTATAGACCTCACAGTGTTTTAACACATCTCAAAAATGACTTTACGGAAAACAGGTTGTTTTCTTCCTCAGCTTTCCATTGTATTGCAGCTAAACCCAAGTAGAACGATGGCTACACACCATCTCTTTGTGACTCAACCCTGCTTCTGCTTCCCAAATTCCTTGCAGAGCAAGACCAGACCGACACGAGGTTCCCAAAGGTATCTAGACCATTGCAACATTTAACAGGCTGTATTTTAAGCAGTGAGCACTGAACCAGAAAGAAAGAATTTAACTCCAGCTGCAGGCAGAACTGCACTAAAGATAAATTTGTGCCAAAAGTTTTAGGTGTGAGTTACTAGTATCTGAATACTGCACCTTCCCTCTTTCATTATGATAGGAAGTGCTCGGACAGGAGCATCATTTTATTAAGCAGCACATAATGCTCACTGTAGTATACACAGCAGCACAGCTCTCACGCTCTACTTCACAGGATTAAAATGAACTATCCTCCAAGCAGGAGAAATCTTCATATCAAAGATTCAAACACCACAGGCTTTGATGCTGCCAGAAGAGATTCTCTATTTTTTGATATGCCTCTAAATAGTCCAAGACTTTACGAGTCGCAATGGAAAGTGAATCAGACTTTGATTCCTGAAACAGGCAGAAGTCACTAAAAGAGTCCAAGCGAACGCAGTTTTGAAAACCTAGACATGGCAGACTTTTCACAGAGTCTGGCAGTGATCTGTGGAGCAGAGAATGCATTTCAAATGAACCGGTGCTTCTCCTCCCAACTATTGAAATGCAGGAGTAAGAAAGGGAAAGAAAGGGATCCCTAGGACTGGCTGTGCACGGAAAGCACCTTTCAAGTTTGAACAAACTCCGAAGATGTAAGACCCTCCCTGGTAGGACAAGGGCCACACACAGAGCAAACACCCCCTTCTACCCTCAAGTACTCACCCATTCTAAATATTATTTCTGTTACCAGGCTGAAATTCTTCACTGGAAACCTAGGAGTGGGAGACGGAACCTAACAGCATCCTCTGCTCAGCTCCCATCTGCCCAGCTCTGTCCTGGAGCAGGACCGGCACAGCAGCCCGTCCCTTTGGTACTGGGGCGGACCGCGGCCTCCAGCACCACTTCTCAGGGCAGACACTGAATAAAACATTCCCCTAAACAACATACAAAGTTTCCTTAAACCCTTATCAACACAAGACCCAAAACATCGGATCATCTACATGGACTCTGTCTATAAAAATCTGTATAGCAGGAAAGAGTTTTCCTATAATATGATGCTGTTCTGCCACTAGGCTTCATCTTTTTCCTTAAACTTCATTTCTACCCTTCCTACCCTTAACTGTAGCCTTGCTCACACCGTGTGTTCGCTGCAGAAGCTATACATAAATCTTTTCTCAGAAGCTGGCCAAAGTGATCTCACTCTCCCAAGGCAGTCTCACCGTGCTCTGTCCTCTCAGCATGGAAACGGCGAGGCACAAGCAGTAACCAATACCAGAGTGCCATCTATAGCTATTTCACACGACTTCGCAGCAAAGCAGAGTAGAAAATGCACACGCATGCTCATTCCCCTCCCTGAGAGAAGACCTCTCAGAGGAACTTCTGTCATTAAATTCTCTTATTCTCCAGACCTTTATCATAGCAAAAGATGTAACAGTAGCTGCCCTAAGAGGGGCTTTACTTCTCCCGGAGTGAGAGGCGGAGCGTGGGGAATAACACCCCTCTCCCCACTCTCCCCTAAAAAGGAGAGGCAGAGCATATGCATACAGCCCACTGATTTCTGCTGAGGTGGCCCAAAGCCAGCTTATAAAGCAGGCTTGTTACAGCTACAAGAATACATCTTCTCATTTAATACTGTGTGAAACGATGCTAGAACAGGTTTGCATTTTTAGGGCCAGGCACCAAGCACAAAGCAGAAAAAGACGGAAATGGCATTCTCCCCTCAGTGTACATCCCAGGACCGATAAATGAGCAACCTCGACCAGCTCTTCCCAAGGGAAACCGAGGTCCTGGGGAGGTGTTTCATAGTAGTGCTGAGCTGAGCCCTCTGGACAGAAAGGCTCATGGCTAATTCCAGCAGTGCAGCCTGAGGAAACAGGTTTTGAACAGGTGATGTGGCAGATGGCATTCTTGTCCCCTTCTGCTTCTGCCACTGAGTCAACCCGTGCTAGCTGTGGCCGGTAAATCCTTACAGCCACCCTGCTCCTTGGGCACACCAAGCACTGGCGCTGCCAGGCACAGAGCGAGCTGTCAGTGGCACTCTGCTGATTCCCCCCACCATCCCTTGGGGGTCACAACACAACCCTCTCCATGTGAGTAAATACAGGCTCTACTGCATGCTCGGCTGTAATGGAGAATACACCCAAAAAACCTAGCCAAACAACAAGCCCATCACTTCAGAGTCAGACAACCCCACCTACACATCCCAACCAAGCCAACAAAGTGCTGCCAGGTGTCTGCTGGCTTCCAGTGTCAGAAACTGTCAAGGAACCATTATGCAGCTATTTCCAGGGGTTGCATTCAGCATTCCCACCCAGCCATGCTCCACCTAGGAACGCAGAGGTAATCTTCGTGCCAAGACTCAGCTCTGCAGGAGATCCTCCGACCCTGTGTTAACATGGGTATCTAACAGGGTTCCTCTGTACCCTTTAAGGGACCACACAGATTCTTGTTATTAGTCAGTGAGCTCCTACCAGCTCCTGTGGCCCTACTGTGGGACCACACGCACACCCACCGCTGCCGGTGGTGCAAGGGACACACACAGCAGACCACACAGGAGAGGAAGAGGCCTCTCCTCTCCATCACAGAGCTGCCTTGTGGGAAGGTCCACCATGAATATACCAGTTAGCACAAGCGCACTAAGATATGAAAACAGGCTGTTCCTTTTTAGACTTGCTGGTTGGTAGCATCTATTTTGATTAACAGTTCATTTATTAGGGTTTGGGGTTTACACGTGCCACTGGCAAGGATCCACAACAGCCATCACTACAGCAGCTCAGTCTTGCCTAACTGGAAGGTAAAGTCCAGGGCAGAGTTTACACATGTGCAATGATGGAGAGACATGCAGAGATCACTGCTTCGGTGAACACAATCGATCAGTACTGGCCATGCTTTAGAAAGCCGATCTGTGAAAATTTCAGGTAAGACAGTTAAATTAAAGCACGTTGCACATAAAGCTACAAACCAGATTTTACTTTCTCTGGGGGAAAGTAACATTTTTCACTAAGGAGCTGATGAGCAGTTGTGGGTTGATTTTTCTTTTTCTTTTTTTAAAGCAGGTTGATGATGAAAAATCTCAGAACAGTATGACTATCATGAGAATGATTTCTAAAGCAGGAAGCATGACAGCCCCACACCCACAACAGCAGAAGCAGCTGCCACATGCAAGTTGTCAGCCACACACTGCAGCTCTGATCCACGCTACTTAAAGCTACTTGGGAGCTTTGACACCATCTTCAACGCAGTGAACTGCACAATGCAGAATTAGCTAAAAGTCCAGAATAAGAAAGGAAAAACAAATGGGTGGTATTACCCAAGTCAGAAGGTGTTTCACATCATCATCTCAAAGCAGGAACTGCTATGACAGAACCCAGCCTGAACAGAAGTACCAGGACCACCACCACTTACACTCAGGACCTGCAGCACTGTGAAAGGATACCACCAATAAGAAATATCAGTAATTAAAACAATCTCTAACCTCATCTGAAGTTCCCTGCAATATGACTTCAGTGCCTCCCAGATTCTGAATGATGGAAGAGAAATTTCATCTTGATGCTAAGGGGAAAAAAAAAAAAAATCAGAGCAGGTTGTTTCATTTTTATCTGGAACATTTCCACCTGCCCACCTCTTTTCTGCACAAAGCCTTTCCAAGTTCAGTGGAAGTCCATGCCTGGCTTTAAGCACAGGCAACAGAAGAAGCTGCTGGGTGTTAGGAAGATTTCCACTGCCGCAGTGGAAAGCCAGACCTGCTGCTGCCAGCTGAGAGAGGAGCAGGGGCAGGTGATTGTAGTGGCGGAGCAGTAACCACCACAGCTTCTGACCCTGCTGCTCCTCAGGGTAAGAAAACAGGAAACCCAGCTCTCCGGGAGCAGGGCCAGTCTGTGGCAGCATGGCCCAGATGGGGGAAGCATTTTGCCTGCATTTGAAACAGCTTGGAGCAACTCTGCCTTATAAAATGGCAGAAACCAACTGGCAGCACCCCACCACCCCTAAGCAAGGCAGCATCTCCCCTGCTTGCAGGGTCTCCTACAGAGATGAGATCCTTTCTTTTGCAGAGGTCAGGGCGGCAAAGCAGCTGTTCCCAAAAAAGCAACAACTTAAAGCGACGCCAGAGCTCCGATAGCCTGTCTCACACTGTGAAAGCAGCAAAAGCAGTGCAGGAGGGGGGAAAAAAAGGAATTTCAAGGATTACTCCACTTTGGGCACTGCTAGGTGCCGTAAATTCCTGGTTACAGGTCAGTCATCCCCCCAGCTCTACACAGACAGCCTGGAATTGCAACGGCCTTTTTTGGCTTCGGCAGAGTCTGGCTGCAGGCAGCTGCCCATCGGCACAGCATCCACCTCCAGCGCTACACGGGCTGCCTTGTCACAGGGCTCTAGATTCCGGTCTGAACCAAGGACCCACTACACAGCATAAAATATGCTAAGATATTTTCGATGCAGAGAGCTTTCAATGCTGTAAGGAACAGCCTTGCTTTCCACACATTAGCACATTGAAATCTGTACAGCAAGCCTGTCAAACAAAGCAGCTGCTCTCTGGCTCTCCTACACCTCTCCTCAGATGGAAGAGCTTCAATTATGTGCATGTCTGCAGGATTTTAACCTTTTTCCTGCCTCTAGGCATTGCATAAGAAGATCTGATGCACTAGCCTCTTCATTTTCCTACGGCGGTTCAATGCGAAAGGTTGCCCTCGGAGTTTGTTTTTTCACAGCAGGGGCGTAGGAGTACGAAACCAGAAAGCTACTCAATTACTGATTCCCTGCCCCTACATTTCCAGACTGGCAAGACAAGTTAAAGTATTTTCTAGGGGAATATGATCAACTGTAGAAAAAAGTAATTAAAAGTAACTGCAATGTCCAATTTTACTTAATTTTATGCAAGAGCTCCAAGACATCTACATGCTTACAATCTTTAGACAAACCCAACCACATCCCATGATTTTCAGGAGGACACATGGAACATACTTCACAAATAACCATCAGGAAGATTTGTAGCCCAACTCAGTTTCTGCTTAGATACCACAGTAACAGCCGTGCTAAAAGGTCTAATTAACTCCCACTGATTTCAGAGAAGTAACTAAACTAGAGCCAAACCAGGTACATCAACATGTTACCTTAACATGCAGTCGCCTCCTGCTTTTCTCTCAGTCACTCTGGCAACATATCAATTATCACCATGCTCAGATTAGCTCCTGTTTCTAAACAAATACTGGAAAGGTGAATCTTTTCCCCTAAAAAGATTCTACAGGGTAATTATCAACGTGTACTAAACACTTGTAATCCGCAGTTGTTCTTCCAGAAAAAATAAATTTAAGGAGCTGTCGGTTCAAGCCGTCAAATCTAAACTACTTGACAGTGTATCGAACCTTTAAACTTCTGTTGAGAACAAAAGACACAGCAGACACACATATAGGTCTGTAATCAGAAGTGACAGACAGTAAGACAGCATAAAGTCTTGTTTTATATGCACCAGAAATGCATCAGCACAAGCAGCACAGCCGTGTCAAGATAGGATTTCCTGCAAGAATATTTTAGTTACCTCAAGCCTGATTTTTGTAATCATCCTGATGCTTCGAGTAACCTCAACAGACCGTAAGATTAGACGACTTGTAGAAATGGCGCTTCAGTGGTTTAAGCATTCACCTGACATGCTTTAACACAAAGAACAAATGAAAAAAAAAAATCTAGTTTGGAACTTGAGAAGTTATCCTGCTCCAGAGCTAGCAGGATGAAAAAGGAGCCAGAAGGCCTAACTCAAGTGCCAAAAAGTACAGCAGTAGTGCCACACATCTTCTGCGAGATGCAGCTTACATCAGGAAGCTAGTCAGAAGAGTCAAGGCTGGAAATCAATGCAGGTTAGCTTCCCATCGCACACGAAGCCCGCTCTCTACCCCACGCCAGTCTGTCTGCTGCAGACTGCTGACATATTGGCTTATATGCTCTTATGGAACAAACTGAGTCATGCTGCCAAAACTTGAAAATAAACGTTTTTTAAAGAGCTCTGCATTCTGCAGGCAGTACATCCCATTTCATAAAGCTGAGGCGCACAATAAGTACACTTTTGCCCATTTTGCCCCCAAGATTACCTTTGTGTACCAACTCATTTCCGCATGCAAGACTCAGTTATGAAACAGACAGCTACATGCACTCGACTTTAAGAAAAGAGTTAAGCCTTTTCTTAAAGGCCTCTTTATTTTTAAATTCCTTCAAAACATAAATTAATTTAAACAAATCAGATGCAAAACACCTGCATTTTAAATTAGCATATATTTTACTGTATCAATCACAGCAACCTCATACAGTAAGATACACAAAAATAGAGCATGGTATCACTTCAATTCAACACAGTTTTGTACTACAGTATTCCATGACATATATACACAGGACTTTTCTTTTTCAAAGCAAGTATAGTCCCTGCTATGTTCACCGTAAAAATTACGTGGCATCACAGTTTTAGTTAATTCACTGTAGTGTGAGTAGCCATATGGAAATCGAACTAGTGAACTAGAAGATACACTGTATAGCAGCCAAACAGGCATGACACTTCAGAAGATGAACAAAAACAAAATAACCACTGAAATGAAAACCACCCTTAGACTGTATTTTAATAGTAAAATTGTTTTTAAATTCTTCACTATATACATAATGTATCTACATTTGTGTCATATTTATATATATATATATTTATAAAAAAACCATACAAGATTTTGAAAACCTTAAAATCATCCACCTAAACAATATTCACCCCAACCTTCAGGGTCAGCAAGGCAACACTTGCCTATAATTATGTTCAGTTGCAGTCACTTGATTCAGAAGTTTCCCTGATTGCTAAACACACGCCATTCACTTTGTTTCTTAGTGCAAACTGTACAGTAACTTATTGTTCTCAGCCCTCTGTAAGACTCAGGTTTCATCTTATTTCCATAATACTTCCGACACCCATTTATGGCTAAAATTATTTTAGCTATTTTACAACATTAGCCTATATAGTTTCCCCCTCTACCTACCGCAAGCCCTCCCCCCCACCCAAAAAAAACAGTGTAAGACAAACAACCATTCATGCATGTTTCTGTCACACAGGGATCAATGGACATTTAAGTTTAGAAGCCTAGACTCTAACAGTGTTTAAAAAAACCCTAAGTGAATAATTTTAGTGCAAAGTGGACTACATAGTTTACACCTCAGCTAGAGTTCTTTACAGATATTTTAAACACATTTAATTCTGCACATCAGATTAGGTTGCCTGATACTTTGTTCTAACTAGCTAGTTGGAATAAGGAAGTTAGAAGGATTCTTGTGGGTTTTCTTTTAATAAAAAACTAAAGCCTATTCATAATCAGCTGTTGTTTGGGGGTCAAACTGTACAGAACCTAGCACAACGGAGTCCTGGTTCTCAGCTAGGGTTCCTATGTGCTACACTAATACAGATAAATATTATTATCTGACTCACATCCATAACTGATGGGTTTACTTTAACAGGAGTCACAAATGAGCTCTGATTTTTAACCAGGCCAGTGCTTTACTTGCTGGACTACACTACAGACTTCGCAGTGAATTTGGAAGCAAGCGTAACATTTATACTTACAATTTCCATAACCACAAAGGAAAAGCGTGCACTGAGAACCAAAAATCCTGCAATTCTTAGACAAGACTCCACTCAAACTAGTGGTAGCCTTATCAGGGGGGAAAAAAATGTCAGATTAAAGAAACAAAAATTGATCAGAGCCAAGAACGTCAGTCTGCCACAGTGACTATAATAAGCTATGGAATACAGTACAAGGGAAAACAAAAAGTCACCTGAACAAATAACCCAGAGAGACCTCATAGTTATAATGATTCTACCACTTTTAAGAACTCAACATATTAAATATTTATTAAAAATAAACTGTTTCCAAATTACCTATTTACAGTACAAAGAACAGTACTTAATACATGTGCAACAGAAAGTAAAGAAAAATCGGTACTCATCTGGAAGGACAACACTCTAGGCATAATTTAAGTGACATGAGTACAGGTTCACCTTTTTAAAATACCATACAGTAAAAACCAGTAGGATGATATTGGCAACACCAGAAAATAAAGCACATATTGTCCAGATTCAGATTATATAAGCTTGAGATAAACAACCAGGAGATAAGGGGAGAAGGAAGAAACGTAAAGACGAAAGGAAGAGATGCTGTGGTGTTTGCATTCTGGAGATCAAGAAATGCAGACACACTTCAAAAAATAGTCTTTGTTGGCAAAACAAGCCATTCACATATTCCTTGCACATTTTGAAGTCATACTTTATCAAAAACCGGCAGTAGTTTCATCACTCATAGAAAATGAGAAGCTTAATCTTTAGACTTTATTTTCAAGCCTTGAATGGTTTTATTTGGGCAAGGAGATGACTGCAATGGAATAGAAAGCTGTGATGTCACTTTTCTAAAATACAACAGCTGCCAAGTTTTAAAGAAAAATGTGCTCTTCCCCCCCATTTAAATTGAAAAGTAATGATCATTTAGGAATTACCTAAATTATAGCAGCATGAAATCTAATGTATCTGCAGCATCTGTGAAGCCACAAAAATCAAGAACTGGCACCTGATCACCGAACCATGGTTCCAAATGTTTGGACATGTCATTTTGGTAAGAGGTCAGTGTATTTTCTTATCAGTGGAGTCAGAATATTAGTTAGTATAGCCCTTTCCCCTCCCCTTTTCCTTCCCCTCCAAGACAGACTAATCAAGTCTATCTATAAACTACATGGGACAGCTGGGATGATTTATAGTTTAACTGATTGTTAGGCATGAACCTGTGGAGCTCGCTTTTCCTACAGCAGGGGTCATAATAGTAAGCGTTGAGGCAAGCGTCACATGAGACTTTAGAGCAAAATGTGCAAGTGTTTGCAGCTCCGGATCGGTTACAAAAGCCGCAGCGCGAGGTGCCTGAAGGTTTGGATTTTGAACTGAATTGAGCAGCTCTCTCTTGACTCTGAGTCTGTGACGTGTACTGAGATTTCTCCCTTAAAGCAGACGCGGGAGACAAGCCATCATTTGGAAGTGGTTTGATCGAATAGGTGCTCTGTTTCACTGCTGGGTATTCCTGCCTAGAGTTGAATAGATTGTCACACTTTTGGCAAACAGAAGTGCCACAAGGTACACCACAGTTTTGGCACTTGAGGGAAGCTGTCTCTTTGGCTAGGTGGGTGCGTTTGTGGTAAACAGGGTTGGCATCATTTCTTAACAGCCATACATCAGGCTTAATAGCATCTTGTCTTTTAAAATTTAACATACTTCTAGAATCGGGATCAGTATATAAATCTAAGTCCTCTTGAGCAGAAAAATAGGAGCTGTAAGGGACATTTGTTCTTAGCATGCCATTGTGATGAGACGAAGTTGGCAAGAATTCATCTGAACACCCGTGTGGGGAGCTTGACATTGTCAGAAGAGAGGGTGACGGACGGATGATTTCATCTTTAATGTCATCTTCCGCATCAACTAAAATTGGTTCTTTCCTGAGACTCAGAGAGCTCATCAAAGGTGGTTTCTTACTTTCCCAATAATTATCGTATGTGTCCACTGATTTAGAAGGCTTGCTTACCTTTGGCTTGAAATAATCTTTAGAGGCCCGTTCGCTCGCTGATTTCTGGAGTACCATTCGTGCCATGGAAGTGTTTAAGTTTTCTTTGCACTCTGCACGCCGTTTCATGGCTTCTGAGCAGCCTCTAACATCTTCAGTGCTATTTTTTCGTTCGTTTATGACATCAATCTCTGAATAACCTTTATCTTTCACTTGCAAGTGAATTTCAAGAAGCTGCTCGCATTCCACTTTGGCCAAAAAGAGTTCAAATGAAACCATTTTCACTTGAATGGCATCAACCTGCTCTTTGAGCTTATACATTGTTCCCAGTTCTTGGACATAGCCCATGTAGTTCAAAATCTGTCTTACATCATCTTCAGTTATAGCAGACTTTACATAATAAACAAAGGGTCCAGTGTAGGTCTAAGGAGGGTGGGGGGAAATAAAAGGAAAACTAGGTTACAAATTCAGTGGTGGACTAGATGTTCAGATAATTCAGTGACAGATACTATATAATTAAATAGAATAATAACGACAGTGAACACAGGCAACTCCCATGGCAAGATGAACTCCATTTCTGCATCCCTCCTGTTCAGCAGATGGAAATTCCACATGAGGCAAATTCAAAGTAGGAGAGTTTTCATTCAAATTAAAATCCTGATTAGCATAATGTCCTCCCTGTTGATTTAAATCACTATGCTATACACTGACATTAACTTTTATACATACCAGACATGCTTGCATTTACAATCAAGTCTACCATGAAAGGTAAAAAGGCAGAGAATTCATGTATTGTCCCTGGACAGGGGTTAGATAAAGATAACAGGAACTCAGAATTACTGAGAGAGTACCAAAGTCCTCTTCAACTCAGCTTTAAATATACTTGAGGTGCACACTTTTGTGTACTACTACTATGCAATTTCAAATGTCTGTTTTATTTAATTTTATATTAGGGCAAGAATTTCCACTAAAAAAGCCCCCAAAGCAAAGATAAGAGTTTGTGCAAATTGAAACATCCTCAGCATCTGGCATACCTGAGGCATGTTCTTAATCCAGTTCGAACTGTTCTGGATGGCAGGCAAGAGCAGCCTGCCCGTCACATTTTTGTACGGAACAGGTACTGGATCCACAGTGCACTACCAAAGTCAATATTGGCAGTGCATCAAGAGATATCCTCGATGGATCGGCCAACATTTCAAAGGCCAGAACTTAAGTGTAATGACGGAGAAAATTTATGGAGAGATCTTGAAGAAAGGTAATTTCCCTTTGGGGAAACAGAACTCTCAAATGTTCTAATAGCATTCAAATTCTGTGATAAACAGTGAAATAGTGTCTTTTTAAGAAAAGCAAACAAAAGTACCCATCACTAGTGCACATAACCTGCAAACGACTTTAGACACCTATAACAGCATTGTATTTCATCGAACTTCCAAATCTCAAAACTGTTCTTTTAAGTCACCTAGACCGTTCATTACTGAAATGCTGCATCAGTTTTGAATAAGCATATAAGAATAGGTAAAAGATAAATTAGAAAAATCAACAGCAGAGAACTCGCTACCTGACTTCCAGCACCCAAGCCAAGCAATATACAAGTTCATACTTTTTCCTCTGAGATTCTGGCATAGGTAAATAATTTGAAAGTACATTAAAATCAAAACGTAATGAACTGAGAACTGACAAGCAGACAAAAGTATTCTGGAAACAATTCTTTCAGAGAAGTTCCTTTACCGTTATCATATAACTTGTTGGAACCTCAGCAAAGCACCCACTTGAAAGCAAGCATTGGATGCTAGTACTTGTGTTCCATTAATAGCTGTCCCAAGACAAAAATCAAACTTTGAGTAAGCTTAAACACAACTTGACTGCTCACCCTAGTGAAGGCATCTCCAAGTAAAAATTAACACACTGTAGCAGGGTAGGCTGAACAAAAGCCTTAAATAAGCTCTTCCTCTATTTTATGGTTACATTATAAGTGCAGACACAGTACTTGTATTTCTGCTCTTGGGATACTCTCACCAGCACCAACTTCACTTATTTTACATAGAAACTTTCCTATGGCTTCTGTTTACCAACTGTATACAGACAAATATACACATCATGCTAACAGGTGGGGAAAAAAAAAGGTCTTTGAAGGAAATGCATGAAATGCGTTAAAAGAAAGAAAAGCAAACCATGTTCTCACTATGGCCACACATGAAAATGTCTTACCTTAATATTTTTGAACTCCTTTTTCCAGGGGTAAAGAAAGAGATTAATTCCAACTGTCTCGAGCATGCTGAATGCATTATGGAGAGAATGTAAACTTGAAGATTTCACAGATCTCAGTGAGTTTTCAGCCATCTCGTAAAATTTTATCAACCGGAATCTATAAAAGGGATCGATTTTGGGAAGGCAAAGTAAGGCTGCCGCTGCCACTCGCAAATACTCATCATTAATAGGACGCTGCTTGTTGTCAGAGGCATTCAGTTTGCATTCATGGAACTGTACATACTTCCTAAATAAATCGTCTTTATATTTTGTATCCATTGAAATCAGTTTTTATCTCACGCTTGGGCAGCTACCTCGTCTCTTTCATGGTTATTCGGCAGTAGGTTGATTATCTGGCAGTAAGAATCTTCAGTAATGGCAACTCTTCTGGAATAAAAATTGAAAACAAAGACAAGTCATGACAGTTGCATAAATCCCAGATGTCCACAGCATCTATCTGCTTCACAGGATCCTATAAAATGGTTCACAGAGCAGCAGCTCCCAGAACAGCCTTGTTAGGTTTCTGAAAAAGCGCATGAGTCTACAGAAATGTTGCTGTCCTTCTTTTCACTGTCATTCTCTACTCCTCTTCCAGTTATCTGCCTAAACCAGCACAACAAACCTCCACTGAGCAAGGCACTGAGAGTTTGATACAATAAAGCTGGTGGACGCTCAAGCCCAGGGTTAGGGAACCAAGGCAGAAGTAACTCCCAGCAAAAAAACAAGAAGAGAAGCACGAGTCTTTAGGGTGTCTTCTTTGCATTTTATTTTGCCCTTTCGGTCCAAACAGCTTACACAAACATTATTTTAATCAATCACTGGGGGGAGGGGGGTTGTTCGTTTGATTGTTGGCTTTTTTTTTCCGCCCTGCACAATGATATGAAGATTTTAAAAAATAATAGTAATACAGCAAGAAGTTTCATTTTGATCAACTCGTGAAAGCATCTACTTTTTTGTTCCTCTAATGGCACAGGACTGCCCCTAGACTGAGCAGATTAATTAACCTTGCTTTTCTATTTCTAACATTTTCTAGGCTTTTGACTGCCACTCACATTGCACCTGACAGCACACCCAGGCCATCCCAGTGCTGGGAAAGCTCTGCAGCCCCCCTACAGAGATCACGCTCCCCTGGTTGCTGCAAACTACAGCCAAAGTTTCAGCTGAATTCTGGCAGCTGCAAAGAAGATTGTAATCTTTTCAGCAAAAAGCTACACCTGCCATTTTTAGCTGGATTACTAGAACAGAGCAAAATCATCCTGGTTTCACACCATGCACAGTTTTGTTTGCAGGGATAGTTGCTTTTATGTATATACCAATCTACATTTTCACCTCACTGAGCTCAGGCGCTACACAGAAACAGCTGGTGACAAAGAAGCTACCTAATGCTACTTTACCAAAATGAAGGTAATTAACAGACAAACAGACTCCACCTCAGCTGCCTGAAGAACTTGTGATCAAAAAGCAGATCACAGGCTTTGGTTTTTTAATGAAAATGCAGTGTAGCCCTTACAGATTTCCCAGCTGTGAACCAAAATGAAGGCGGGGTGGGAGAAATCAATGCACTGTTTTGGTTATAGTCAGTCTGAAACAGCACTTTAGAAGAGACTTTCCACCCAATATTAATTGCAGCTGCTAGAATACCGATCGATGCCCCCCCCCCCCACACTCCTGTTAAAATGAAAATCCCTGTTAAGAGCAAACTGAATGAAAGAAGCCATAACACAAAATACACGGAGGAGGGAACAAACCACAAACCAACAACCAAGAGGTCAGGAAAACAAACAAACAAAAAAGTCAAGAGCCTAGCAGTTAATATTACTTGATGAAAGGCTGCACTTAATGACAACACCATGTGGGGAAAGTTAACTAGCAGTTCAATTTCTGCTCAAAGGCACACTGCTCTCGGTCTTTCCACCATCAGAAATCGCACTGATGTCAAGAGACAAGCTGTGAATCACAGGAAATGTGGAGTTCTAAATTAACATCTGAGCATAAGGGACAGGAGTAAACCCTTCTCTCTCCCCAGATCTTTCCTCCTTAAGTTGTGCAAGATGAAGTCTGTGGGCAAAGACAAGAGAATGTCTGTTCCTTAGCAAGAAGGGCTCCATGAGATAATTTCAGAGAAAGACCTTTGTCTGGCACATCAGCAATACACCCCCAGGACAAGGAATGATCCTGTGCTGCCAAGGAGCTGGATTAAGTATTACAGTTCTTCCACCTCCGTGGTTAATAACTACTAAACAAAAGCACCTGGTTACAGGTATGAGACATCAGGACTAGGGAAGTCCCCAAATGAAAGTCCTTCACCGAGGCCCTACGGGATGCGACACTCAAAGCCGCTGCCAGCTCCGATTTTGACTTGGGGTTTGTACATAAGTCAGCGTTCACGCGGCTGAAAGGCAGAACACGACAACCGAAAGGGGCCGGGGAAGCCTTCACAGCGCTGCTCCTCACCCCCAGGGCTTCCAGAAGCAAACCAGCCCCGGCCCAGGCAGGCTCCCAACAGCTAACAGCCACCGTTATGAGGCTCAATAACAACCTCGGGATGCTAGCGGGCATGGATAAATATAGCTTTAAGAAAGACACCGGCTGGCAAAACAGATAAGATAACAAGGCTGTTTTGCTGCACGTTATTGACTGGAAACCTCGAGATTTCACGGAGACACATGAATAATAAGTTCTGATCCGAAACTAGCTTGCACTGGTGAGACAATAAAACGTTTCTATCCGCCTCCCTCAGGGCCAGAGCCTCAGCGGAGGGAAGCACGGCGCTGCCCGCCCGGCCGGGCACGGGCACGCGAACGCCTCCACAGCGGGAGGGGAGAACGGCGGGGCGGGCACAACCGCCCCCAGCCCGCGCTCAGGGCGCCAGAAACGCCTGGCTGTCACCAAACACTCCACAAGAAAATTAAACCCGAAGGTAAAGGCCGTTTAACAGCGGAAGAGCAGCCCGCACCGCCGGGGAACGGCAGGCGGGAGGAGGCGGGAACGCCGCACCGACCCGCGCCCGCCACAGGCCCTTTGGCCCCCCCGGCTCCTACCAAGGCACCTGTTGCAGAGACACCCGGCCCGGCCGGGAGAGTGGAGCCGCGGGCACGGCCCCTTCGTCCCCCGCCCCTTAACCACCGAGCTCCGAGCCAGCCCCACCAGGGCTTCCCGGTAACGGGGCGCAGCGCCCACCACCCCCAGCAAACCTGCCGCCCCCTCAGCCAGCAGCGCTGCGCCGAGGGCCGGCAGAGCCGCCCCCCCACCCCGCGGGCTGGGCCCGTCCCTCACCGCTGCGCTCTGGGCCGCGCCCGCCGTACGGGACCCGCCGCCGCTCAGCCGGAAGCGCCCGGTGACCCGGATGCGGACTGCCGACCCCTCGGCCCCTCACGGGCTCCGGCGACGTCCCCCGCGGAGGCCACCCCCACCCAGAATAGCTGCCAGAGAGTCACCGGGGGGCACGCCCGCCCTCACGGCTCGGCCTCCCGGCACCGGCCCAGGGGCTGCCGGCGGGAGGGGGCGGCTGACAGCGGCGCCCCGGAAGTGGATGGGGTGGGCGGGGCACCGCCTCCTGCCGCCCTGACGTCAGCGGGGCGGGGAGCGAGGGGGCGGGGCAACCTCCCCCGGGCACGTCGCTCGAAAGCGGCGCGGCCGTTTAATTCCTGCGGGATGCGGCTGCGCGGTAACCGGGGCCGGGCCCCACCATTAAACCGCTGTTCCTTAGCAAACAGCTTTTATGCTGGGGAGCGGGGAGGGCGCGCTTGGGGCCACGCCTCCGGGCCACGCCCATACTACATGACCACGCCCCTCTGAGTGGGCGTGGTCTCGTTGCGGGGGGCGGGGCCGCGCCTGCGCGCGGGCGCGCCCCCTCTGGCCGGCGGGGCGGGGCGGGGCACGGTGGCGGCAAGATGGCGGTGGCCGGTGGCGGCGGCTCCTCCCGCTCCCCTGAGCGGCGGTACGACCCGCTGTCACGCTTCACCTGCCCCGTGTGCCTGGAGGTGTACGAGAGCCCGGTGCGCGTCCCCTGCGGACACGTGTGAGCGGCTGCCGGCGGCGCGGGGCGCTGGGGCGGTGGCGGTGGGAGAGAAGCTGGAGCTGGGCCCGGGCCCGCAGGCGCATCTCCCGGCCGGTAGCTGTGAGGCCTTGGGAGGGAGCCGCGGCTCGGCCGGCCCTAGCGCTCCCCTTTGGCTCCCTTGGGAGCGGGGCGGGCTGGGGTGGGTAGAGCCGCCGCCGGGGGCCGGGTCCCCGTGGGGGGCGGTGGGGACAAATGGCGCTGTCTGTGGGCGGGGGGCTCTGTGGGGCCTAGGGGTGGTTTCTGTGAAAGGAGGGAAAAAAACAAATGACAACAGCGCGGAAAAAAGCTAACATTCTTTCGCTTTTGATTGCTTTCCTTCCTGAAAGGTGTAGAAACCGAGCACTGTCCAAAAGCTGGTATCGCTGATCATAACGAGCTAGAATCTGACTCCCTGCATGCACAAACATCAATCAGCTGCTGTTTTATTAGTTGTTATTCCTTCAGACTCAGTCATCACTTAGGGCAGAAGACACGGACGGGCTCTGGGCATTTATTCTGTGTGTCCAGGAGGGATGTTCTCACCATCTACTCCTTTTTTTTTTTTTTTTTTTTTCTTCCTCCCACACCAGCTTTTGCACGCAATGCCTGCAGGAGTGTCTTAAGCCGAAAAAGCCGGTTTGTGGTGTCTGCCGCAGTACCCTGTCGCCCGGTAGCAGAGCTCTGGACTTGGAAAAGCAGATTGAAACGACAGAAACAGCTTGCAATGGCTGCAATAAAAAAGTATGGAAGTATTTGGAAATTAAGTGCATGAGGTGTGCCTGCTTGGCCGTACTGCTTAGAGGGAAATAAAGCGCTTTCTACATAATCGGGTCAAAATGTGTGTTCTGTTAGGTGTTAAAGATACTTTATATAGGCAGCAAACAAATGTTGACGTTCTTTCCACAGTTTTTTATTCTTACCTCTTCAGGAAGTAAATTTCAAAGTGAAGTTACTGATTTTAAAATTATAGTAAAATATTGCTTCTGATGTTGCTTCTGCGAACGTGCCTCTGTGGGAGGAACATTGTAATGAAACCATGCATGTGGGTTTTAGGTAGAATCATAGAATTATTTTTTTTATTATAGTGGTCTCTTTGGCTCTTAAACATAAATTTATTTGCTTTGTTTTAAATAGTTATGAGTCAAAGTTGTTTTATATGAGTGGTGTATTCCACAGACTTACTGTTTGCTGGTGTCCTGCATGTTGAATACCTGTGTGGCATCCTTCCTGTCATTCCCTTGTTCTTTGTAAAGTTGGTCTTAGCGTTAATTGAATGCATAAGAAAGTATCTTAGCAGATGGCAAAACAACAAGAAAAGGATAATTAGACACACTAAGGTGAGGGTTTCTGGGTAATATCTTCATTCTGTCTTCATTCTGGCTGATAGAAAACTGTAGTACCTTGAATTACAGATTTTCTTATTGTAAACTTGAATTTCAATTAGTGGGATTGAACTATTAGCAATCAGTGTATGCCAACATCTGTACTAAAAGTCAGATTATTTTCCATGCACTGTCTCTTCTTCTCAGTGACCAGGTAAACTGGCTTTATATGAAGCATTATTTTTATATATACTCTAGTGTTGGTTAAGAAAACTGAGCTGTCCTGAACAGTATCATATCTGTTAAATATTACAGGCAGCAAAGTTACAGGTTAAGTAATCTATAATCTCAGGTTAAGTAATCGATGATCTCAAAGTTTTCTGCTTTACCAGCTGGAGTGTTTAGGTTTTCCTGCTTTAACATTGTCTGCAGAAAGCTACGTTGTTTTACATGTTTACTACTTCTGCTGGAAAGTGCAGAAGTAACTGCAAATAGTTTAAATTAACCTTGCTGTGCAATTGTTGCCTGCACAGATGTATCTCTCCAAGATGCGCAGCCACGCCGCGTCTTGTTCAAAGTACCAGAATTATATAATGGAAGGCGTGAAAGCTGTCACTAAAGAACCACTTCACAACACCAGGTAACTAGCTCTTCTCTGGAAATATTTGTCTCTCTTTGTCACAAAAACGGGACTGTTACTGATTAATCGTTACAAACTCTCGATTTTCATTCTGCTGAGGAGATCCTTTTATCTTTAAAAAAATGCATTATGGGGTTTCAAGCAAACTGTAGAATTTTAAAGTAAAAGCAGACTTTACCTCTTTGCTCAGTTTAGGTATTGTTTTAATCCTTTCACATTGTTAAAAACTAAACCTTAATCCTATGTCTTGTCCTGGTTTCTGCTGGGATAGAGTTAGTTTTCCTACCAGCAGCTGGTATAGTGCTGTGTTTTGGATTTAGGATGAGAATGTTGAGAACACACTAATGGTTTTAGTTGTTGCTAAGCAGTCCAGGACTTTCTCAGCTTCCCATGGAAGCTGAGAGGGAGCAGAATAGACAGGACAACTGACCCAAGCTGGACAAAGGAATATTCCATACCATAGATTGCCATATAGAAATGGGCATTGGTCAGGGACGGGGATCCACGATCACTGGGCAATCAATCATCGGGTGGTGAGCAACTGCATTGCATCCCTCGTTTTGTATATTCTTTTACCATCATTATTATTATTCTCTCTTCCATTGCTGTTCTATTAAACTGTCTTTATCTCAACCTGCGAGGTTTTTTTCCTTTTTCTCTCTCTTCCCCCTATCCCGCTGTTGGGGTAGAGGGGCGATGAGTGAACGGCTGCGTGGTCCTGCTTGCCAGCTGGGGTTAAACCACAACAATCTGCCTGTGCACAGGGAAGCTATTGTGCTTTCTACATAAGCCATGCAGTAGACATCTTAAAGATTAGGTTACTCAGTAAAAGTAGCTGTTTTTTAAATAAGAAGTTCATCTTTCTGTCTCTTGATTGTAGTAGCTTACAATGAAGGGAAGTCAGAATTGATTGCAGTGTGCTCACCTGCATGGTCGCATACTGGGTGGTACCCTGTGCTTTAAAAACAACAACAAAAAAACCCAACAGAAAACACAAAACAAAAAAACCACCACAAAACAAACAAGATGATAAATGGCATTTATAACATTTGTAGAGGAGCTCTCATTTTGTGTAAATATGAGTGATATTAAGAGTTCCTTAAGCTGTTGCTGGAAATTAAAAAGCTGATTCTTAAAATCAGCTTTTCTTAATTGCATGGAATAAGATGACTGCTTTAAATTATTTGTATTCCTAGAAGCTGGTAAGACAACTTTTGAGTATTGTATCCTAACGCTTTTACTTTTAACTGTCTTACAATGATGTTACCTCTTTTTCTCGCCCCAACCAGGAACTTCCCAAATCGCTTTACCTTTCCTTGTCCGTATTGCAGCGAAAAAAACTTTGATCAAGAAGGACTAGTTGAACACTGCAAAACATTGCACAGCATGGATGCAAAACAAGTGGTAATAAAAAGTCTTGGTGCAAGAATTGCAATGAAGTCTAGTCTTAAATCCCTTTGAAACAATGAATTAGAGACTTACTCTTGAAGTTAAGTACATATTTATAATTACTCCTGTTAAAGTCAAATGTGGGTATGCTGTTCATGCGTTTAATTTTTACATAATTTTGATGTTGGCTTTCAATATATTCTCTGGAGGTGACTAGTCTCTGTTCCTGTTGCAGCTAGGTTACATCCTCCTTTCATATTTGAAAAGTGGCAAACATTCAAAGTTAATTAAGACCAGTAACAAACATAAAATTAATAAGGTATAATTTCAAAAAAATGTCAGGCATTTAATTTTCCCCTCCGCTGTTTTCAGCAAGAAGACACTATAAACCATTGGAAAAAATGCTTGCAAAAAATAGTGTATCATTCTAATACTCTTTACCTGCTGATACTCCCTCTCACGTAAAAGGAATTGCAAAACATGGAACTGAATTTGAAACTTTAATTTTTCTGGAAAGTTTTTTTGAATTCCAAATTGTTTAGGAAAAAAAAAAGTTCAATTTTTCCTTTGGTGAGAAGTGATCTTTGCAAAGGAGATTGAGGAAGCTGTTACAAATAAAGGCTGAAATCTTCTAAAGCAAACAGCTGTAGTCAATTCTGATTCTCAGAATATAGAGGGAAGAGTAAACTATTCCAGTTCAGAGGTTTAAGACATGAATTAAAATTATTTGGGGGTATCTGAGGCTTTTGTATTAAACATCCCAACAAACTAATTGACATCACTTTACATATAGAATAGTGATTGTCCCAAACCTTGAACTTCAGTCTTCCATGCTGTCTCTGTCCTACTCTTCCTACTGTAAATGTTAAAGCGCTTGAACTGTTGGGGCTTAATCGGCTTTTTTTGGGGGGGGTTTTCTTGAAGGTTTGCCCAATTTGTGCCTCAATGCCATGGGGAGATCCAAATTATAGGAGTGCTAACTTCATGGAGCACCTTCAAAGACGACATCGCTTTTCCTATGATACTTTTGTGGTATGTGTTTCCTCACCCTTGGAATACAGCCTGATGACTCGTAAAACCCAGCTTTTTTACATAGCCACTACTGTGAGATCTCTTGCATGTAGATGGTATCATGAGAGAAATTGGACTATTGGCAAGTCAGAGGAAGAGGCAGCTTTTTTTTCTGTTGTGATTTGGTGTTGTATTAACCAGCATGGCTGTCACAGTAAAAGAATTTCTGTACTCTTTGTTCATAGGATTATGATGCTGATGAAGATGATATGATGGCACAGGTTTTGATGCGTTCTTTGCGGGATAAATGAACCAACTAGAAGATTAACTGTAAATCCAAGCTTCCACAAGGGGGAAATGCCCAGCGTCCTCGCACTTGGCCCTGTACATCCCAAGATGAACTCAGGCGTCCAGAAATACAGAAAACTCCTTAATTCCTATCTCAGTTTCAAATCCTGTTTTGATATCTCTGTACCGCTTAGTCTTTTGTTAACATGGTCTATGCAGTTCGACCCTGTCAGCCTAATTTTCTTACTTGCTTCACACAAAACTTAATGGTAGTTCAACACGGAGGAGGTGAATCTGTTTTCCTTTACCTCTGCCTGTTTCTTGGTTTCTTTTGCAGTTGTGTTCATTTGACTGTCTAAAAACAAAAACATTCCAAAAGGAATGGCCTGAACTAGTTTATAAATATCTCTTCCCAGTCCCATTTACATACCTTAAATGATTGTATGAGAGGTGTATTTGTAGCTCTATTTTCCTTTAGTGAGACCTCTAGGTGCTAACTGTAATTGTCAGACCAGCTCTCATTTGAAGTGGCGATGATGTCTGTGATTTCATAATGATTCCCAGTGTTTAAATTCTTACACGCAGGCTCTCAAGTATATGGAAAACACATCTTCAGTATAAGTCTTCAAACTACAATCTTTCTTAGCAAATCTTTGCACCTGTGTAAGCAACTAGTTCAAAATATTTTAGTTCTATGCATGATTATTACTTTCTTCCATACTTTGACCATAATTCCTAGCCTGGAAAGTAAACTTTAATGTTGGTCTTATTTAAAAAATAATGCATTCTAACTGTCTTAGCAAATATTAATCATATTTGCTGGCTTTATGATTAAATTGGTGGTTTGGAAACTGGTTTTCTAGTAATTTTAAGCCTTATGCTGGTAGGGGAATTCAGAATATTTTTTTTCAATACCTCTGTTTTCTATTTAAACTAAAATTTTTGTATATATTCATAGTTTTTCCATCTCTCAAGGCAAGCTGGTAGCAAAACTTATCAGTAATTCATTGCACTTGCATGGCTGTACCTTTCTGCATTACAGGTTTTTAACAAGTATTTTGAATTCCTGTTCTTCAATGTTGCTGAAGTAGCTGAAGCTGTACTTAGATTGTTTTCCATATAATATTATATGTGTAGTATGCAGGTATAGCTTTCAAAGGAAAAATAAAATATAACCCAGAAAGCAGGGTGACAATTTCAGTACATGGTAAATGGATACTCTGTATTCAAGTCTACACTTTTACTACAGACATTCCTTTTTTAGTTTAACGTTTTCATTAACTGCACAGTCAAGATGCTGAGATCTAATGATCTAGGACAGCTGACCAGAACTTGTAAATCACAGTAGTGTTGAGATGTCTAGTCTGATTTAAGCATGTTTAATTGGAGCAGTGGACCTGCACCACCACAGAATTGAGTACTAATTAATTTATTTGACCAGTGAATTTAATATCATCGCACTCTGCAGACTGCAGCATAGCCTTACCCTTAAAACAATGAAGCGCACCCCATCTAAAACCTCTTGATTAACCTTTGTGTCCACCCAGACCTCTAACATATTTAAGCTGAACCTGGTTTTACTGTGTTTTCCCCAACTTGGTATGGGCTATTATAGACTCATCCTTAGGTCTTGGAGGGGGGAACATCTCATGGTACTGTGGAGAAAGTACTGTGTTTGGGGTTGGTTATTTTTAGTGCTTGATCTGCAAAGAGATTACAGTGTATTAGTGGTTGAATGGGGATTTCTGGGTTCTAGCTAGAACGCAGTTTGGTCATACCCATTGACCAGAATCTAGATTTCTGCTACTATTTTAAGTGCACTTCATGCAATTCTGATAAAATGTTTAAGGAGCAGTTAGAAGCTTCTGAGCAATTACTTTGTCATGTTTTTGACTTTTAAAGACAAGTTACAAATAAAGGTCATTTAATTTATAAAATCCTACCTTCGTGTCAGCTCTTGCCATTTCTTCCTCATCAATGACCAGTCAGAAATTGCTCGTGCTGAGCGATTGTACCCCCGCCGTCTGTGCAGACCTGTTCCTTGACTGTACAACTCGTGTGTGATTTCATCAGTTTGTTAACTGGGACTTGTTTCACAGGAAGTACAGACCAAAAATACTGACTGGAAAACGCGTGCTAGTTCTGCTTTAACTTTGATTTGGTTTGTGTAGGAATCAGAAGCAATGGCCTGGCACCTGCTGGCTTGATAATGGCAGAATTCACAGCACTGCTTTCTATGCTGGGGTGAGCATCCATGGAACCTCTCAGGGATAAACCTAGCCATTTGCTCCAGCTGCTGAGGAGCTTTGCGTCTCTATGCTGCTGACTTCATCAGCAAATGCAGACGTGTTTACACACACTGTGGTATGTCTTGCTGTGGTATGTCTTACTTGCTGCTTGATTTAAAAAGCCGTTCTGTTGAGAATCACGTGTGTTCTGTGTATAGCCTTGATTCATCTCATTTGTGTGCAGAAACTCGGGATGAAAAAAAAGCCTTATTACAGAGCAAGCTAGTTTGGGCTTCCAGATCCAGTGGCGTGTTACTGCAGAAGAGTGAAGTGCTCTGCTAGAGCTGCTCTCACCTCGTCAGCAACTGATCTTGCTGCCGCAGCAAATCCCAAGTGCCCATTGTTGGTGATAATGCAATTGGGCCACCTCGGACCTGTGAAATTCCCGGTGTCTGGCACGGGGAGTCAGCCTTAGAAGGACGATTAGCACAGAGGGAAAGGGACAGAATGGGAGGAGACAAGCTTGCAGATGAGCTGTTTCTTTAAATTAATCTGTCTCCAGTCAAAGACTGGCCTTAATAGGTCTGATAAATTGTCATCAGCATTAATTGCCTAACACAAAGGCATCGCTTGATCTGGAATTACAGCAATAAATTCCCCTGGTCTCATTACACTGGGGGGATGAGATCTTGTAAAGGATCCCATATATAATAAAGCATTAATGGTATGTTCTGGGTCCTCATGTCACCTGATGGACAAAGGCACAACAAATTTTCTTTGAGGCCTCTGGCCAGCTGTTCTGGATGGTCACTGGTCCTGGACCTGGACGCTGGTCACTGGTAAGACCAGTGTAAGAAGGATTAACCTCTCATGCAATACCAAGGCTATGTTAAGTCATGGAAAAGTAAATGAGTGATGTGCTCGCAGTCCTAAAGCTTTTCTTTGGTTTAAATATACTAAAAATTACAATGGGGCATTTGCCTGCTTTGGGGGTGGGGTTTTGTTTATTTTTCTAACACAGAGCTCATGTCACAGTTGCGTTGGTCTGTGCTTTGTTCTTCAAAAGCAACTCATTTTTTTATGGGTAAACTACATATTATTCTCCAGGTGATACAAGAAAAGACTGATGAAACCGCTATGAAAACTTCCTTTTCCTTCCCCAATCCTTCCCCAAAACTCCAGAAAATAGTTAGTGCTTAGTGAAAATAAATTTTGTCACTACAGGCTTGGGTCTCTCTTCTAGTTCTTCTCGCGTTTCTTCTGTCTTTACCTAGTACTCAGACACTGGGCTTTAAAAAAATAATACGGTGGATCTTCTGGGAACTGTTTGAGTTCCCCCATGCAAGGAGGTTCTCTTCCATAGCCGGGGGGATAAGGCCACCGCCGTGGCCACAGCAGCAGGAGTGGTGGCCGGCGTGGCGTGTGCCGACAGCAGAGGGAGGTCTTGCGTTTTAGAGAGAACCGGGCTCGCACCCTCTGCTCGTCCCCGTCCTCCTCCACCCGGCTCAGGGGCCTGCGGTGGGTTTCAGGGGGCCTCTCCGGTCTCGCAGGGAGGGTGCACACCTCCTCCCCACACCTCTGGGCCGGAACTTCCCTTCGCCCCATCACAGTCTCCCTTGGTGGCTGGAGCTTTGCTCCGCAGCAGAATATTTGAGATGCTTCATGTAGCCACGGGGCCAAAGAAGGCAAAACCAAGAATTTGCAGCAGACTTGCCGCTCTGGAGGTAGTTAGCGTGTGCCTGCAATCTCCTCCGGCCAGTCCATGTGGCACTGGGACTGGAGCTGTGCCACGGGCTGGTGGCAGGGCTGCCCTGACCACCCTGGGACTCAGCTGCCTCCAGAGTCTGGTGCTCCAGTGCAGGGTGGGACGGCTGAGAAACCGCTGCCGTTTCCAGCCCGTGAATCATTGCAGAGCTTCCCCTCCCCTCCGGTCTCCTGTTCTCCCTCCGTAGCTTGCTGGCTCATGGGCACAGGCAGGTCAGGTCGCTTTCTCCCTTGATCTCTATTTTTCCTCTAGCGCATGCAAGTTTTTTTCCACGCGCGGTGGTTGGAACAGATCTGATTATTAACATTTCAGAAAGAAGAGAGGAGCGGGCTTCACTTCTTGAAAGAAAACCGCGTAGTTGTGTTCCTCGTACAAGTGTCCCCAGCGTAACCACATCCGCGGCAGGTGGAGGAGCACAGGGGGGGTGCCGGGGGAGGCACCTGCAGCAGCACTGGGGCTGTTGCCCCCTGCACTGCGGGGTGCTGCCCCTCCGGACCCCTGCGAGAAAAGGGGTGGACCTGGCCTCTGTGATTCGCATCCCCCGAGGCCTTCGGAAAGGAGGGACGGGTCCAGCTCCAGAGCGCGTGGCTGCAGGGGAAGAGTTTGCAAATGCGTCTCCTGTCTGCGGGATTGCGTGTGGCTGGCAGGACAAGCTCTCCAAGCTTTCCAAGCTGTTCCTGCCCTGAGGAAAGACTGACAGTGAGCTCAGCCCCCTGCGCTGCAGCCGTGCCAGTGGAAAGCTTTGCTCCTCACTTCTGCATTTCATGCGGGTTGTGGCTAAACAGTAACATGTGGTCAGCCGGGGCTGGCAGAGCAGTGTGTGACGGCTGAGTCACGAGTGGCCCTTTTGTGGAGTGGCAGGGACGGGCGTTGGCCGGGAGCAAGGAGGCATTCCCAGCAGGTCCTGTTCCTCCTCCTCCCACCGCCGGCAGCTGTCTTGGAGCTGAGCACGGCTCCCACAGCAGGTGGTTGGACCCGTGCCCTGAGCCCTTCCAGCGGGGAAATCCCCACGTGAGCCGGAGGGATGGGGCGAGCTGGAAGCCTGGGCTGAGCTTTCTAAATGCCAGGCCAGGGGGACCGCTCTGGCTGTGCTCACCGCTCCCCAGGCGTCCATTGGCAAGGCCTGGGCACCTTCCCGTGGGCATGTGTGCCCTGGGGAGCAGAAAGACAAAGGGAGCACGTGCCTTGCTGGGGCTGTTTGACCCACACTGCCATGCCGGTGGGGAAGGAGCCAGGGGAAGGCAGGAGGGAAGAAAACCAGAGGGCAGCTTGCGAGGGAAAGCTGCGGGGCCTGAAACCTGCCCAGCAGGAGGGAGAAGCATGTCCGGGCAGGTGCTGCTGACCCTGCCTGGGGGAGGGAGTCAGCAAGGGCTGACCATCCCGCTCCTCCGCGAGTCATTGCCTCTTCTCAGAGGATTGATAACCTGCGGCAAAGCGTGTTTCCCCCGCCGGGCTGTGTCCCAGCAGCAGGGCTTTTCCTTATCTGCACTGCAGTCCCCAGCGGTGGGGCAGGGACAGGGAGACCCACGCGTGGGGGAGCCCGGGGGTCACTCTCCCGGCACAGCACCTTCCTCCAGCCCCGCTGCTGCGGGTCGCCCCGCCTCGGGCACAGAAGCCCTGGGTCTGTCGCATGGTTCCTTGCCCTGCTTCCCTCCAGAGCATCGCCTGCTCCCCGCGGGGAGCGGAGCCCCGTGGGCAATCCCCATGGCTCGGCTCGGCCCCCGGCGCCCGCCCTGCCCGAACCCATTGGCTCCGGGGCCCGGGGGCGGCCCCGCACCGCCCTCCCCGCCCCCGCAACGCCCCCCCCCGGCCCCGGGCCCATATTAGCGGGCGCGGCGGCGCGGTGGCCCCGCGGTGGGCGGCGGTACCGGGGGATGCAAGATGCCGCGCTCCTTCCTGGTGAAGAAGCACTTCTCGTCCAGCAAGAAGCCCAACTACAGCGAGCTGGAGAGCCAGGCCGGTGCGTGGAGGGGGCAGTGGCGACCGGACGGGCCACACACGTGGGGTGTTCCGTGGGGTGGTGCGGGGGCTCCGGGACAGGATCCCCTTATGTCCCCGCACGGGAGCGGGTGGGTGACTCACTTTTTGCAGGGATGGGTTCTTTTTTTCTATTTCGTTTCTCTTGGGTGGGATGGGGTGCGGGATCCCCCGAATCCCGGGATGTGGAGCCTCCCCCTGGTACCCCGGGGCGGGCGGAGGCACCGAGAATCCCCAGTGGGGTGGGCACGAGTGTGGGGGGACAGGTGTGGGTGGAGGCGTGGGTCCCCTTTGCCCCATCCCTCGCAGCAGGGCGGGCAGGGGCGCCGAGCCCCCGTGGGGTGGGTTCTTCCTTGCCCCAGAGTGGGTTGGGGCTCTGAGTCCCCGTGGGGTGGGGTGGGCTGTGGTCCCTTTGCCTCTCTGGGGTGGTGTGTGGGGCTCCCACAGGATTAGCCTGGGGTCGGGTCCCATGGCCCAGGGGTGGGCTGGGCAGCCCGCTCCCCTGGGTGCAAAGCCCCATGGGGGTGGGTCGGGGCCCCCTCTCCCCCGTTCCCACGGGGAGCATAGGGGCCCCGCTGAGTGCTACCCCCTCCCGCAGTGCTGGCCACCCCGCTACTGTACGAGACGTGCCCGCTGCCCGTCATCCCCCCGCCCGAGGTGCTCGGCCCCGGTGCCTACTACCCGCCGCTGGTGTGGGATGCGGGGCTGCTCTCCAGCCTCTTCCCGGGCGGCCCGGGCAGTGAGGCGGCGGGCGGTGCGGCCCCCGCCCTGGACCTGACAGCACTCTCCAGCGAGGAAGATGAAGGCAAGAGCTCCGGGCCCCCCAGCCCAGCTTCGGCCCCCGCTGCCGCCGAGCGCTTCCGCTGCGCCCAGTGTGCCAAGGCTTACTCCACCTTCGCCGGGCTCTCCAAGCACAAGCAATTGCACTGCGACGCCCAGGCCAGGAAATCCTTCAGCTGCAAGTACTGCGAGAAGGAGTACGTGAGCCTGGGGGCTCTCAAGATGCACATCCGGAGCCACACGCTGCCCTGCGTCTGCAAGATGTGTGGCAAGGCCTTCTCCCGGCCCTGGCTGCTGCAGGGCCACATCCGGACGCACACCGGTAACGCCGGCTCTCGCCTCTCTCCCTCCCTCCCTCCCTTATCGCCTCCCGCTTCCCAGCTCCGTGGCCCCCAGCGAATCGGCGAGCCGGGTGTTATCTGGGAAGATAAGGGCTTCCCAAACCCCCTTGGCACATCTCTCTAAAATGTCCTTTAAATATCCTCTTGGCTGGAACCGAGCGCAGGGTCAAGGCTCAGCTTGTAAATCTGTGCTGCTGCTGTTAGTGCCGAGCTTGCCCGCAGGCCAGCCCATCGGCCTCGGCGTGACAGCACATGCTGCAGCCTAATTTCATAAATTGGGGATACAAGACTGCTGGAGCACTCCCTCCCTGTGCACCGCCGTTCCCGAAGCATCCCTCCCTGCCCACACCAAGGGGTCCGGGCCAAGCTCCCCAGCCAGGGCAGCACCCCAGACCCGGCTGCCCACCACCGTGGCCTTCAACCTGCTGTCCCGCTCAGCAGCGATGAGCTCGGCTCAAAGCCCACCCGCTGCCGAGATGGACCGCAGCAAGGCTCGGCAGGGCCCGGGGCAGGTGCTGGGGGCGCGGGCCTGTCGGTGCGGGTCCGGACGCCGCAGCTGCAGCCCACCCCGCCGTTCGCGGCTGCCTGTACAATGCATCTCCCGAGCGTCCTTTGTGGGGCTGCGGGGACAGTGTAATTGTTACTTGGCACTGATTTCACACCCTCTTAACGTACTAAAGACGATGGCTGAAGGAAGCCGGGAAGACTTAATTGTGCTTTCCAAATTGAGCATACGCATTTGTTTCCTCCAAAAGAGTCTTTCTGGGAGGAATTCGCCCTGGCCAGGCTTTTCAATGCGAGCCGGGCGGGAGAAGGGGGAGAGCGGGGTTCGGCGGAGGAAATAGCTATACTCACCCTGGCGCTGGCGCCTTTCAGCCGCTGCCTGCTATGATATAATTAACACATAGTGCTTGGCTTTCCTGCCTCTCTGCAAACGGTTTGCTTGGCTCCAGGCAGACGAATATTGTATCTTCGTTTGTATGTGCAACTGCCTTGCTGCTTGCAGATGTTTCCAGCATTAATTTTCTGTGGTTCATAGGAAAGGTTTTTCTGGGAGTAGGAAATTCCCAAGTCCCCGGCTTTCCCCGGAGTGAATGCTGTACATACCTCGCCCGGCTTTCCCTCCGAACAATAACAGCCAGCACTTCTTTTCACTGCGCTCTTCACAAACTTTGGCTAATGAATGGCTCCTTCTTTGATATTCCCCATGTGTTGATGCACTGGTTAATTGGGAGCGTTTCTCTTTGTCCCATAGGTGAAAAGCCCTTTTCCTGTACACACTGCAACCGGGCCTTTGCTGACCGCTCTAATCTCCGAGCCCACCTGCAGACCCATTCAGATGTAAAGAAGTACCAATGCAAAACCTGCTCCCGGACTTTCTCCCGTATGTCGCTGCTCCACAAGCACGAGGAGACGGGCTGCTCCGGCTCTCGCTGAGGACTCGGCTCCCCCAGGCCTCTCACCACGCCAATACCTATACTATAACTAGTTTCTGTAGGAGTTAGTTTTCTCCGTCGCCGTCGCAGCGTGCACCGGGCCGGACGTGGCTACTCCGGCCCTGGAGACCCTCACGCTCCTCCCTCGGTGCCTCCTGTGCAATGCCTTCTCCCATCCCGGCGTCCGAGGGTGCAGGACTGGAGTCCGGCGCAAAACGTGGGTGGCAAAGCGAGTGCGTGGAACTCGGGGGGGCGCAGCCCTGAGCCCGACACGCTGCAGCCACAGCCCCTCGGCAGGTGCTCCCCCCCCCCCCGCACCCCCCTTGCCGGAGGCACTCGGCACCTTGCAGGGCTGGACCTGCACCCCGGCCCCACCGCCGGGATCAAATATTGCGACCATGTAGCTTGTGGGGGGGGCGTTGGGTTTTTTTTTGTGTTTTTGTTTGTTTGTTTTTTGGTGTTTTTTTTTTTTTACCATAACCACTTGGTAACTTTTAAGAACCAATATTTTTTTAATGAAGGACAAAATGTTAACACCCACCCCCCCTGCCCCGAGTGTATATACGCCGCCTGTAGAAGGTGTAACTATGCAATAATACAGTATCCCAGTAGTTGTGAAGCAGCTGCTTCTCCCCAGCACAATGACAATTTGCAATGCCTGCGAGATTAACAGTGTCCATAAAAGGCATGGGTAGCCATTTCAAACACCAACCCTGTTTACAGAGCAGCTATGCACTCAAGCACCTGTTAATATGACTCTTAACAACTGCTTTTCAAGAGAACTGTGACTAATAGCAGGCACTTGTCAGCCGATACAATGGTGGCCTGTCCCAAGGCTGCCCATCGACAGGTGTGTGCCAAAAGCCCTATTTATGGGTATTGACAGGTGCCTCCTGAATGCATCTTTCTTTGGACATTGCTTTCATGGAATCATTACAAAGAGGATGTTTACATTTCAAAGGTACACTGGTATTTATATTTTTGTGCCACAATTTTGTACTGATGAAACTTTTTATATAATTATATACAGTTTATTGATATTCAATAAAATGGCTAATTTATAATAGGGTTTTGTGGGTGCTTAGGGTGAATATGCAGCAGCAGGTGGAGGGGGAAGTGTTGCGGCTCCCTCCCATGCTGTGGGGATGGGGGTGCTGGTCTGGGTGGGGGTGTTGGGCCCAGCTCTCCAGCTCCCACCCTGCACTCCTGGCCTCTGGTTGCAGGTGAACGGTGGGTGGCATTCACAGGAGGTATCCGCAGAGCAGTCGCTTCTTGGGGCAGGAAAAGGCAGGCTGACTCAGTTCCTGGGGAAGGGGCAGCTGTGCGGTGATGCAGGCTCGGGGGGGGGGGGACAGGGCTGCCGGGGGTGCAGTGCATCTCCCTGCCTCCATGTGGGAAAGCACAAAGGCTTGCTTGCCCTGTCCCTCCTAGCCTGCCCGTGTGGGTGCTGGCTTCCCCACGGGGCTACTGGAGTGCCCATGGCCTGGCCGTGTCCCTCAGCACTGCCTGGGGGGCAGGTCCCTGCCACAGCATGGGGGGGCTGCCCCACGGGGCTGCCTCTGGCTCCTGGCAGGCCCTGGAGCCTCCCTGGGGACGCAAAGGCACCAGGCACCTCGGTGAGCAGAGCCTCTGGGTGAGTGACCCGATGTGGGTGGTGTGGCAGCGGAGGTGACACATCCTGTTGTCACCGCAGAGCCCTTCAGCGTGTGCAGGTGGGGCTGTCCCCTGTGTGCCCACAGCCTGGGGCAGGTGCTTCGGGATCCCCCGGGTACCTGCCTCTAGGATTGTCCCAGTGAAGCTGCGCCCAAAGTACAGATGTTCCCAATGCCCCAAGCCACCTGCCTTGCATCTTCCCAGCCACCTCCGGATTTGGGGTGCGTCAGGGACAGTGCAGACGGTCCTGCCACCCGCCCTGGGATTTTGTCCTGCTCCCCCTGCATTTCCTCGATGCTATCTCCAGGACATTGCTTTTAACATAAAAGCGAGTGCCCCCCAGCACTCATCCCCCCTCCAGGCCTCTGGTGTCCAGCTCCCAGTGCTTCTCCAGGGCTGTTACGGAGCAGGAAGATGTGTGCGGCTGTAAAAGGGAGCAGAGCTGCTGCTCGACCCTTCTTTAATTAAGAGCTTGCGCCGTATAAACCGACTTTCCCAGCCGAGTTGGACTCATTACTTGATTATTAAGCAGGGCAGGAAGTTTTGGGTTTGCTCGTGTGTGCTTTTTTCTTCCTTTTCCCAACAGGAAGCGGGGGAGGGGCACTAATTACTTTCAGCTTTCCATCCATAAAATCCTGGAGCCGCAAAAGCAACTAAATAGTTAAAAAAAAAAGACCAGTTTTGAGAACGGACCACCTGCAGGAGCTGGGAAGGAGGGTGAAGGAGTGGGTAGGAGCTGAGCCCTGCGCAGGCTGGCCGGCCAGCCCGTGTCCGTGGTGGCTTTGTGGCTCTGACGTGCAAGAGCCCTTGGCCACTGCTCCGCTTTAAGGCCCTTCGGTGCGCATCCAGCCACACCGCACAGGCTGTGCCTCACCCCCATCCACGCATGCCGCTGCTGTCACAGACTCAGATGGGGACCCTTTCCTGCATGGCGGGGGCTTTTGCTTCTCCCCTGCGTTGGCACCCGCCGGGGAACCCTGCCAGCTCCCTCTCAATGGGCTTCGACTAATAGTGGTTAGGCAGGCGATGAGAGTTGTGAGAAAACCTCCTCCTTAGCAATCTTTCCTGCTCCCGGTTGTGTTCCTGGCTTTGTCCAGAGCCTGGCTGGGACGCAAGGCATTTAGAGAGAAGGTATAAAATGGGTGGAGGACAGCCTAGGCTCCGACTGACAAATCCTGCTGGCATTCAAACACAAATGCAGCCTTAAAACACTGGAAAAAAAGAAATGCTGCCTGTTCTGAATCACAAAAGCGCGGCCCATTGGCACTCGGGCTGCTGCTGCATCTGCTCCCTTCCCCAGCCTGCCCAAGCACCCTGCAACCCCGGGACCCTCAGATGCTGTCCCACAGTTTGGGGTCATGCCTCTGACCTCCCCAAGTTATGCCCAGGTCTGGACCAGTTGCTGTCCCATCACAGGATGATGGATGTGGCCCAGATCCCTCCTCTTCTGACTGGCTGCTCATTTGCCCACTGCAAAAATATTTCTTATTTCTCCAGTGAGGGCCGTTGGGGTGAGCAGAGGGTGGGGACCACCACGAGGAGACACCCTTATGTCCAGCTCAAACCTGCTGCAGACGTGGGCAATCCTCTCTGTCCTTTCTCTACCTCCGGACACCTTTGTGGCTCTGTGATGGAGTATTGCACCCAGGAGCTGGGCCTGAGGATGAGTTGCAATTGCCTTTTCATTTAATTTTTGTAAGGACCCCCCCCACAACAGCAGCCCTGGCAGCAGTGCTGCAGTCCCCTGCCCTTGGTCCCCTGCGCTTGCCCGGGCAGCGAGCGCTGCACAGTGAAGCCAGAGGGTTCACGGCAAAACCTCAGCAGTTTTCCCCCTGGTTTTTTCCCCATTTTAATGCCACAGGAACTAAACACACCGTAAAGCCACTGCCCGCAGCCCGGCTGTTTCATCCAGGTAGCGCAGGCTGCAGTTTCAGCAGTGGGGGCAGCGGGGAAGGGGCAGCCGGTGATTAACGGGAGGAACCATTTGGTGACCACCTTGTGTGACCATCTGTAACAGATTACGGTGTCAGCACTCGTAAAAGCCGGGATTCAATCAAGCGCCCGGCAGGTAGCGGGGGGCCCTGCTGGCAGGGGCCGTGGTGCCGGGGTGCAGGCTGTGCCGGCTCCGGGCTGCCGCGCTCCCCGGGCGGTGGCACGGCCACGGCGTCAAGCGTTTGAACTCCACCGTTTAATTTCCACGGACCTCCACAGGGCCTTTAAACAAGCACGTACGTCCCCTCGGCTCCTGGAGCCCTTTCAAAGGCTCTGGGGAAACCACAAAGTGCCTTTTCTTCCCAGAGAGGACTAGTTTTTTTCCCTTCTCCCTGACCTGATGCAGAATTAAGGGTGTTTGGAAACCCACCCTGCCACAGGGCCCCCCCGGGCCAGAGAGCTGGAGCAGACCCACGCAGAGATACTGGGTCAAAAAGAGCTTTCAGGCTTCCACACTGCTATTTGAAATTGTCCTCTCTTAGCAGGCATCCGGAACGTCCCAGAGGGGACAAGAAGGGAAGCGGGTGGATTACAGCCACCTTTGCAAAGGCTAAACTTCATCTGCTTTGTGATTTGGGGGCTGCAGTTCCCAAAACTGCCTTTTTTGCCCCTTTCTGTCCCCATCTCTCTCAGGGATGGGCACGAGGCACGCCTGACCCTGGTGCAGTGAGGGCAAAAAGCAGCTCCAGGGCCACCCTGCACCCAAAGTCCTTGGCAAACCCTGACGGGGCATCCGGGCGTTGGGAAGAAGAAAGAGGGGGAAAAGAAGAAGGGCTGGAAAGCATTTAAACACAAGGAACACGCTGAGCCCGTCTCACGCTCAGCTGAGCTGGGGGCTCCCAGCAGAGATCACCTCGAGGTGGGGGACAGCCCCGAAATGCCTCCCCCCACCTCCAGGGCAGTAGGAAGGAAAACATTTTCCACTTTCTTCTCCTGTCACTGCAAAGCTGCCTGACAGAAATGTTCTCTTCGTGATCTCCTGGATCCCCCGCAGCCTCCGGAGGGGAGTTTTGAGCATCAGAGTGTGCAGCCCCAGGAGAAGGCAGCCAAAGCTCAGCCCCTACAAAGCGCAGCAGCCTAATTCTTTTTTTGGCTCTTACCTTACCTAGAAAAAGCTGAATAAACAAACAGAAACCAGGCAGGATCCAAGGGAAAGGCCCATTATTAAAGTCAATCGCCGGGTGGCTGTTTCTGATTTGGGGAAGGGATTGACCGGAGCTTCACGGCTGAAGCTGGGACAGCTCGTGGGGTGATCAGCAGAGACAACACGGGTTTCCCACTCGAGATACCTGGGGCTGTGGGAGGCCTTGGAAGATGTGTGCGTTTATCCTGGGCTAGAGAAGAAGCAGGTGCCGGTGCAGGGCTCAGCGAGCCCCTGTCAACAGGCAGCGCTGGTGAAAGCCTCCGTCCATTAACAGCTTGCCATAAGGAGCGGGGTTCACAAACAAGCTGCAGGTGTAGTTATTGTTTTTCTGGCTCTGGGCTATTGACACGGGCAATAATCTCAAATTAATCTTTAATCGGATGATGAACTGATAGCGTGGGGCTGGGGAGGTGCGAGTCTTCCCATGGAGACAAAGAGCATGGCGAGTGGGGAGAGAGGGAGCTGGGGAGACCTGGGGAAGGGGAGCGGGGCCAAAGGATGAAAGTAAAGATGATTTCTCCCTGCAGGTGCAGGCAGTCTGGGCTGCAGCATCACCATGGCCTTTACCACCGGCTGTGCTCACCTTTCTGAGGGCATCTCCTCTGCCCGTCCGTGCTGCCTGCGAGTGCCTCCCTGCCTGTCCCCACACCAGCAGGGCAAGGGGCGATGCCCACCCCAGGGCTGCACCAAGTCCCAGCGAAGCATCAGCCACCTGCCAAAACAGGGCAAGCGCATGCCTCGCTAGCTCAGAACCCGGGCTGTAAATCCTCCCCGAGGAGGCCGGCTTTCTCCTGGGCGACGCGAGCACAAACTCCTTGCCCCGAGTGCATGGGGCAGCTCAGCTCACCCCGACGGGCTGAGAAACACCTTCCCGGGGCTGTCTCACCCTCCAGCTCTTTATGTCCCCTGTGCAGATGTCGTGGCAGCGGCCCGGCTGTGCTATCCGGGGTCTGGGAGACCGCGGAGGGACGGACAAGCCCGATATGGGTGTGGGTTAAATGGTTGTTTCTCCCCTTTTGCTCTCAGCTGGTCCCGATGACGGGGGAAGCTTTGGGGGCCGCTGGTGCTGCTGCCCCAGTGGGTGGGATCTCATGTGGGGTGGGAGTGGGTCTCTGTCCCCCAGCTGGTGCAGGGAGATGGGTAACGCTGAACAACAGCCCCCTTGCAGAGACACCCTCACCGGACCCCCCAGCACTTCACAACCCGTTAACGGCAGTGGGGTAAAAATGAAAGCCATAAAGCCGTTACATTTAATTTCTTCACCTGAAGATGAAGACTTTGGCACAAGGGACACAAGCGCAGGCACAGCAGTGACCCGTGTCCTCCCCACAATAAGAAGTGCAGGAGTTACCAGCCTGCGCCGACGGCTTTACAATAGCAATGCTGTGCTGTAACTTATTGGAGATCTGCCTAGAAAATCATCAGAAAGTATTTTAAATCCAGCATAACATACATATTTATGGATCACCTTCTGTTTTACTGGGCTCCCTGAAAGCAATGCGAGGCCTGTTTTACTTTTCTCAATAAAAAGGCTCACATTTCACATGCGAGGAGATTGGCGTCTCCTGAGCTAATTAATCCGGGTTCCCCTCCACCTCCGCATTTTCCACGCAGGGTTATGCTGGCGACACTTTGTCTGTGGCCGCTCCGGGGAGGACGGTGCTGCACATTAAGCCTCCTTTGCCGGCGATGCGCTGGAGGCAGAGCGGGGCAAGGCGAGGAGGTGGCGGCGTGTCGTGGCACAGAGTCATGGCCCGTTATAAAGAGCTTCAAGGGCCTGCATTATGTCATTACTCAATTAGCCTGTTGGTAATAGCACTTCATTAGAGAGACAGTTCCTATTCACTGGCCCTAATCCACTTTCTAAAGACAGGGCTGGAGCCATTGATCGCTTTTCCCGCTTTCCCGAAGAAGCAGAAAGCAGGTTTGGAGAGTGGCCCCGTGGCGGGCAGGGTGGAGCGATCCCACCACTACCCCAGAAATGGAGGTGGGGCAGCAATGCCCAGCCCCAGCAGCTCAGGGATGTGCAGAGCACCTGCCCTTCTCACCAACCTCAGAAATCAGGCTGTCAACCAGTGAACAAGAGAGTTTTGGTGTCAAACCGTAGGTGATCGCAGCTGGGGTTGTGACCCTTCCTCGCCCAGCTGGATGCGATGGGTGAGCGGGTGCCAGGGATGGTCTTGGGGGACCGGCTGTGGGGACGGGCACTGCCTGCCCAGCCTGCACCTCCCTTCAGTCCACAGTGGGGGCAGAAAGAAAAGCTACTCTTTTTATATATATTTTTTACCCTTTTTTCTCTCCCCGCCGCCCCCACCTCCTCCACTCTGTGGCATGCAATGCTCGGTGGAAACTGAAGCGGGGTAGGAAGTGGCGCGAGAGCCGCGCGCAGGAAACTGATGTGTGTCAGGAAAGGATGTCAGCGGCGGCGGTGGGACCGAGAGGCCAACAGCCAGCGCGGGAGCTGCCCCCGCCCCGCCGGCGACTCACGATGAGAGGGGCAGGAAGCGAAACGGAGCCCTTCCTCTATAAATAAAGGTATCTGCTTCCATTCGAGGCGGTGACAGAGAAAACCCGGAGGTGCAGGGAGCTCCCAGCTCAGAGGTGCCCAGCCAGGGTAGCACCATGGGGCTGGCAAGTGTACCCCACATCCTGCCTACCCTGTTGGCTTCAAAGCCAGTGGGATCCTGTGCCCTTCAGGGACCTGGTCCCTCAAATCCCTCGACCACGATGGCCACAGCATCCTCAGCTACAGCCCCGTGCAAGGCTGCTGCACGGCCAGTGCTTGCGGCCTCAACCTGCTGCAGCCCCCAGTGGGACACCAGCCCACAGGCACCTCACCCCTGCCACGTCCTCCTTCCCCAGCACGTCCATCAGCCAGATGCCCCCTTCATGCCATGATGCCACAGGGGGAGCTGGGCTTGGGGGTGTTCCCTCCCCCATGAAGAATAACCATTGCTCAGACTTCAGAAAGATGCAGCCGAAGCACAGAAGTTATTTTAGATTAAAAGATGTACCGGGGTAGGAAAGTCTACTTGCCCTGGTTACGGCAGCTGCTGTCTGTGATCAATATCATCCAAATTTCCCCCCCCAAAACCTCACTTCACAGCAATAGCCTTCCATTGTCACTTCCACTGGGCTGGAGGGCAGCAACATGGGGCCCCCATTTGCTGGAAAAATTAATAGTTATTAGTAACTCAGCCCAGGAACTGAAGGCCAGTTTTTAAATGCAAACACTGCGGTAGATGGCAACTGGTTTCCCTCAAATGGTCTTTAGAGCATCCCAGGAGCCAAAACAGCGTCTGGCACGTGCCTGAAGGCAGAGACTTCGGTCCTCGCCAGCTGCAGGGGGGGAAGGGAAGGCTGGGTCGTCACACACCATCACCCATCAGAAAGTGCAAATCTTCCACGACTTCAGCAAACACCTTGTTTTCTTTCATACCCTTTTGCCATTTCCTAATATTGGCTACTTCTCTCCAAAAGGAAATAGCTGTCCCATAAATAAAGGAAGGTGGGAGGGAGCGTGAGGGAGGCTGCAAGCGCAGGCGAGGCAGATGCAGAAAGCTTTTCCCGGCATGCTCCAGCTCACGGCCAGAGGATAACATCAGCCAGCGGAAGAGCAGAGAGGGTCCATGCTGCAGACATGTGCCCAGGACCTGGTCACACATGGCCATGCTTGGGGCATCCCCAGACCTCCTCTTGTCACCCTCCGAGCATCCCCCCAGGAGCATCCTCCCGGGTGGGAGGCCCAGCGTGGTGGGGGTGTGCTGAGAGTGGTCCCTGCAGTGATCCCCGCACGCTCAGCCCTGAGCCTGGGCTCCTGGGCACCCAGAGATGTTTCCCCACTGCAGCCTTGGGTGGGGGGGACGTGCAAAACCACCATGTGGCACCAAGCCAGGCAGGTCAGCAGCGCAGGGAATAGCCGGGCAGATGTGGGAATTGCATCCTGGCTCCGACACCGACTCTGCATCCTCAGTCATGGCACATCATCTCCACAAGGTCTCTTTTCCTTGCACAGTGGGGAATATCACACCGCAGCTGCAGCCGTAAGGAGGTCTCTGAGCCTGGCAGCAGGGAGCAGATGTGCCAGCAGATGAGCCAAGACATGAGAAGGGGCACCAGGACCAGCACGCTCCCAGGGGACCCTCACCAGCAGCCCCATGGGGACGCCGGGGACCCGCTGGCCCTGCATACCTGCGGGTCGGGGCTCTGCCGGCTGCGGGTTTCTGTCTGCTGGCCTGGCCTCAGTGCTGAGCCATTAATAACCAGCTCTAGTAGTGTCTTTCCAGCCCGCAGCCCCTATTTTCTTTCAAAACCAAGCTGCGATGGGAATGAATTATCTCTCTTCATTTTCATTTTCCCTCTGTCTGTGCTGCTGGCAAATTAACAACTTCCCTTGATGCCAAACAGTCTGCAGTTTATCTCCCGAAGCACAAGTTTCACTCCCAATCTGCACCGGGGAAACTTAAAGTAATTGCAGAAAACTATTCTGAAAGCAATCCAGCAGCAAAGAAGTCAAATAAATAGGGACCATATGCACCACGACAGGCAGAGGCGCCGCACAAAGATGCTCTCACTCGCAGAGCTCAGTCCCACCCTGAGCCGGCCGCGTGGCGCGCCCGCCCCGCACACGGGGCTCTGCTCTGGCGTGAAAATGTTCTCGGGGGGCAGTTTGCTGTGTTAGAAGCTGACCGGGTTTGCAAACTGAGTTTTTGCACCCACACTTGCTGGTAGTGTTTTCGCCTGGGGTTTAGCTTGCTCTTGGTGGAGGACAGAGAAGAGAGCTGGTTGCTAACCCAGCGAACTGCTGATGGCGGGTATTTAAACCAGCCTCTGGGTGCCACACCGCGGGGAGGATTTCCAGTGCGCCATGAAGGACCCTTCGCAAGGGCCCCATTTGCTGTTGGGCTGCGTGGGGTCTTGCCAACACGGTCTCAGGCAGAGACCCGAGCTTCCTCAGCTGCACCAGGCCTGGCTGCTTTGCTTCCCGTGACCCATTTTCCCCCATTAAATGGGGTGCAGACACTGCGAGGTCTGTCAGCCCCCAGCCAGGCTCCTGGTGCTGGCCCTGGGGTGCACTGCCGAGCAGGATCTGGCCCCAGCCCCACATGGTGAAGGTCTGCCGTGGCCCTTGGCGGCTCTGCAAGGGACAGCAGAGGCGGATGCAAAGCATCGCCTAAAGCAGCTGGTGCTGAGACCTTTGATCCCTGCACAGCCCAGCCCTGCCTGGTCTTGCACACGCATTTTGGGTCCCGCTCAGTCCCTGTTGGCGATGCCAGCGCTGCCTCGCTGCTCAGCACTGCTGGGGCAGCCAGCCCTGTTCCTCCCCGGCCGGGAGAGGCAGCAGCCAAAGGGTTCATCCCGCAGCCACCTTCACCCAGTCCCTGCTTTACATCAAGGAGCCCCAGCACAGATCAAAGTGCTCTGAGGTTTCCCTTGCACAGCCTGAAGTGCTCTCAGAGGGTGACGCGCTGCTGTCAGCAGTCCCCGGCCGCGGGGATGGGGTTACCCCCACCCCATCACAGCCACCTCCTTATCGCCGCTCCTCCGGCGGGCAGGCGCTTGGCCGGGTCTGCGGACCCTCAGCATCGCTCGGCACCGAGCTCCCACAACGGCTGCCCACGGCAGCGCCTGGGTTTGTGGTGCTCCCCTGCCCCTTGCTGAGGTGCTGCTGGCTCTCCTCTTGCTTGGCATCGCCTGCGCTTGCCCATGGATGGAGCGGACGGCAGCGCTCGGCACAGCCGTGGTGGCTGCCACACTGTGGGAGCTGGGGAGGGTGAGGGTGCATGGCCCCTCCTGGGGGGCATGAAGCGCTTGGACGCCTGTTATCACCGAGTGTTGGGGAAAGGACTGTGATTAGACAGAAAGAAGGAAAATAATAATGGCTAATGCTTCCAAAAGTAATTTTGGGAGCCTCAATTTAGAAAGCCAAAATTGAGCTCCCTTGAAGAGGCTGTTTTCCAGAGGCTTCTCCAAAACGTCTGGAGGAGTTGTCTGTCGTTTGGCACCAGCAGCAATTGCCATTTCTGCGAGCTGTGGCTCAGAACTGCTAGTTAAGATGCCTGCCTTGCCTGGCGCTGGGGCTGCCCATCACCAAGTTGTGAGGAGTCGTTTTGCAAAACCCTCCGGCTTTCGGATGGGTCAGGCGGTGCCGGCGACACCGGGCTAGCGTCACCCCAGGCTTGGGATGTTACCACGAGTGAGGTTTCTGAAAATAGTCCCTGGCACCCCTCCACACTGCTGGGCCAGGCCAAACGTCTCTGAGACTTGCTTCCAGCTCCCCCATCGCCCCAGTGGGAAGAGGCTCCGCTCTCCCTCCACACTGCCTTGGCCCCCCTCCACCCTGCAGAGTCCTCCATGTCCCCGGGCCACCATTCAGCCCCGCAGCCATCCCGACGGCCGTGCTGAAGGCAGCCTGCCTATATAAAATTAGCACCCTCACAGGAGGCTGCGGGGGTGAAACATGCCCTGGGCGGCTGCAATGGGAAGCAGATGCTCTGTGATTAAGCCCACATGCACAGGACAGCAACGTCCTCTCCTCCGAGCGGGGCTGTGGTGCCCGGCCCCAGGAACGGAGGGCATGGGCTGGAGCAAAGGCTGCTTTGGGCAGCGACGACTTGGAATGGGAGCCGGCAGAGGGGCTGGATGCAGCCTGGCTGCTGCCGGCCAGGGCTGGGAAGGGCTGGCAGGATGGAACCACGGGAGCTGCCTCCATCCCCCCTGCATGTCCATGAGCGATGTTCAGGGTGGAAATGGTCTTAGGCTTAGTGCAGCTCCCCTGATGGCAATGCCGCACGCTTGTGGGAGCCAAACTGGACTTTTCGCTACATCACACCGAGAGGACTGTGTGAGACAAGGGCCAGGGAGCTGCATCCCAAAAGCTTGTGCCACCAGGGATGAAGCAGTGGAGGCCAGGAGGGTGAGGAGAGCCCATCCTCCTGGAGAAGTGTCCCCAGCACAAGTGCCGTTTGCAGACCACTTGGAGAAACAAGCACCCAGCTCCAGCCAGCAGCTCATCTCCCCAATCCTTCCCCCTTTATGCGGCCCAGGGTCACCAAAACGCTGTATCTATTCCCTGCAGGAAGGAATGCAAGCACAGTTTCAAAGTCCAGGGGCTGGTGACCCCACACGGGCCTCTCCTGCTCGGTCGTGCTGGGACGTGCAGAGGGAAGACATGGGTTTGCTGTCTGCAGTCACTTCTTGCACTGTCCAGGGAGTTAAAAGCCCGGGCACCGAACAAGCCGTGTAACCTGAGAGTGATTTTCTAGATAAGATCTAGGCAAAGGGGGGGGAGTTTGCAAGGTCAGGTCACGGGGGGCTCACTGACCCCTCCGACCACCAGCCTGGGACCCCAGTGCCAGCAGGCGAGGGAGGATGCTCTTAGGCGTCGCTGGCTTCGTTTCTTCTCATTTTCTTCCCTTTCATGGTTTTGTCTCTGAAGGGGGGAAGTCCCCACTTATCTCCTGCCCTCTCCAGCCTCCCCAGTGCGGTTTCTCCAGCCTCACAATAAGGGATGGCCATTTCTGTTTCTTCTCAAGACATTTTTCCACCCACCCTCTCTGGCCCTGGTGGGAATTGTCAGCTTCGAGATAACGAGAAGGATGAATTGTTCATACAGGATGTTGCATGAAGCTCAAGTGCTATTTGCAGGCAATTTTAATAAGTAATAATAAGGAGAGAGAACTCCAAAGGAAGTAACCTGGTACAGCAGACAAGGCAGATTTATCAAGGCAGGGAGGAAATACTCCCCAGAAATGAATCTGGCATGAGTTCCTGCACACCAGTCCCACGATCCTGTCTGCCACCACAGGCAACTCTTATCTGAAACAGTCCAGTGTTTAAAATAGACTGAAAAATAAATAGTCTTCCAGCGCGACTGATCCTCCAGAGCCTGCAGTTCATCCCAGCAGCATTTACAGTTTTCTCTGGAGTGTTTCCGACATGTACTTCAAGGCCTTCCAACTCTTTTCTCCTCCCCTGCTTGTGACATTAATGAACCTTGAGGGATTCTTAAAGCGCATTTTATGTGGATGTATTTTTAAAGCAGGAGAAGGAGAGAGCGGTTCCCAGCCCTCCACGCCTGGGGTGGATGGAGACTCACTTTGCGAGGCTCACTCCGCACAGGAATCCATCAAACGCCAGGGCTAAGTGTTGCTGCGGCAGCTCCGCGAGCCGTGAAGTTGTTTAAAGTTCATTGTTCACAGCTGTGTCACCCTAATAGAGTATTTTATTGTTTTTCCAGTTGTACTTAAAACCATCATTCATTATCCTGCCCAGCCAGCGAGTGCCTCACCTTTAATTGATGACACGAGACGAAATGCATGGTCAAAGTTTCCAGTGTCTCCACCCCAAGGGGGACTGGCTCCCTGCCACCCTGGACCCTGCCGGCACGGTTCAGCCCCAGCGGGTGACCCCCTGTCCAGGCCGAGGGGGACACAGCCGCCAGGAGCTCCGGTCCCCCATGGTGTGGCTCCCGGGGGAGCAGGTCTGCATGGAGCAGTGGTTGTACCTGGGATGGGACGCCTGCTCCGTGCAGATGAACCAGGAACCCTGAGGAGAGAGTGGACACTCAGAGGTGCCGGGGATGCTGCGAGGCACCCCCCGGGCTGTGACGAGGACAAACCTGGGCGGCAGCAAAGCCCATGGGGCCATCCCTGCCTGTCTGCAGAGCAGGGCGCCCGCAGCCATTGTCCTGATTGAATCAGCCCCGACCTGGGGCATCTTATCGCTATTCGGAGGCGAGGTCTGAATAGCCCTAGTGCTGTGCATCCCACTGCGTCTGGCTGCAGCACCAGTGTCAGCTCCCGCATCTACACCTTGCTGGGTCCAACAGAGCTCCAAAAAGCACCTTTTTGGCCCGCAGAGCCATTCCTCCATGTTGTCCCCGCATGCTGGGCTGGCCCGTCCCCCATCCTCCCCGAGCCACCCCAATGCCCACCCGCCCACTGTGATGTTGGCCTGTGACAACTAATTGCAGCAAGTAACTTTTTTTGCTGGGAAACAGCCCTTTTCACAGGCGGGGAAATCTCTCTGCTCTGTGTAAGTCCTGACAGACTCTCTACAGTAGTTAAAAGGGACAGCATTAAAGAAAAAGAACTTAAACAACCCCAAAGTGAAGGGCCTGTAATTTATTTACTCCCCTCAATGAATGCTGGTTGCAAATCACTCTGTATAAAAATAACTCCTTTCTCCAACTTTTGATCTCTGATATTCCTGTATTTCCCTGGGGAAAATGTAAATCTATGAACTTATTACTAATGTTTCCTGTCCCTGACAGTGGAGCCAGTTGATATTTTACTTGAGAAGCCGGAGAGAAAAAAAAAAAAAAAACAGCATAAACTTAATGACTGCGGACTGTTTCCAATCTTAGTTTCACTTTTCAGATGGAGAGTTTCCATCTTACAACAGGGAGAGGGAGATTTTTAAATAAAACATGATTTAACTTTAGCCAAACTTCCTCCTAGTGTTTATGCTTTTGGCTCGGGGCTTGATCCATTTAAAGCTGGTTCCTTTTGAAGCAGCCCCGGCTCATCACCGCGCACCGACACGACGGCTTGGAAATTGTCTGTTCCACTTCTGAATCCGAATTCCCCTGCCTGGCCCGCTGCCCTCCTGCCTTGTCCTGCCACAGGGAATGGCTCCTGGCTCCGGCTCGCCTGTGCGGGCAGGGGGCATGGGGGGTGACGGTGGTGGCACCTTGCGCTCGCTGTGCATCCCCTCGGCATTGCTGCGGGCACCCGGCTTGGCCGTACAAAGCACAGTGGTATAAAGCATCTCCGTGTCACTGCTGTCCCCAACTGTGGTCATTTCGTAACCCCAAAGCCACATCCAGGAGCGGCTGGTAGGGAGGCGCGGGGTGGGAGGTGGCCCTCAGGGGTCCAAAAAATGTTTGGAAGGTTTCCGAGTTGTCTCATTTTGGCGTGTTCGCCCCCTTAAACTACACACATTTCTAGTTCACAACAGGTTTTGCTTGGGAAGGTAAGCTCCTTAAAAAGCTGTTTAAAAAGACGTTTGGAAGTGATGACAGTGGGAGGCTCTGCTCAGTCTGCTCTGCTCCGGCCCGGGGCTGTGCAGGTAGAGCATGATCTCGGCAAGATTTTTCATTTTTTCTCCTATTTCAGCATAGAAAAAAAAAAAAAAATCCCCCAGAAAATCTCAGAGTGCAGGAAGATCCTTTCCTGGCAGCGTCGGTGCAGGGAAGATGGCTGTGTGCAGGCAGCCCGAGCCTGACTCCCACAAAACCGGCCTCTTCGGCTTCTCCCTCCTGTCTCGGGCTCTTCTCCCAGTCCCGCAGCTCCTTGCCGGAGCCGAGAGCCCTCCCAGTCCCGGGATGGCTGGCGTTAAAGTGGGAACATCAGCTACTCTCCTGCGTGCTCTGCCCGCACCTGCGGCCCCCCTGCCCCATCGATCTGCTCCCCTCGCCCCGGTCGGCCCCCGCGGCACCCGCACCAGGCTGGGTGCAGGGGGGACCCGGGGGTGCGGGGGAGACGGGCGAAGCGGAGGCAGCCTGGCCCCGCGGCCGCTGGCCGGAGCGAGCAGCAGACCTGACGCCAGGCGTGGAAGCCGTCTCCCGCAGGAGCAATTCAGGCGCTGTTTTAACGTCAGCCAAAACGCAGGGAATAAAAGGAACTTTAATGGGGTCTAAGTTGAGCTGTGCACCCTGGAGGATTCCTGGCTGCCTCTGTTCGCGTCAGATAAATAGCCCTGTGACTGCAGTAATGTTTAACATCCCTTCTCATTATCTCGCTGGCATCCCTGGGCTCCTGCAGGGATTGCAGCCAGGCCCCAGCCGCATCTTCCCCCTCAGCCCTGTCCCGCTAGCTGGGCTGCAGCAGCACTTAAGAGCATTTTTGAAATGCAGCCTGATCCAGGGCTTAGGAGAAGCAGCTAGGACCTGAGCTCAGCACCGATCCCATGGCGGGGTGAGACCCCCAGAGCTTCTTCTGCTACTGGGAGAGCCCCAGCGCCCTGTCCCTGCAGGTCGGCCCCCCCACCCTGGTGCCACCGGCTGGCCAGGTGGACCCAGTGCCAGCCTGAGTCCCCTCCTTGCCTCAGTTTCCCCATCTGTAGTACAGCTTTAGTGAACCTGACTATTTTTTCTAAAGAGTTTTGAAGTTTAAAGATGAAAAAACTCTGCATCTTATACCTAGGCAGTCATTATTAGGAATTAATACTTGTTAAGCCTAATAAGCATCATCAGCCACTCCAGCATTTCAAGGGGTCTGTTGGAAGGAAGGGTCCTTTTGTCCTGTGTCCCACGTCCCTTGTCCCTGCCACAGCAGATGCTGTCAGTTGTCCCCTCTCACAGGCTTCTGCTCAGCATCTCCTTTTCTGCCAGGAAAGGTTTGATTTTTCTAAGAGGGAGGGCTGGAGAGAAATACCGCCTTTGGAAACGACCCTGGGTCCGGGCGCCTGCCGCCCTGCTCTGCCGGCGGGTCCAAACAAGGGAGGATTGAGCCGTGCAACCTGCTGGCCCTTAAAGGACTGCTTGTGCTGGGGACCACCAGCACCGCCGTGCTGGGGGGGGGACCGTCCCCCCTGCGGCAGAGGAGCCGTCTCCAGCGAACAGCACATTCCTCGACCTCCCGGCCGACCCACACAGCCCTTGGCCAGCCGATCCCTGCTGCTGCTCGCGGGGGATGCTGGGTGTCACCCTCTGCAACAGGGGCTTGAGGAGAGGACCCATGTGGGTCCCAGAGATGTGTGTTTGGGGTGGTCTTTCCCAGGCGTTTGAAGATGGGAATGCACAAATGCTCTCTCGGGGTGCTGTCTCGCTCACCCCTAGTTCAGTGGGGGACCCAGGGCTACAGAAACACGTGAAAATGTCACCACACTGGCCCCATCGCCTGGATTGTCCCTGTGGAGTTTGGATAAGCTGTGACATGCCCCTTCTGGGCAGGGCAACCCTCGCACGGACCCCCGATACTCCCAGGATGAGCATGGAGGAGCCAGGACAGGGTCCCCAGGTGATGGCTGTGGGTCCAATGCTCGGCTCCTGCCAAGTACATCCCGTGGAGGTGGGCTGAGGGGTTCGGGGCTGGGGTCTGCAGGAGGGGTCCTCATGGTTGGGTGTGAGCAAGGATAAATCCTGACACCGAAACCGCTGTGCCTGACTGGGGGAAAGACACGGCTGTCCTAGTGTGGCTCTGTGCCCCGCTGCCCTCGGGCACCGTGGGGGCTGGGGATGCCAGCTGGGAGGGTGCTTGGTACCAGTGACCTGGGCAAATTTTGGCCAGAGAGTCATATGAGAGCTGATTCCTGCACCACGGTGGTGTGCACATGGGATTTTCTTCAGAAATGGCCTGTCTTCTCCTTCCCTTTCAATTACACAGATGGGTCCCCCAGTAGCAGCGGACTGCCAGAGACCATCAGGAGAAACAGCACAGGCTCTTCTCCATCCCAATGGCTTTTCCATCCAGGTTGTTGTCTGATGTGCCCGGCTCCTTGGACCTTTCAGAGCTGCCACAACACTGCTTCCTATCGCCATCCATCTACAAAAGGCACTTTATTAACACGTGTCTTGCACAACAGATGTGTCTACCGGCAGTCAGACACTCCTGAATAAGCCAAACACTGGCAGCTCATCTTCAACATCTATCCCACTTCCCAATAATGTATGACTCCCACCAGCAGCCCCAGCTTTGTTGGCCAGAACAGAGCATCCCAGCTTGAATGCTAATGGTAGCCCTTTTTCTCATCAGTAAAAGCCCGGGCACACCTCAGTCATTCATCTGCACCAGTTCTTTGCACGGATCAGCACATTGCCTGGGTAACGTGGTGGCAGAGAGACACATCCCTCATGCTGCAGCTGGCTGGGAAGCCTCCCACCTGCAAGGGCCAGTGTCCCCCATATCCTCAGATGTGCCAGACAGCCTGGGGAAGAGGGATGGCTCTGGGTTACGTGGCTGCCCAGGCTCTGGGGTCCCTCTTTCCCCCCTCACCCTTCCATGAACTCTTTGAGCTGTTAATGGCACCGTGGGTTCCTCCCGCTGCACTGACCACTAACGCAAGGCTGTACAGATCCAGGGTCCCAAACACGCAGGGCATTTTCCCCTTGTCTCTGAGGTCTTCTAATGCCTCCCTCCCAATAATGCTGTTTCCCTGTTGTTGCCACTCCTCTCCGTCTCAAGGCTGGGCTCGTGTAGCAGGCCAGGCTCTGCAGGCATACTGACAGAAACAGCCAGCCCAACAGATTTTCAGGCACATTAGGAGATGGTTAGAAATACCATGCTTTTATTTTCGTTTCCCTTCCTCGTAACTACAGCTCGGCACGAACCCACTTCCCAGCCGTGAGCCCTCCCGGTGTGGTCAGCACCCACGGCCACCCCTCACCGGCTGCATCACCCTGTCCAAGTTATTGCATCACCACGGGCAATGGAAACCCAGTGCTTCCCCCACCTCTCAAGCGTGAACAGCCAAGCGCGTCTCAGAACAAGCCTACAGCTCCAGGGGCTGCTTTTAAGACAAATATTTCACTGTGGAGACCCACAGCAAATGAACTGTTATGCTGCCAGTGCAAAGTTTCAGGTCTCCCACTGCCCATGTGTTGATCTGTCGTGCCCAAAGCTGTAACATCTGTCCTCTAATGCCCAGCGGCAGGGGGGGGATGTCATACAGGGCAGCACAGGGCTCTCCCATTCAGTCCCATCCTGGGGGAAGCCCCTTTTTTCATCCAAGTGCGTCTTTCCATCCAATTTCAGGCCAAGTGTTACCCACCAGCTGCTCGGCTGGGGCTGCGCTGTCGGGATCACTGCGAGCGGAGCCAGCCCTTCTCCGGCACAGCCAGGGCAGGACACTGGCACGGCTGATCCCCAACAGCAGTGGAGGTGACAGTGGCTGCTGCTGGGTAGGGGGCTGCTCTCGTCCCCCTTGGTGCCCCACACGTTCGGGGGAGCCCATCAATTCTTTTCACCCTCTTGGCAAGTCCCCAGGTGGTTTCCTGGTACTTTGGGGCAGGATTAGCTCTCGGCACTTGCCAACTAGCAAATGTCCTTATTGTCACCTCGGTGGGGACACAGGGCTGGCCCTCGGGATGCGGTGCCGGGGGAGTTACCTGACCCCAGATCTGCCTACAGCCTGCCTGCCTGGCTGGCTTCTCGTTTTGGGCATTTAACACCGTCTGGAAGCTGTGTCGGGGGGAGAAGAGGAGACAGACAGACGGACGGGAGCTGCTCTGATGTAAAACAGAGACAGGGAAGTGAGAGCGGAGCCTGCGAGGGCCCTGGTGAGCAGCCCAGCGCCGGGGACAGGGCGAGAAGCACGTTTGTGTCATTACTCATGGAGGAGCTGGCAGGGAGGTGTGCGGAGAGGGCCAGATCCCTGCTGCTAAAGCTCTGCTGACTCCGCACAGGCGTATCAGGAGGGAGCGCAGCCCGACCGCTGCGCCAGGATCCGGCCTTTTCCCGCCATGGGAAGCGCAAAGCGAGCTCGAAGCGTGGAGTCAGGGATGCTCCATGGTCCTGGGGCTGGTGTGGGGTGAGACCTGCTGCGAGGATGCGTTGCAGCATCTCTGTCTGAAGGAAGAGAGAAGGGGACAGGCAGGGTGGCCTCACACAGGGAGGACAGCCCCACGCCAGGACCCACGGCTCCACACAGCCCCCGCCCCATGCCGGCCAAGCTTTCCTCCACTGATCTTCACGTACCTAAACAGGGCAAAGAAAGGGAAGGAAAAACACAGGGAAGGAAACGGCCCGTCCCCAGCAGCCCTCGGCACACATTTCCTCAGCCGAGTGGCCTGGAAGGGCTCGGGTGGATGGCGGAGTCTTCTCCACACTGAGTCCCAGAGCTCCGGCTCCTACTCATGTTTTCCATCAGAGAAACTGCGCCTTGGCACATGGTGGAGCATGAAGCACTTCTGCTCCCCAAGACCGTCAGCACCCCTTTTACTGTCTTTGCCTGGATCTGTGGTGGGAGTAACCAGGCAGGCCCCCTCCTCCAAGGACACGGGGCTGGGATGCAACCTCACGCGGGCTCATTCCTCAGCCCTTTGCAGCCTGGAGTTTCCTTTGATGCCATAAAGTGAGCCGGGAGCCTCATTGCATCACTTTGGGAAGAGGGTGTGATTTCCCCGAAGGCAGCCAGCACGCCGTGCCCTCGCAGGGGAACGCATGGCTGCTGAGGAACAAGAGCAAGAATTCCCCTCCTGGCTCCCGGTGGGCGGGCGCTGTAGGAAGCGACACCGGGAAGCAGCACCGGGGTGGGACAGAGCTGCATGTGGTACCCTGCCTGCAGCCGGGACTTTCCCAAATTGCCAAGGCGTGGCTGCAGGGAGGTGGCCCCGGCATGTGGCAGTGGCTTGAGGAGGTGCCACGGGAGGCCGGGGCCACGCTTGCCAGCGGTGGGGGGGAAAGCCCTGGCATCTGCTCCTGGGGATCAGCCTGGCCTGGCTGCTCAGTGCTGGGTGTTGGGAGACAGCCCAAAGCTTTGGTTTTGGGCATGTTTGCATCCCAGGCTGGGGGTACACCTGGAACCAAAACCCAGAAGCTTTGAGGATCCTCGTGGATGAATCCTGCATGGTTTGTAGCCCACCTCCACCTGCCAAGGCTGTCTTCACCACCGCCATGGACGTGGGGTCAGTTTTTAGCTTCCCCCACACCGGTTAGTTGATGCACAGCGTGAGTGACCCCAAGCAGCCCTACAAAACCTGAGCTGGCTCCTGTCATGTTCTCAATACAGCCTTGGAGAATGTGTCACTCTTTGAATTAACAATGTTAAATTGTCCCAGGCAATCCTAAACTCTCTTTGTGTGAAGATGTAGAGATTTCTGCCTTAATTAGCAATCAAAACCACACCTCAGCACCTGCCCAGTGCCGTAGCTCTGTGTAAACAGCATCATGGGGTAACCCAGGATGGTGTTGCACCAGCCCTGTGTTAGATGGATGTTGTCTACTGCAGCCTTTGAAACAGAGAGCAGCAAAGGCAAGTGCCACCCGCAGTGACGGGGACAGTGCGCCACTCCAGCAGAGCCCACACCAGTGGTTTATGCCAGGACGGGGCAGCAGTGCAGCTGTGGGTCGCAGCTGATGGCAGGCAGAGGCCAGGGGATGCGGGGGAGCTCCCACTGCTTCCCCAACCCACCCCGGACACCAAGGGAGAGGATTTGTGAAGGAGCCTGAGCTCAGGCTGGGCAGGAGGGAGGGAATCGTTCCTCAGTCACCCACGGGCTGCCCAAAGCAGGGCCGGGCAGGGACACATAGGTCACTCGGGTCCCCTCCTGCACCCGTTGCCCTTCCTCCCTGGCTCTTTCCAACCCCATGAACAGCCCTGGAGCTGCTGCAGCAGGAGCGGAGGAGCCGGGGTTCGGTGGGAGGCGGGGGAGCAGCCTGGTCTGGGGGAGCTAACGCAAGCCGAGGTTTTTTGCTGGTGCATTAATCACTCGGAGAACTCATCGCTTCGCAGGCATCCCCTCATCAACCCCCGATGGGGCTCAGCGGACCACAAGTCATCTGAGAGATTTGCATTTTTCCCAAAAAATAAAATGCCGCCCGTGCGGATGCAGCCGGGAGGGGTGGGTGAGTGGGGACCCCCCCGCTGCACCCCATGGTCCGGCCGGGGCGCAGCCCCTGCCCAAGGGGAGCACAGACCCTGCTGGCGGGGGGCGGGCGATGGAGCCGTGGCGCTGACGTTAGCCCGAGAGCTGGAAAGTTTTCTACATACCAGCGTTAGCAGGAATGTTATTTACTGAGCGAGGGAGAGGTCTGACAAGGGAGAAAGCCTCTCGCCCAGCTCTTCCCCATGTATGGATGTGGACCGGCGTTACTCAGCAGGATACGGCACAGACAGAGGCACCGGCGCCGGGGAATGGCTCTCCTCGGAGGAAGCTGGACGCAGGATGGGGGCCACCTCCCCGTGCCCCCAAGCAGTCGGCTGGTCTTTGCAGGACAGAAAAGCACCATTCACCCCGCTGTGAGCAGCAGCTTGCTCCCAGCTGTGCCGGGGTTGCTCCCCAGGATCCCCACGGCCGCCCGCCCCGGCTCAGCCAGATTTTGTAGAGGTGGGGGACACAGGTGGGCCACCAGCACATGGCCCTGTGGACATGTCAGGGTGCGGGGAGACTGCCTTCCCCGGGGGCAGGACGAACAGAGCATCGCACTGAAAAGAAACTCAAACCCGCCCTTTCCCTTAATAAGCCTCCTTGCAGCTCAAAGCAAATATTTTTATAAAAGTGGGATTTCACTTCCCATTTGTGTTTCTGACTTTTGGTGGAAGCTGACAGTGAACTTTTCAAAGAGAAACACATTTTCCCAAACCTGCGGACATTTCTCAGCGCCGGGGAAGCCCGTCCCTGTCCCTCCTGTCACCCAGGGCTGCCCGCGGGTGGGGGGATGCCCGCCGCCCCCCCCGGCCTCCAAGCTCCCGTTCGGGATAATTATTCGTCATAGAGGGGGTGGATTTTCCTGAGTCACCGGCACATCCAAAGGCCCTGCTCTTCTCCCCGAGGACTTCAAAGGCTCTGCAAACATAAATAGGTGCAGCCCCAGAGTTAAGTCAATAGAGCCTCTTCTGCCGGGGGAATGTGGGGGGTGAGGGTCCCAGCCGCCTCAAAAGCACCCAGGGCTGCTGGTGACTGCCATGCATGGCCAAGCAATTAAACACAGGCACTTTTCTTCTCCCACATCCAAATCCTGTGCTGTTTCCCCGCCTTGGGTGCTCTAACCCTTCCCCCGCACCCTCCTCCCTGGGCTGCAGCCCCAGAGGCACCGGGAGCGTGTGGGAAGGGAGAAGCGGTGGGGATTATTCCCGAGCAGGAGGTATTTTGAGGGTGACTGAGCAGATGCGAGCGCGTTTCCCAGCGGTGACTGGCCGGGGAAGTTCACAGCGTGACTCACGCGCTTTCCCAAGTCCCTGAATTGCAGCATTGTACTGAGAAATCAGAAACGTGCCGTCACCCTCCTGGCACAGCAACATCCCTCCTTGGTGCCCACACCGCGATAGCCTCTTCAGAGCCCCGCACTTCAGGCTTGAGAGGAGCAATATGGGGAGAAAAGAAGCAGCTTCTCCTGAAGCAACTGTCTCCTCCAAGGGCTGGGCTCGGTGCTGAGCCACCGATACACTTTGGCAGACCAGAGGCCCTAGAGCTCTCAACCAGCTACTTTAAAACGCCTCTCTTTTTCTTGGTATCCTGGGAAGCAAACAACTTGCACAGGAGGGCATGCATACGTGTGCTCCCTCAGCAAACAAGTCAGGGGAAAAAAAAAAAAAAGAAAACCAAGAGGAGCTTTTTCCCGGCGCCCCTCCGCCAGCACCACACCTCTCCCCGCATGCCGAGTACACAGTTTATTTTCCTTCCCATTAAAGTCTCCCCACCAGCCTGGCTCTGGGAAACTCAATTTATGCTCAGAGCTCTGGGTATATTATTCCTAGCGGGAACAGAGAAGGGCAGTCAGCGCGGAGGCGGCTCAGGCAGCCGAACAAGCCGGTCTTTGGTTTCCCGCCGGCAGCGCCGTGCGGGGACGGGAAGTCCCCGTGCAGACAGAAAGTCTGCAGCACCGCTGCCACGGCCGCCCCGTGCCACCGCGGGGCCGGCCAGGAACGGGGACGGGGCGACGGCGATGGGAGGGTTGGGAGGGCTGCGGCGGTGCCAGGGCAGAGGGAGGGAAGGGGGTTGCTGCGGGGCTGGAGCCCCAGGTCAGTGTGTGGCCCTGGATGGAGCAATGGGCACCTCCCGCGCATCCCAGGATAACGGATCCAATGGGTCCTCCATGCCACAGGGCAGGCAAGCTCAACCCCACGACATGGAGCCACGCTCCACCAGCCGGGCATAGCATGCCACAGCTATAAAATTGGGACGCCCAAAGGGTGGCGGGAGGAGGGAAAGGCTCTTGGTTTTGTCCCCAAGAGCTGGCTCCAGCCCCTGCCACCCTCAGAGATGCTCCATGGGCTCCGAGCAGCCCTGTCCCAAGGCCCAACAAACACCCTGGGGGCACAAAAGATGAGGTTAAACAGGGCAGATCCGCACACAGGGCATTCCCTGTGCCAGGTGTTTTTCAGCTGTTTCGCTGTACCTGAGCTGGCTGCAGGTTGTACCTCCCCCTGGCACGGCTGGTGCAACGAAGAGAAAAGCTGTTCCTGTGCCTCTGCCGCAGCATCCCACCCTGCCTCCGCCACCTCCTTCTACCCACTCCTCTTCCAGACCCATTTTGCGTGACCTCAGCCAAGTTAACCCCCCAAGTGTCTGGCGTGAGCAGGAGGTGACCTGCCATCCCCACAGCTGGTTTTTCCCCTGCTTTACAAGGTTACAATAGCTCCTTGTTCCTCCACACGCCCCACTCCTCTCCTGTATCACATCCTACACGACCGCTTTGCAGTGACCTCATCTTTCTTTTTTTCCATGCCTCCTGCTGAAACCAAGGCCACGCTGCTGCGTCCCAGCCTCTACCCCACACCTTCTCCTGGGGATGCCGGGGGGGACGGGGGTCCCTGAGACCTGGCCAGCCCCCCTTGTCCCAGCACCCACAGGGTAGCACTTGTGTCCAGGGACCCCCACAACTGGAGCGTGCAACCTGTGAAGGTTTGCAGTCCTGGCTAAAGGGCCATCTGTGAAATCCATTTGCAGCTTTTTCCTGGATTTTTAACCCCTTTATCCCCACCTAACCTCGGTCTGTCCCGCGATGCTGAGTGGCCTCCCCAGCTCCTGCCTTTCCTGTGGGGCACGCGGTGACTCCATAGGGTGCAGCCCCACAAGGGACCTCACCCCAAGCCTGTGTTTGGCGTCAGACACCACTTCTGTTTCGCACACCATAAATGTCTTGGAAACCTGTGCACTGAGGCATCACAGCAGCCTTGCACACAGGGCATCTCTTGCCCGGGTGGTTTAGGAAAAACAACCTGGCAGCTCTGGCTGGGCAGCATTATTTTGGCTTAGCAACATGGCCCACTTCCAGGGTGCAAAGTTTTTTTCTTCTTGGGACCTTTCCTGTGCCCTCTGCCCCTCACAGCTCTTTCAAGTGGTGTTCACAGGAGCCCAGCTTGTATGAAACAGGAGGAAATCACCAAAGGCTTTCCTCCCCCGCGGCCTGGGACCTTCACACGTGGCCGGGGCTGTGGTTAGCCAGAAGAAAACATTTGTGATAGCCAAGGGTTGGTGAGAAACCAGGACAGCCATCCACTCCTCCTGGCTGCGCTCATCCAGCCCAGGGTGCCAGGGAAAGGGACTGCCTGGAGCGGAGCAGGGATGGGTTTCTCCTGTAGTCCAGTCCAGCCTGCACGCACGGCTGAGTGCCAGGGACAAGCCTCCCCTTGAGTGCCACCCACCCGATTTCTTCATGCCTGGAGGAGCCCCTCCTTGGTGGCACACACACCTCAGGGTGCCACACTGCCTGTAACTGATGGTGCCTCCAGGGGGGTGATGTTTAAGCACAGTGACACTTTCTCAGGAGCTCCAGGGCTTGATTGCTCACACCCTGGCACAGGAGCAGCTGCAAGTCATCTGCCTTTTAGCTTCCCATTGAAATAGGACCTTCCTCTGGCTCCTCTACCTGGGGAGGGAAGGTGTTGGCTGCTCCAAGGGCAGGTGGGAGCACTATCCCAAGGATCACGCTCCATTTCTGTGGCGTGGATGTGCCAAGGCAGCAGGAGCTCACTGTGGGGATGCTGTGCAAAACCCTCTCCCAACCTCTGCGCTGGTGAGTCACCAATGCCTGATGATGCAGGGTGTAGGGCTGTCCCCATGTCAGTAGGGGATGCAAACACAGGGTCTCTCCTGTCCCCCCCTGGTTAGGGGACACCCACTAATACCCACATCTTCATGTGAACTATGAAGATGCACTTGAGTGAGCACAAAGGAGGAGCCGTGAGATCTTGGGATGCACATGGGTGGTGTGGGGGGGTTGCCTGTCACCCCACTTCTTGCCTTTCAGATGGTGCTTGCCTGGTGCCTGCTTGCATGGTGGGGAGCTGGGGGGATGTTTGGCTGCGAGCGTAAGCCTTGGAGCAGGGCAGCACATGCCCGCAAGCGTCAGCATGAGCTCACGTCTGCCGGCAGCGACGCAGCCTGAAGAGCCTTAAGTAGGTGTTGAAAATTAGGAGTTTCTTTCAAGAAGCTCTCAGGGTGGGAGGCACCGTGTGGCTCAAGGGTGATTGATAGCGTGCGGCCCGCTCGCAGCTGGGCACTGCTGCTCCCGGCCATGAACACCCCAATGCTGGCAGCATGGAGGGGATGGAGGCTCTGGGGGGCACAGCCAAGCCCTGCCTGCCCCCACACACTCTGTGGGCTGGGCATGTGGCCACCAAAATGTTCCTCTGGCCCTCGCCACCTAAACACGGGGCTGGGGAGGAGAGGGGAGAGGTGACCCTGCGCTGAACCGTGGCTGATGGGGACACATGGCTGGTTTCTCCTTGCTGTACACCCTGTGGGAGCTGGGCATGCTGCTCAGTCCTGCTCCCTGTGCCCTACAGCACAGGAGCTGCCCTTGGATGTCAGTTCTCCACTACCTGTGATGGTGTGTCCTCAGGAGGCTCCATAGCAAGAGCAGCCTCCCCTTCCTCTGCTGTTGTAGTTGTTTGGGGTTCATAGGCAGTATGTAGAAATTAAACCCCTGCCTTATTCCACCCCAATATGGTGACTGTGTCTGGGGAGTGGGATCAGGCTGGCTCTGTGCCTGGGGCAGGCGTGGGGCTCCCTGCTCCAGCATTCGGGGCAGCTCCTGCTGCCTTGAAAATAACCTCGGGCTTGCTCTCACCTTGATGTCCGTGGTTCCTGTAAATAGGACCCTTCTTGAATTCCTCCTGAGAGGGCCAGGTGAGATCGTGGCTGGGCTGTCCCTCGTCGTGGGTGCCCGGCTCTCCCGAGGGCGCTGTGCGGCTGTGTGTGCACGTGCTGTGGCAGAGTGCGGGAGCCTTCCCGCCGTTACCCTGCAACCGCAGCAAACAATTGCTATTTACCCTGGTAAAATTAATAGCAGAGCGAGGGGAAGCACGCCAGCCGCTTCGCAGCCCCTTGGTCAGGCCAGAACTCATTCTCCAGGTGCACATGGTGCTGTGGGTCCCCGGGGCACTGGGTCAGCTGTTCCCCAAGGGTTCCTCCCAAATATTTAATACGTGAAGCATGACTAGTCCCTGCCTAAGCGATGCTGCCTTGGCAAATGTCTGCCTGAAAGGACAGCCAGGTTTCCCTGTGAGGGCAAGGGTTCAGGTTGGACAGGGATGTTGTGGTTAACGTGCTCCCCAGGGAGGTGGCAGGGACCCCTGCTCAGACCAGCCGGACACAGACCCTCAGCTGGGGCTTGGATCGCAGCCGGGCAGGGTGGAAAGTAAAGAGTGAGAAATGCAGGGTACAGAGGCTGGGCAAGACTTGGTGCGTGTCAGGATCAGACCTTCCCCTGTGTGTTTTACCCAGAGATTCCAGCATCCATCCTGCAGCTCCTGCCATGCTGGTGGAGGCCATGGTTTACACGGTGGCGGAATCCCCTGCCCTCACAGGCTGCTGGGAAGGCGGCGAAGTGCAGCGGGGGAGAATGCCAAGGGCGAGTCACTCCCCAACACCAGGCCAAGCCTTGGCATTTCTGGGCTGTTTTCCATGCGTCTCCATACACTGGAGCCATTGGCTTGCAGCAGGACGGTGCGGGCTGCACCCCCGGTCCCGGCACCTGGCTGCAGCCTGGAGTGCTCGGCAGCCAAGAGCAATCCCCGTCCCTCACTGCGCGCCACCACTAAGCCCCAAAATATGCTGATAACAGCCACTTGTGCAAGACGCCGCTTGCATTAGCCTGCCCGGAGATTAGGTAACCTCATCCCGAGACCTTGGAGCAGGTGCTCTGGCAGAGCCGGCGGGCAGGGCTCCCCGCTCCCCACGGGCACGCCAGCCCCGGGCTGTGACTTGCAGCCCCTTCCCCTGCACACAGCGTGCCCTGAGGCGAGCAGTGGGGCTGAGCTCGCTCCCCGCGCTGCTGGGCCATAGAAGCATTCTGTGGCAGGGAGTCCCCCCCATTACGTGTGTGACCGGCTCTAAATGGGACTCTCGAGTGTTACCAAGCATCTCCTTTTGTGCAGCGAGAGGTATGAAGTAAGTGCTGCTACCGGAGCCAGCTGAGAATGGTTTAAAGAAATGCTGTTAACTGGAAACTATCAATGGTCTGCAATCAATACAGTGGAAAAGGGTTGATTTTGATCAGCTTCTCTACTTGAAGATATGCCCCCACTGTTGTAGCTCTGTCAAAAAAAATCTCATTTTTTCCAAGCCCAAGTGATTTTATTTTTTTTCCCTCCATGAAATATGAGCTAATTAAAAGCACTTAAAAACATTCTGTGTGTTCAAAGTGAAAAACGACATATTTCAGAAGTGTCTGCAGGAGGATGGAAGAACTGACTGAAGCTGATCTAATTCAAGACCTGCTGTTGGGAATGAGCCTTGAAATTTCTCTTTTTTTTTTTTTTTTTTTCCACCCCCCCCCACCCCCCCCCTCCCCTCACCCTTTTGGATGGGGGGTTTCCAAAACCTTGGCTGCTCTTCTGTGTTGTCAACTGACCCAGGCACCATGGTGGGTGTTTGCTGTCACTTCTTCTGCTCTGGAGGTGCTGGGTTGTGCAGAGGAGAGGCAGCCAGGGACCCTTGGGACGCAGTGGTGTGGGGACGTGGTACTTAGGACCACCTCTGCAGCCCTGGGGTCGGGGCAGCGGCTGCCTGGGGGTGGTGGAGGAGTTGCGGGTGGGAGGCGGGGGCATGTTGGGGTGCCGTGGGGCAGCTGGGATGTTCAGGGACTGCAGACCCCCTGGTCCCCGCTGGTGCAGGTGAGGCAGCCCAGGACCAGGCCTGGCAGGGGACTTGCCTGGATCTGCTGTTGGGTACGTGCTGCTGACTCGTGTGTTGCCAGCAGAGATGCCCTGCTGGCGGGTGTTTTGAAGGCAAGTCTGGATAAAAGATGACTGTAAGCACAGCTCAGACTTGACGGTGTTTATTAACAGACTCGTTTTCATTGCAACACCTCGGGCCCTCTCTAGGCTGCTGCAGCACAGCAGAAAGCTCTGTACAACGGGTTCCAGAGAGACCAGCGGTCCCTGCCCTCCCTCCAGCGCTGGAGCCGCGGAGCCACTCGGCAGCAGTTCTGCGGTGAGATGTGGCGTGCAGCACCCGGGGACAGGGCTGACCCAGCTGTTACTGGTGTCACCGATGCGCCACAGCGGGACCGGTGCTGCATGGTGAAGCTCCTTTCTGCAATTTCAGAGTTGCAGTGAGCTGAAGCAAAGCCCCCTGTAACCTGGTGCCTGTCCCCCCCGCCCCAGCCCCCTTCATGCGGTGACAGCCCATCGGGAAGCTGGGTGCTCCAGTGCTGGTCCCAGCCAGGCTGCGGTGCCTGCGTGGGCTCCACTCCCCAGACCAGGTGGGTGACACCTGCTTCAATATACATTTCAGCAGGTCAAAATAAAGCAAATTTGGGGCTTTTCAGGCCTTTCCTGCCCCCCCTTCCTGAATGTGTGTATCCGCCAGGTCAGAAGGAAGGCATGGGAACCCAGTGCTGTTCCGGGCTGTGCTGAAAGCACAGGTCAAAATGAGCTAATTCCTGTGGGGAAGGGATGGATCCGACCTATGAGGACCCTCCCATCATCGCTAGTCTAGATAAACATCCCAATAAACACGGACTGATGCAATTAGCACGTGCCGGGGGGGGGGGGGACACCAGCCTGTCTCCCTCCTGCCTGGAGGGGGGGGAGCGGCAGTGGCTGGGGAGGACGGTGGGGTGTGGGGAGGGCCAGGGGCCTTGGGGACCTCCAGATCACCCTCCCCGCTGGCCTGTTAATATCCAAAGTGGCTGTGATAAGAAGCAGTTGCTGGGGCCGCAGGTGGGAAGGTGTCAAGTCGTACGCACGGAGCTATAAACAGTGCGTGCCCATAAACCAGATCAAAGCAGAAAGAGTTTATTTTCAGAAGGTCTGCTTCCTCCGCGGAGCCCCGGAGACAAAGAGCTTTTGGGGAAGGGGGGAAGGAGAGGGAAGAAAAAAGGGGGAGAGCTAGAGGAGGGGAAAGGATCACATCGGCTCTGCTTGTATCTGCTGGGTGGATGGCAAACTCCTCAGTGCCGTAAGCAGCTGCCCCATGGATGCTGAGCCGCTCTTGGCTGTGGTTGGATCCAGCAGGTCCAGTGTACGCAGGCAGCTGGTGCCGAGGGGGACAGTGGTGGCTCCCTGAGCCCTCCCGCAGCATCTCCGGTGCAGCTGTGCCCCAAGGGGGATGCAGGGATCTGAACCCCCCCGGGCAGCGTGAGCTGGGCTCCTGTGGGCAGCCAGGGCAGGGCTGCTCCCTGCCTGCCCAGATGGAGCACCTGAGCACGAGCCTGTAAGTCACAAGCCCTTACGCAAACTATTGTGAAACCCGTGTTGGTTTGCAGAGTCTGTCCCCACCCTCCAGCCCCCAAATCACAGGGCTCATCTACCGGAGCGCTGTGGGGGAGAAGTGGGTGCCCGTGGCTCCCACCTGCCCCTCGGCCGGGGAGCTCGTGGTTGCCACAGGCAGGAGGAGGAGGAAACCCAAGAGGGGGGAGGCAGCCGCGGCAGGTTTGTTGGCAACCAGAGCTCAAGAGGTCAGAGAGCAGATGTCGGGGTTGTAATGAGTGCGCATTAGCTCAGGGACGCCTGTATCCTGTGCTGCCCGGGCTCCCCTTGCCCACTTATTTAGGTAGAAAATTCCCACACCTTTCCCCCTGCCTGGCTGTGGAATGAGCCGGATGAAGCTGTTTGAGATCTCAACCTTGTTCGATTTTAATTCTCATCGAAGACAGCCCTGTGAATCTACCCACACACTGCTGGAAATGGGTGCCACAGCTGCAGGCTCCCACTGTAGCCTATTTTAGGGAAGAAGCAGAAGCATTGCTGCAGTGTGGTGTGTGTGTGGTTTTGGTTTTTTTTTTCCCCCCCCGCCCCCTGCTCTCCCTCTCATTGATACTGGCAGGCTTGGAGGGCGAAATCCTGACCACTGTTTTCCAAGGGGAGAGCAAGGGCTTCTGAATCAGCCCCGACCCCACCAGTGCATCCTTTCCAGTGACACCTTGGTGGCAGAGGGAACCAGACCCTGGTCCCCTCCCGGCAGGCAGGGGTACATCCGCAGGGGAACAGCCCACACCAGGAAATAGGTAACATCTGGGCCCAAATCACCAGCACCTGCTTCCGTAAGCACAGCCCACTGCCAACTGGCCCCAGTGTGCTGTCACCGTGTCCCCGGCTCACGCCAAGCGGTGGGCACCGGCTGCGCCCCCGGGCCTGTGCCTGTGGTACTGCAGGGGGATGTGGCCCTCAGTGCTTTTTCTTAACCAGCCTTGCAAAGGGGAGGCACAGCTCTTTAGAAATATCATGCTGGGACCGTAACAGCTTTTGCTCTGTCCCAGCACCATGGTGTCTGATGTACTGGTCCCACAGCCTCTGGCTTTACTGGGGTGGGGTGTGCTGGCCCCTACCCTGCAGGGCTCCCATGGGCCTTGGGTTTGAGCCACGGCAATTAAATGCCTAGATTTTTGCAGGATCGCTTTTCCTGCAGCCCCCAGCAGCTTTCTGAGCCTGCCACCTTTGGTGAAGTAAGAGTAACGGGCTCACTTTCCCGGGGAAGGTGGCAGCACCGGTCCCACACCATGCTGGCAGCACCTGCTGCTGCGCCGGCCGTTACCTTCCCATTCATAACCACCGCGAGGGAAACACATTGCGCGGCCTTCAAGGGAAATTTCACTCTGGTTTGCACAAATATTTATCCCACCTGTTTCCTGCCTGGGCCAGCTCCGGGCCTGGAGGACGCGGTGGGTCACAGGCAGCGGGGCAGAGGAAGCAGCGGGGAACCGGCTGCTTCTCACACAGAGAGCTTTGGTCTGCAGGGCTGCGTGGGTTGCAGTGGCCCCTCTTTCTCTCTGGTGCGATTTCACACGTGGCTGGCTATGGGTGTCATACCTGGTGTGGCATCCCCGTGTTTGTAAGGGAAGGGCAGGGTGTGGGCAAGGGCGTGGGGTGCTGTGCCGCTCAGCTGGAGAAGTAAAAGCCACGTACAACTTGTCTTTAGTTTGCTTTCACCCACCCTGGCGCATCTCTGGAGGGGAGCGAACTGGTTAGAAAACCAGCACATGTTCCTGACAGGGTATTTCTCATGGCTGTCACCAGCCTGGTTTTAAATATCCCCATTCCTTCACCCCCTAAGGTGTCCTTCTCTGACCTGAAATGGCTCAGAGCTGGAATGGTCCTACGGCAGCTCAGGCTGGCTTCTGTTCCCCATTGCACTCCCTGGCTATCCCCTGAACAGGGGTGGCATTGCCACCTGGAACTCCTGCAGCTGGTCACCACCAGCTCTTGCTTTTTGAGAGGGACAGGAGGAGAAGCCATTCCCTGGCGTGGAGCTGCTGGGGGTAGCGCGGGTGCCAGGAGACGGCCAGGGCGTGACCAGGCATGGCCACGGCGCCGCATCCACCGCCAGCCACGGGGACACCGCCCTGCTCAGGAAATCCCTGGCCCACGGGGCCGGGGCGCTGGGAAGGACAGCCATGCTATTCTTACCCTCGCCTCCCTCCCTCCCGGCTGGCTGCGGGAGACAGGATACGGGCTGGGTGGATCCGGATCAGCGCACCATGCTACCTGGGGCAGTGAAAGCGTGAAGAGCTTGGCTCCAGGGTGTCCGCCTGATCCCACCCCTAAAATGAGCCCTAACCATCCCACAGGCAGGTGTTCCCAGCGCAGGCACTTTTCAGCTCCCTCTGGGGGTCTGCTGCAGCCCCCCCAGCCTCCCCCGCCATTGCTGCGGTTCTCCCCCATTCCCAGTCACCCTGTGATTCATGCACGCAGCTCGTCAGGGCCTCTCTGGAAAGCCCCCGCAGAGACACTGCTCAGGGACGCATCCGTGCGGGCGGTACAGTCACCGGCGGCACGGCGGGCCGGTCAGCACCTGTGCCGGGGGCTGCATTGTTCTGCCTTCCTGCGCCCACCCCATCGCGCCGCTTCCACCGGCCAGGAGAGAAGTGTCTGCAAAGCAGCCGTGCCAGCCGGAGGCGCCGCGCCGGGCACAGCGCTGGCAGGAAGGGTTTGACTCAGGCTGGAGTTAATGAAAACAAAACTCTGCAAATAAATAGCGTTCGCACCCTTTCCTCGCCGGAATGGGCTCCTGTTTCCTATGCAGGGTGTCTTCTCCGCCCTGCGCGCCAGTGCTCCTCATGGTGTTTCACCTGCGGGGACTGATCCTGCTGCCAGCGAACCTCCTCCCCTTCCTGTGCAGCAGTGCCCCACTAACCAAAACCCTTTCCAAGTTCATCCTTGGGTGAAGGCAAGTGGAGGCAGCAGTGGTGGAGTCCCTGCGCTCAGTCGCTGTGAGCAGCCCCCAGACCCACAGGTTTCATCACAAACCTGAACCTCTGCCTGGCTTGAACTTCTGGCAACCTCCAGCCACACTCAGCGGAAACCTGGATCCCATTAGGGACTCACCTGGGCTGAGTTTCAAGTGAGCACAGGCTGTCCCTGGAGCAAGCATTTTATTTTGTAGTTGGAGGGGAGCACACAGATTTTACAGTGTGGTTCCCATCCCTGCGCCACGCCATCCACCACAGCTGGGGCTGAGCTTTGCTCCGCAGGGTTCGAGCTCAGGATCTCCCCCTGCCCGTCCTGGGCTCTGCCAGCTGAGCCGGGCTCTCCATCCTCCTGGCAATCCTGTATTTCATTCCTACTGCTAACTCAGGAGCAGGCAGGGGCTGGGGGACGCAGGGCTGCCCAGGTGCCTGCAGTGGGGGCGGCAGCTCCGCACCCTGAGCAGGGCGCTGCTTTTCCCCAGAAATGCGTCGTGGTGTGGATGGAGAACAGAAACCAGGAGTTGATGTCAGCTTTTCCCATCCTTTTCCCCAATTTCCCACATAGTTTCCTTACCACTTGAAACAGGCTAAATGTTAGTTACCGGGACTGAGAAGCCAAAAAACCCTGCTGTGGGCTGTGAGAGCTGGCCTGACCCATGTGGTGGGTTGTTCTGCACAGAGACTCGCTCCAGATCCCTTTTCTTTTGCCCACGTGAGAAATCAAATGACTCAGTGTGTGGTTGCTGCAGCCGCTGCGGGTGAGCTGCTGTGCAGCGAAGTCATCCCTCCCCTCCCAGGCTCCTGCAAAGGATGCCCTTGGCCAGGGCATCTCCAAACCTCTTCCCTGGAGCTCCCGCAGCCCCCAGCCGTCGTGGGGAGCAGCAGCCCATGGACCAGCAGAGCCCCGGTGTTTCCTGCTGAGGCAGCACATTCCCAGAGGGAGGAAAGGTCGCAGCGCTGGGGCTGCCCCGGTTTCCTCTCCCCGCTTCCAGGGATGCTGTTGGCCGCCGCTGTTTCCTCCAGTTCCTGCCCAGCCTTTGCAAGGTGCAACCCAAAACTTGGCATCAACAGTGGTCCCGCTCAGCGGCTCCCCTTGCTGGAGAGCTTCCCACCCACCCGTACCGAAGTGGCATCTATTCATTTAGCTCATGGGTGTCTTGGTTTTGTTTTGTTTGGCAGAAACGTGGTGCTGTGTCGGGTGCAGCTGGAAAGGGTGAGTGCGGCCATTCACTGGGCCGGAGGTGGATGGCTTCCCGGCTTTCCCGGTGACACACAGCCCAGTGGTGACAGAGGCGAGTCACTTCCCTTCTCCTCTGGGCTTCCCTTCTCCTCCAGGCTCCATCCTTAATGAAGCACCACAACTGTCTTCATTTGCCTTTGGCCCCCATGGTGGGGGAAGCAGGGCTGGGGCTGGCCAGCAATGGGGACGGTGGAGGGGATGGTGGAGGAGACGAGGTCTCCGTGTGGCACTGCAGGGATGCATTCTGATACCTGGGTTCCAATTTGTACAAAATCGAATTTTGTACCATCCAAATGACCGTGTCCATATGTTATATTGCATTCACAATGTATTTAGCACACCGTTTAATAGAAAATTTGAAGCAAAACCAGCTAGCACAGTGCTCGATATAAAAATTGAAGCAAGATCAACCAAGACAATCATGTGGAAATGAAACTTTGAAACTTATTAAAAAAAATCAGGCACAGACATCATCATACCAAAAACCCCCAACAGCATGAGTCATTTCGCCTCCCTCCCAGGGAAAAAGCACCAAAATGCTCATGTCCTGGTGAAGCGTTTTGCTTCTGACTGCCCAGGCAGGTGGGTCCCAGCACCCCAGAAATGCCCCCCAAGACGGGGTGATGCTCATTTAGTACCAAGGGAGGATAAACGCCAGTCGGTCCCACCGCCGTGGCCAAGCTGCTTATTGTCCATGGCCAGTAATTGAATCAGCCACAGGTATCTTCTGCATTTTCAAGTATTTAACTTCCCTGATGCACAATTTACTTCCATAAGCTATTTGTTTAATAGGTTATAATTGTAATTTCATAAGAGGTTATAGTCTAGTAGGGGGCTCATAAACCCTTGGGGTAGCTGCGGTGCGCAGAGGGAGGTGGCGGCCGCAGGGGAGTGCGTGCTGGGTGCCGAGGGGCAGGGAAGGGTTTATCTGTGGTGCTACCTGCTGTTATCGTCCGTCCTTTCACGTGGGTTTATCAGCCAGCGGCCCTTCCTTTTACAAACTCGGGGAGGGGGGGTAATTTAATAATCTCGACAAGCGGAGGGGGCTGATGGCAGGACGGATGGTGTGCTCCCATGGCACACGTCCCCCAGTGCAGACAAGCGATGGCAGCCGGAAGGCTCTGGGGTGCAGGCTGGACCCCTCCCGGGATGAACCCACGGCAGAGGGTCCCATCCCCTCCCCGGGGCAGGGGAAACTGAGGCACACATAGCCACACACCTCAGGCGAGCCACGCCAGAAACTGGTCTGGGACCACTTGTCCCCCCCCCTCTACCCAGGGCTTCAGCTCCAGCTTCCTGGGGGGAGAAAAGGACTTATCTGAACTTCTTCAACACTCAGAATATGTTTGTTTTGGCTCTGGGTTAATATGTATCGGTTTACTCATCTGATAGAGAGATCAATGAGCAGAGCTGGCCCCGGACAAAAGACATGACAGGTCTATTTTCTGGCCGTTTCAAAGCCTTGGGCCCCAGCAGCAGCGCGGGGCTCCCCTTTGTTATCAGCAGCTGATTAAAGCATCTGAAATTCAGGCTGAAAATTTTTGCATGCTTTTCCTCAAAAATCGTGCCTGCAAAGGGAGGGGGGAGGGCATGGGAGCGGTGCCTTCCTCAGCATCCCTGCCCAGGCGATGGGAGCAGGACAAACATTGCTGTGGGGCGGGTTGGAGGAGGGAAGGGAGCTGCCACCGTCACAGCCAGGTCCTGGCTGGACCTGGAGGGAGGGAGAGGTGCGGTGCCGGGAAGCCTTGCCCGAAGCATCCTGCCCAGCTGTGCCCAGCGGCGGTGCCAAGTTCAAGCTCCTGGCTGTCCCCGGCCAGGCTCTCTGCAGCCCAGCCAGCCCCTCCTGCTCCCGTCCCTGTCCCCGTCATCCTCCCCTGATAACGCCGGGAACAATAGCGGCGGCAGCAAACTCAGGGCCAGAGCTTAGTGCGGCCGCGCAGGTAAACCAGAGGAGGGACAAAGACAAACACAGCAAAAAGGGCTCCTCCAGGCCCAAGGCCAGGGCCCTTCCAGGGATTAAATCCGCTTGTGCCGAGGTGAAGCAAGCATTTACTGAATCTGTCACTATGAATCCCAGCAGCCCCATTTACAAGAAAGGTTTGGGTCCACCCTATGTGTGCTGCGGGGCTGTGGACAGGGCCCCTCCCTGCCCCTGCTCCCCGTCTGTTCTGGGGTGCCAGCAGTGCCAGCAGGACCCATGGAGGGGACGAGAGCCGGCTTTCCCCCTGTGCCAGCCCCAGTGCTTCACCTGCTCCCGTGGGAGCTGGAGGGAACCCACGGTGTGGGACCCAGTATGGAAGGACCCGCCATCCCCACCAGCTGCCGGCCATGGCTGCACTCACCACCGCTGCCCACCCAGCCGCTCGCCTGCCAGTGGGGAGCGAGGAGGCAGTGGCAGCACCCACCGTGCCGGCCCAGCTCATGCGCCGAGGGGCCAAGCATCCCTTTTCCCCACACCCCGGCGAGCCAGGGCTGCACCAGGCAGCACCACCTCCACCCCACCTTCAGCCCCCACCAAGACGCAGTCTGACTTTTTGTTCTCCCCCTGCTTCCTCTTGGCAGATAGTTCGCTGACGTCTCTTAAACTAAAAGCAGGTTGATTTGAATTTTCCATGGATGGCTCGGAGTCACGGATAATTCATTATTCACACCTCCCTAATTAAACCGCTGCCCAGCAGGCAAGGCAAGGCTAAAACCAGCCAAATGTCCCCTGGCCAGTGTGGGTCAGCAAGGTCCAATGTGGCTTGAATTTTGGCCATGGTGTCACTTACCCTTTGCTACACGGAGGACACAGAGATGCTTTGATAAGCGATGTCCCGGAGGTGGGAGGTTTGAGAGCAGTGCAGAGGGGAGGGCAGCCCTTTGGGGAGGGTTTTTCCAAACATGGGGCCTCTCCAGAGCCTTTCTGCTCCTGGGGAAGGGCTGGAGGCGGCTCCGGTCCTGCAGCAGCGACTTGGAGCTGTGCAGTGCATTCGTCTCACTGAACGCCCACAGAAGGAGCTCACCGGAGCTCGCAGCCAGCTCGTCGGAGTTCGCACTCGCCGCCTTTGGCGCTGAGGCTCGCTTTCTAATTCCCGCTGAAATCAGACTTACCGATACTATTTCACTTTTTAATTCCAGCTAGCTATAAAAATAGAGGACCGCTGCAGACGGAGGGATTGATGCTTACTGCTGCCGGAGCCAGGGCAGGGAGGGACTGGTGGGCTGCCCCAGCCTGGGGGTGGGTGCCCATCACCCAGACCGGCATGCGGGCTCCGGGGCCCGTAGGATGATCCGGATCGGCACGTTTTGCTGCGGCAGCCCTCGCGGTCCCCAGAGCATCTCCCGGCGCCACCTGCCCGCGAGGGGCTGCGGGCCGGGCGGCAGCGGGGCGGGCAGGTCGCCGGGAGGAGGGTGCGCGTTCCCAGCCCCGCTGATGAGAACTCCAAATGCAGTCGGTGGGCTGCTCTCCGCAGGCAGCTCTCTGCCGCGAAGGCAGCCAGGGCCATTTTAATCATTTCCAGATTTGTGTGGGAGGTCAGGGCCCTGGGGTGCTGCTCCATGTCAGTTTTATAAACACGGCAGTTTTTCCAGATGGTCTCTGGCTCCAGCCTGGCTAGCAGGTTGATTGGGCCAGACCAAAATAACAACAGGTGGAGAACAGGCCATGACTGCCTGACGCTATCTCCTTTTTCCATCTATTCCCCAAATGATTTTTTTTTTTTCTTTGCAGAAAACAATTAAGTTTTGCTGGAGCAGGGATAGGTGCAGACGCTGGGCTGTGAGCTGAGGCCCCACACCTTCACTACACACATGACAGCAGCATCTGTCTCGGCGTGCCGAGCCAGGACAGGGCCGCAGCCAGGCTGGTCCCCCCACTCACTGCCAGCAGGGCCACCGCCGGGCTTCCAAGTGTTCGGCAGCTCCGTAGACGGAGGATTATTCTCCATCCTCCAGAGGGACGGCTGAGTCAGCAGATCAATTGCACACCAGCAGCCTCTTTTCATCCGGCCCCCTCTTTATTCTTCTGAATTTTACAGCAGAAGAAAAGTTTTACTTTTTTATCTTTTTCATTAACTCCCAAGGACATTTCATGCCAAACCGGCGGGGCAGCAGCCTGCCGCCTGCGTGCACATTTCCGGGGCCAAGAGGGAGCCCAGCATCCCAAGGGCTCCCTGGGTGGTCGGGGTCCAGCAGGGGCTGCCAGGGTCCAGCTGGGGCTGCTGGATCTGGTGCTTTCCCAACACACTCCACCAGGACCGCTCAGCTCCGGGCAAGCTCCATTCCCTCCAGTCACGGAATGTGGCAGCGCTCCTGGAAGGATGCTCAGCGCCCCAGGGCTGAAAAGCCAAAGAGCCCAGATACCAGCTTTGCCTTCACACAAGGGCACATCCGCAGCTCCCATGCACCCTGTGCCTCCCGCGCCGCAAGCCCCAAGGAGCGAGCGGAGCGCTGGCGGGAGCACGGCTCGGCAGCACTGGCATCGGATCGCCCCGGTCGTGGCTGCCCAACCACGGGCAGTGCTTGCTGCAGCCCAGGCAGAGCTCACGGCGCGGAGACGTCTCCAAGCTGAAATCCGGAGGGACGGAAAAACCACGGTTGTGTACTGGAGACGAGCTGAATCTCTCTCCACATAGACGGCCCTTTCATATTTCCCACTCGCCTTCGAGTTAACATCTCTCCGCAGGCCAAATCTTCCCATACAGGAGATGAAGCTTTGGCCAGAGATTGTAAACTGATTGTGGGTGTAAATAAAATAAAATTGCATACGTAGCACTGCTGCAAGCCAAGCCCAGCACGTGTGCTGCCATGCATCTGCTCCTGCAGCTCAGCAAGCGCCTCGCTCTGCGCACCCCGGCGTCGGTGCGTGTGCTCGGGGACTGAGCCGAGGACAAACAGAACGAGGGGGAGAAAGAGGGAGGTTTCTGAGGCCCCCGCTCAGAGGGAGGTTTCCAAGGACCAAGGGGAGGTGGCCCAGGGTCCCCTCTGTCCCCACGGTGCAGCCCCCTCTCTCCACCTCCAGCATCCAAACTCCTCGGCAGCATCCCCTCCTTGCTCCGCAGCGGCAATCTGGCATTATGCATCTTTATTTCCTAAACTTGGGCCAAAGCTTAATTAGCCCAGCCCTGTCACTGTTCGCAGAGCAAACACTGACACCTTTCTTCAGCCTGCCCTGATTTCTTCCATAGGAAACGGCCCGCTCTTGCTCCTGCGCACTGGCGCTCAGAGAATTGCACGTCCCCCGCTGCTAATTACACAATCCTGAAGTAAATCTATATAAGTGACACTTTAGCATTCAAGTCCGATTTATTTTTTTGTCATTTAATGGAGAAGAGGCTTCCTCTCGCGACCAACAAAAAAGGCACGTCTGCCAGGGGGTGCGGCTGGTGCACGTGCTGGATTTTTGGCCAGTGTGGCCACCACAGAGGTGCTCGAGGTGGAGGGGGGCGGTCCTTGCACCAAAGCCAGCAGCCGGGTTCGTTAGCGCACATGGCAATGGATGTGCACCCAGATGCGGTGGGGGCACCCAGAGGCTCCTAGCCCTCCCCCCCCAGCCCACCTCGTCCGCTCGGGTGAGAAAGCGGGGGGTTAGCAATGCCTAACCCTGCTTCCACTGTCTCCTAAAATGGAAGTGGCGAGCGCCGGGCGGCGGGTCTGGACAGCTTTACTCCGCAGGCAGGTAGGCAGCGAATCTGGAAACCCTCTGCCGAGTGGGAACGGGCGGCAACGGCGCAGGGGCCAGCCTCCCCCAGCCCTTTGTTTAGGAATCCCGTTTCTGCCATGTCTAAATATGCCCTAATCCTACAAACACTTCCCCTCCGAGAGAAGGAACAGGCCTTTCGCTGATTTTTCTCTGCAGCCCTTTGCACACACCTGAAACCTCGGGATAATGAGGAATGGCTTGGCTCTGGTACAGCTCCTTTTCCCCTCGAATCCTACCATCCCTTCCATAGCTTGAAAGTGTTGCTGGCCACGCTCACAGGTGGAGTAACTGGAGTTGTGGTGCAGCAGCCGAGGAAATCTGCTTCCAGCGCTTCATTCTGAAGCTGATCCAGTGCAAACGCATTCTGCCCAAGCCATATATGTTCAAAACGTCTTGACAGGTTAATTTTGTTCCGGCTGGCTTTTTGCCAGCTGACATCTCACCAATCTGTGCCACGCCAGCTACGGGCCAGACCGGCTCTCCCCTGGCCTCCACCGCCCGCAGAAAGCGACAATCCCCCCACACCCCCCCCAGCAGCAGCAGGACCAGCCCGATACTCATCTCTGCAGCTCAAGAAAGGGTGAGCTGTAGCATATGCGTATGCCTGGGCCATACCTCTGCAGCGCACAAAGTGTTTGCCCCAGATTTCAGGACCCCATAACAATTTCTTCTCCTATTGGCACTGACAACTTTCTGGATCCTAACACCCAGAAAGTGCTCTAGCAAATGCTGTATTTTCAGGCATGAGGGAATTGTTCATATAAAATCATCGAGTTTCTTTGGAGGGTTTGGGAGTTCAATAAATCAAGTAACTAGGCAGGCTACAGCCAACACTGCAGGAGTTAAAATCGGAAGCGACACGCTGTAGATCTTTCTCCAGAGCAGTGCTGGGTGGAAACTGAATCACTTGGGAAAAAGAAATGGATGGGGAGGGGGGGCAAGTGCATTTTTAATAGGGCCATTGGACAGAAAATGGCCATGCTGAGCCAGGAGCATCTCGGGCATCTTCATCTGCAGCAGTTCTGGTGCCTGGCAGAGCTGCGCCCACAGTCTGGTCTGGGGACAGGGACCGGGGCCCACTGCGTGCCGCAGCACTGCTGTGTCCTGACCCAGAATCGGACCCATGCGGTTCATTTTTATGCCTTCAGCAGCACTCACGCTTGTGCCCCGTGCTTTCAGGGACAGGTTATGCTCCAGAAGAGCAATTTCTTTAAGTTGGTAGTTTCTGGACAGTCTCTCACCCTGGCATCCACTTTTTATTATTGTCTACGGAGGCAGTATGTTTCTAAAATTAATGCAGGAAAACTGTGCGCATACATATACCGGGGGATGGAAATGGGCTTGGAGACCAGCAGACGCGTTTGGAAGTGCCAGGATGGAAAAATGTCTCCGGGCGCCACGTGACGGCCTTGCTGCGGGAGCGCTGGGGGAGCTCCTGCAGCCTTGGCCGAGTCCGAGGGCGGGTTATTTCAGCTGCTGATGGGACCGTGTTTATAGACACGCACACGCATTAGTGCACACGCGTGTGCAATGTGCACGTTACTGGCCCGAGGGCATTAACACACGCACATGCCCACGCTTCCGCCTGCACCCCGGCACAAGGAGCGCTGCCTTCGCGCGCGCACACGCGTGCAGGCGTAAGGATGCACATGTGTGCATCTCCCGCGCCCGCTCAGCGCCGAGGGGAGGAAACAAAGGCTGGGATCCCCGCGGATGAAAGGGGAGGCAGAGGAAGGGCAGGAGCAGCCCACACACCGAGCCGCCCGTGGGCTGCCCCACCGCCCCGCGTTCCCAGGCTGCTTCCAGAGGCGCGGGCGAGCGTCCCTTATTGCTTGCACCTGGCTGCTATTAAGTATTCAATCAAAAAGGGATCACAAGCCAGATATAACTAATTCGGAGGAACTTTTTTACACAACAAGCCCCTTTCAGTTTGCTTGTTTGGTTTTATATCTAAAGCTAACTCCGGCGGGTTTGAAAATGAGCAGGGCTCTTGGCTGCCACAGATAGCGGGGGGGGACACGCCACGTTTCCAGCAGACGGAGGTGGGAGTTCTCCTTTGGTGTTTTAAAAATAGCACTACAAAGAGAGGGGGGGCTGGGATCCTGGCAGTGTTCAGAGGGGGGTGATGCATCAGGGCCGTGCCCCGGGCCGATGCTGGGGACAGGCCAGGCCCCGCAGAGCCGGAGGGTGTCCCCCAGAGCTGGTCTTCAGGTCCTCTGCACTCGTCTTCCACCGCAGTGAGGATCTGGGGCTGCCTGGGTCTCCCCAGGATGCTGAAGAAGAGATGTGCCATTGCACGGTCGTGTCCCCGGCAAGGCTCATCCGTGACCTGCTCTCAGACACTCCCCAAAATCGCATCCACATAGGGCAGACCATGATGTGGGTCTTAGCAGCGGGCACTCGTGGTGGAAGCTCTCCTGGCCCTGGGAAAGCAGCTGACGTGCAGGTCCCACAGCGCATGGCTGGCTGGAGGTACGAGGCCATCGCAGACTGACAAACGTTCCCTGTGCTGAGCTGTGGCAAAGCAGGCGGAATCCTGGAAGACATGTGGGGACAAGCTCTGACCCCCCCAGCAGCCTGTGCCAGCCCTGGGTCCCCAGCAAACAGCAGGCAGGTAGCAGAACCGGCCCCATCCGATGGCTTTGACCATATTTCACCAAGAAGCTCAAAATGCCATCAATCATTTGTGATGCTTCCTTCCTCTATGGCTAAAGAGTCCTGTCATCTGGTTTTTTTATTAACTATGAAAAATCCACATTGAAAAGTTCCTTTTCTTCCACCTTCACAGAAGCCCAGCAGCAAACGCTGCCGGCTTCTCCACAGCCTCCTCTAAATCCCCGTCCTAAGGGCAGCTACTTTTGTGAAATGCAAAAAATGAAGGGAATGACAATAATAATCACACATGTCCTGTGGCTGCTGCCTGCGAAGCCTCCAGAGGTGCAAGTGCCTTAACCCTTGCATGCCCACATGGGGAGCGAGCACCGATGTCCCCACACCAGCCCACCTCCAGCTCCACTTGGCGCCAGGGACATGTCACGACCGGTCTGTCCTGGTCACCTACCCTGAGATCAGAGTGTGGTCAGGCCACTCTGGATGTGGCAGAGCCATTCCCTCAACTTCCTACCATCTACGTGCAGTAATTCACCTGTTTCCTCCTCGTTTCCCCCCTCCCAGAAGAGACCAGCACGAGAAACTCACCCAGTGTGTGGGTGTCCAGGGATTTACGCAAGAGATGGGCAGAAACCAAAGGCTTCTCGCAGCTCGGAGGCTTCCCGTCCCACCAGCCCCCGGGAATCCTGTCCAACACGTGCTTATAGGGACCATACGCAAGGCATTCCCGAAGGCGCCCCTCCACACATGGGCACGCTCAGATGTCGGCTGGGACACGCTGGCTTTTAGGGGAAGGCTCCAAGGAGGTTTTAATTTAATGCTGGCGCTTACCCTGGGAAGAATTTCCCAAGTAGGTGGAAATTCATGATCAACATCAACATAGGGAGAAAGGAAGAGCAGGGAAGGCATCACCCTTCCACACTAATATTCCTCCTTTTGGGGACGGTTTTGGGTATTTTTTCCGCAGACACTGATATTCCTCTTTCCTGGGAATTCTAGCTGGTTTTAAAACTTTGCCAGTGTTTGCATATTTACACCAGCTTTTGGGTTCCCATGCTGCCTGCCTCCTGTTGGTAAGGGGTCCCGAAGGATCGCAGGGGCTTTTCAGGCTCGGGCTCAGCTCCGGGGCAGGAGGGGGCTCTCTGGCCAGCTGGTTTGTTTTCACTCGGGGTTGCGCTTGCTGCTTGTCTCGGTGGCTCCTGACAGCTCATCCTCCCACAGCCACCACTCCTCCGGGAGGGCACAGGCCGTGCCTTTGCTGGAGGCATCCCTGGGAAGCTTGGCATCACCACGGCCGGCAGCTGAGGGACCCCCCCAGCCCCACGGCACCCCTCGCTTGGCGGCCCCGCAGGGGAACGGGGCTTCCTGGCTCGTCGGGATGATGCCGGCAGCATCCCTCTCGCTGGCCCCAGCCTCCAATGGAGGGAATTAAGGAGCGGATTTGGCTGGGAACAGCCCCCAGGTTGCTCTCACAGGGAAACAAGGAGAAGGCAGATGTAAAGCTTTGTCCCAGGAAGGACATTAAAGACCTTGCCCTGGAGAAGCACCACGGCGTTGGGTTATGGCCAACAGGCCTAAGCCGCCTCTTCCTCTCTCCTCACCCCTCTGTCTGCGATGTCAGGACTTTTTAAAAAGCACCTTTAGTTTTGCAATGCTTTTGCTCAGAGCCCCATTACTCAGGCTGAGCTGGCCCCGTTTCCTCACCGAGCGCTGCATCCCCGGCCTGATAAGATTAAACTCCCCAAAGAAAGGTTTTTGGGACCCTGACTCACTGGAGAAACTTTTTCTGCGGGGCATTTGTACAGCCTCTAAAACACTTAACTATTTGATGGGCTTATCACTGAAATTCAGATGTTCATCTGTGTTCGCTGGAGGACAGCCCCTTATCCAGGAGCAAGGTCACCCCAATCAGGTGTTAAGCGTGGAGACTCACCCTATCTGCACGCCGCCAGCCTCCGTACATATTCACAGCCCTGTCCCCAAACCCCTCCTGCCCAGGCCTCCCGTGGGGACTCTCCCAGTACCACTGGTACTGGGGAGCCCGGTTCAGCTGGGGCTCTGGATGGAGGGTTAAACCCCCCCTGGCCAGAGCCCCGTGCCCGCTGCCAGCTCCCAGCCCTCCCCCAGCAGTGCTGAGGGTGTCTGTGCCATGGGCTGCAGACGGAGCTGCTCCAGGCTGCGATTCCCTGTTTCCGGGCAGGATCTGGCCCCAGGTTATCACTCCTGCTGCTTCTGGCGGCCCACGTCTGGCTTTGCCGCTGGGCAATAAATCCCTAAAGAGAAGCAGCTATAAGGTCTCAATCCAACTGACCGTGGACCCCACCCCCCATGAGAAAGCAGCTCCAGACCCCAAATATTTGCTCTGGTCGGCTCCCTTGAGAAGGCACCGGTGGTTTCCTTTTCCAGGTACTGTAAGCTCTCACCCCGAACGATGCCAGCCCTGGGAGCTGTGATTGCATCAGCAGGGCTGCAGACACAGCTGATACGGGGCAGGAGGGGGCAGAAATCCTCAGTCATGGGCAATAAACCCACGGCAGGTTTGGGAGCGGTGTCGGGGCGTGCTTGGCTCTCAGCGGTTCAATTCGCTGGGCGCTTGCTAAGACAGAAGGAGCTTCAGGGTTGCTTTCCACCAGCATCCCAAACCAACACCCCAGGGTCCCCCGGGGCTGGCCCAAAGCACCCCATCACTGTGGGGCTGCCTGGGCACCGGCAGTGGCCCCGCTGGGGTGATGAGTGCGCAAGGGCTCTGCGCACCCAGCTGCACCTCTGCTGCAGCGGGACCCAGCAGGTTAACAGGCGGCTCTGGAAGCCCCCAGCAACTGCAAATGATCAACCCCGGGGGGACTTTTTTTCCTCCCCTCGGCTCTGGAGTCAATTGTCAGCCCTGCTTTTAAAGACACCCTTGTCGGCAGCCCGGCTATGCTTTTCTGCTTCGGAGGAATTCCTCTAAAACAATAATAGTGACATTGTTCCTCACTTTGCTGGCGGTTTTATAGGGCTCACGTTGGAGAAAGGTGACCATGGCTGCCTTTTGGCCACATGTGTTTACACAAGGAAATGCATGTGGGTTTTGGGGTGGCGCCTGGAGTCAGCAGCCGCTCTCTGTACTCCTGACCCTTACAGAGCTGCTTTCTTGCTTCTGGGTACGTTTACTGCACTCCAGATGTGAGCTGGCTCCAGCAAGGCTGCGGAGCGCCAGGGATCTGGCATCCCCAGACTCATCAGTCCGTGGGGTAGAATGCCATGGTGGTTGTTTTAAAAGCTGTAATGCGTCTTGGTAACACATCATGATTTATTCAGCCCTTGTTTGACAGGGCGCCTTTATCAAAAGCCGATGCGAAGCCCGGCTGCACTGCGCACTCATGCTCGGCGTGGCTGGCTGGCGAGGGGCGGCTGGGAGCCGGCCCTTCCCCAGGGATGGGCTTTCTGGGAATCTTTTGGCGTGGGGCTCCCGGCCAGGTGGGTCCCCGCTGTGCCACCCACCCCAAGGGGCTGCATTTGGGGACACCCGTGCTGCGGGTGCACCTCCGCAGTGGGGCTGATGGAGCTGTGGTAGGGACGAGCCCTGAAGGGTGTTCTGAGAACAGCAATGCCCCTGTTGCCGGCACCAGGGAGCCAGGGGGCTGCAGGACGATGGGGTGGCCTGGGGGGTGACGATCCCACGTGCCACCGTTTCGCCTGGCAGAACCCGGGCTCGCGGCTGGCCTCACTCTCCAGCACACGAGAAAAATTGTTGAAAGGAGGGGAAAGAAGTGAAAATGGAGTTTGGGGAAAACCAGGGCCAACTGGGAACGAAGCGTGGGCAGCAGGGAAGCCCCGGGGGAAGCAGAGCCATGGCAGGACTGGGGACTCCCCCTGCCCTGCGGCTCCCATCGCCCCACCAGCTGCCCTTTTGCTAAAACCCATGCTTTGTTTCATTTTTCTGCCCTTTAACCAAAGAAACCACAAAACAGGGTTACAGGGGAAAAAGGGCAGGGGGGAATGGGGAACGGTTTACCACCTGAAAGCGGCTTGCTGCTGGCCCCGGCTGGCAGCAGAGAGGAGCCCAGGGCTGGGACAGGGCCAGGAGGGTGTCACGGCGGCTGGCAGGCACCCGGCAAGGTTTGGGGTGATCAGGCAGGACGGGGTGTCCAGCCCCGGCACGGGATGGCTCCCCCAGCCCGCATCCCTGCCCCAGCATCCTCACCCCGTGCCTCCAAGGTGCCGTTCTCATGGGCACGGACGGACGCGGGACACTTTAGCTCTGGATTAGGAATGAGCCTTTGGTTTTGAGATATTTATTTGCTTTTTATCATAATGGAAAAAAAAAAAAAAAAGAAACAGCAGATAGAAGAGGAAGGGAAAAAAACCCCAATCTGGGTCAGGATCTCACACTGGCTAGTTCACTTCACAGTTTAAGTAAATAGTTCTCATCCCAAAACCCTTCAGGGTCATATAAATGTGCCTCTTCGCATGGAAGAGACTATTTTGATAGTAGCTGGGTGCCTGATGAATTTGCAACTTTCCCAAACTGTCGGTGTCTAGAATGTGACTCGGTTTTTCACAGTGAGATATAAAATCCTATCAATTAATCTAACTTTTATTGCACCTCTGGGGCATGAACGTGATGTTATTTAAACAAATGGTTCCCATTACCTTCAATTATTTTATAAATGCTTTTCAGTGATTTATAGGCTTCTATTAAATGGACAATATACTTCTGTGCTCCTCGAGGGGGTAAACAGTAATCTAAGGGCTAGGGCTTGCTGATCTTTTTTTTCTTTTTCTCCTTCCTTTTCCACATGCATAAGAGGTTGCCGTTTAATTAACGGGGAGGTGGGGAAGAGCCCGGCCAGATGCCCTGCTGACGGCTGCCTTCACCAAGGCCCGCTCCCCCCGCGGCGAGGCGGCAGCCCCCTGCACCGACACCCCATTTGCAGCACACCCCGAGGGTGCTGCCCCCCACCGTTACCCGGCCGGGCCCCCATCCGCCCTCCCTGGGCAGCCTCCTGCCTCCCAAAACCCTCCGCACTGTGACAGGCCTAAGCAGGGGGATGGTGATCCTTGATTTTTTTTTTTTTCCCAGCGCCTTTGCCCACCAGCTGCGCTCGCGTCGACTCCGGCAGCGTGCGAAAGGGATGGAGCTGGCTCCAGCGGGGCTGGGCGTCTGCCTGGGGCTGTCGGGATTGTTCTGCAACGCACGATACAGCGATACAATGCACGATACAGCAATACAATGCACGATAGAGCGATATGGCTCTGCCCCTCCTCGGCAAGGGACAGGGGGGATTAATATTTCATTCCTCTTATATATGCCTGAAGGAATTTCTCCTGCCTGGGGTATCTCCACAACCGATGGAGAAAGCGCCCGTCCAGCTGCTCCATGATGCTCCATGCTTCGGGGACACATGGCGCTGCCATCAGCAGCCACTACATCCCTGTTGCCCTCTGCAGCCATGGGGAGCAGCAGCTCTGAGCCCCAACAAGGCCAAATTCCCCCCCAGCTGGCACAGGGAAGGGACAAAAGATCATTTTTTTTTTGCAAACCCAGGCCCTTCTCCCAGTGTTTTCATTCCGGGCTGGATTTCGGGGGAGGCCAGGGAGGGTCAGAGCAGCAGGACGAGCCAGCGACGGGAATGGCGCAGAAACCGCTTATCTCAGCGGGGGTCACGCCGGGACGTGGTTTCTGGAGCAGTGACCCCGGCTGCCACCCCGGCGCAGGACCCCATCCATCTCCCTGCCACCGCGCTCCCCTGCGAACCCTCAGCGCCGCACGCTGACAGACAGGACGGCAATTAAGTCCTCGCTGAACTAATTCACTTGAGCCTGTCTACATTTCAAACAGCTTTGGAGATAGGCTCTGTTTACAGAGCCTGCCGCCGTTTATTATTTTTCGGGGGGGTGTTGCATGGAGCGGGGAGGGGAGATGTCACTTGGGGAAGATAAATAGGGCAGAAGACCCTGTAAAGACAAAGGGCCGAGCGTGGCCCTGCTTGGCCTTGGGACAGGGCGGCTCTCTGCAGAGGGAGCAAGGGGAGGATTTCCCGGCTCCCGGCTCTAGCTGAGGACACACAAAGCTCAGTGCATGCACTGGGGGGCTGCTCCCAGCCGTGCCACCCGAGCCTGGGCCACCCCAGTGCTAGCGGAGGCAGGAACCGCTCCAGTGCAAGGGAGCTTGGACGGGCTCCACCTCGTCTCATGAGGACGATGATAATTTATAGGTGAACCCCTGGCACAGCAGGGCCCCGGCTCCACGCACATCCCTTTCCTCCTGACGCTCCGGCGGGGCCGTGGCATACCGGGCATGCAGGAGGGAGACACAGAAGTTGCGGGGTGCCCTGCGCTTTTCCTCCCTGCCGGGATCCGGCGTCTCTTTGCCAGCCACGGCGCTGGGAACACCACTCACCATCACCACCCTCTCTCCCCTACGTCCTGTCAGGCACAAGATGTGACCCGCCCCCCTCCCCAAACTGGCCCAGAAAGCACGGCTGGATGCCAAGGCAGAAGATATCATGGTGTGACAACAGCTCCCCTCTACGCGCATCCCCGGGAGGGATGCCAGGGAGGCGGGAGGGCAGAAGCAGGGGAAACCCCTATGTGAGAGTCACCAGGTTCATGGAAAGGAGCCGTTCCTGCAAAGGAAGGTTTGGGGAGCCCTGCAAGGGCACCGCCAAGGAGGTTTCACCCCCCCAGCATCTCTTTGCAGGGGAGTCACTGGGAGGAGGAGATCTGGGCAGGCCTCTGCCCCGTGGGTATGGGGATGCTGCAGCACCACGAGGGAGCAGGGAAGCCCAGCCTTGCCCCTGCACGGGCAGGGAAACCATGGCACGTGCCCTACAGACACGGGAGAGGGAGATGGGACAAGCTGCTGGGGCTGCGGCCATGTGTAAGGTGCCCATCCAACCCCCCCAGGTCTCCCGGCACGACCCTGAGTCCCAGGACCCGGGTACCACTCGTGCTCAGCCCCTCCGCTGCCCCAGGAGCCCCGCGCCCTCCGCCACCCCCTCACAGCCCTGCCAGGCTCCCACCGGCCGCGGGGGCCTGGCCCCCTCCCCAGGGGGTGCGTTACCATCCTCTGGTTCTCCAAAAATAAATCCTCATTTTCCCAAAAGGCAGATACTCGCCCCCGACCCAGGGTAGCATTTTTCCAGCAGCCGGCCCCGGATTTCTGCCTCCAACTACAGGCACGAGGAGCCTGCCTCCGCCGCCGCATTATTGTTCTTGGCAAACGACGACTCCCTCGAAGTTGTTAAACCATTGAAAAGAGCTAATAAGGTTTTGCTTAATTAAACAGCGCGAGGCCTCACAATGCCGATCGTCACTTTTTCCCTTCGCCTCGCGCCGCTGCAACATCCCAGATGGGAATTACCCAGCTCCTGCTCGGGACCGGGCGTGCGCTGAGGAGGGCTGCGGAGGCAGGGATAAATAATAATAATAACAACAAAAAAAAAAATCTTTACCCACCCCCTTGTCTTTCCTTTGCTTAAATCGGCTCATGTCTGGAAGACAAAAACACTGCTTGGAAGTCAGGGTTTGGAGCGATACAAAGGGGAGTCTTGTCTAAAAAGCCTGGCCAGGAGTCAAAGCGCGAAGCGATGGCTGTCCGGGGCTGTTTGCACAGCAGCGGCTCCGAAATCGTATTTCACTGCAGCAGCAGAGAGTCTTCATCGGGTTTTTCCAGATTTCGGCTCGGGTCTATTTCTCGCTGCAAGGTTATTAAAAACACTTGAACCTGAAACAATCTCATTGTGTCCACACGTTTGCTATTTATTATTATAAACAAGGGTGTCAGGGCCATTAAAAATAAATCGAAACGGGTAAAAAATGAGCAAGAAATACAAGGAAACGGAATGATTGAAAACACCCATCCCAGCATCCAGGGCTGACAATTCCCGCTCGCAGGAATGCTTTCTGTGCTAGAGAGAGGGAAAATAACTCCTCATTTTTCTTTTCAACCAAACTGCATCCCTTCCCCAGCCGGGGATGCTGAGCTGCAGGGAATGGAAAGAAGAACGGATCCAACTCCCAGCCCCAGATCCGACCGCTCCTGGACTCCGACCAGGATTAGTGCCGGCACACTATCGCTCCCACCAAGGGATGTGAGTGGGGCATCTCACAGGCACATCACAAGCTGCAAACCCACCAACCACCGAGCAAAAACCAGCACATTTTGTGTGCCTACGGGCTTGTTCAAGAACCCCAAGGGCTCACGAGAGCCGGGTGAGCAGTTTCTGCAGCAAAGCTCCGCGGCAGGGGCTTGGCCGAGCAAGACGTGGTGGGTGAAAGCTCCACCAGAAGCCGCTGTCACCCTGCAAAGGGTCCCTGGGGCACGACACCTGTGCCCCCACAGGAGCCGGTCCCGAGGTGCGGGTTTTGCTTCTCCTCCCGGCGGGAGGCAGGGCCGGGAGGCACAGACGGGGCAGCACAGGGTGCGGGATTGCAGAGGATGCGCGGGGAGTGATGATAAAGAACAAGGGCCCCAAAAATCTGTGATTACGACTGAACCGTGGGAGCTGCAGACACGAATCTTGGTCCTGCCGGGGCAGCAGCAGGCACACACGGGGGTTAAACGGTTGGGAACCGGCTGCTTCATTACACCACTCTGTTCAGAGCATCTCAATTACTCAACATTCTTAAAAATCTTTAAAAAAAACAGAGAAGCTGCATTCTGCTCTTGTTCACACCAGGACACATCAAAAATATAGGTGTTATTGCACACAAATGCTAAAAAATGCTCGTGGAATTAAAAGTCAGAATTGCTCCCAAAAGCAAGACCTCTGGGCTCCTACACGGGAAAGCACAAAGTACGAGTTACAGCGAAGCATCTGGTCAGTTCGGGATCACCTGCACACAGGGACAGGCAAATTCTCACCTGCACCAGACGGGGTGGGCTGCCCGGAGCACCCCTTCTCTCCGGCACCCCGCACTGCCCCTCGCACCCACGTCCTCTTGGCGTCCCTGCAGCCAGGTTTCAGTCCGGTGCCTTGCGACGGTGGGACAGTCGAGACCCTCAGGCAAGAAACCGCACAAACCGGGGCACGTTATAGAATCACAGAATGGTTCAGGTTGGAAGGGACCTTAAAGATCATCTAGTTCCAACCCATGGGCAGGGACACCTCCCACCAGACCAGGCTGCTCCAAGCCCCACCCAGCCTGGCCTTGAACGCTTACAGGGATGGGGCAGCCACAGCTTCCCTGGGAAACCTGTTCCAGTGCCTCACTGCCCTCACAGGAAAGAATTTCATAGAATCACAGAATGCGTTGGGTTGGAAGGAACCTCTAAAGGCCATCTAGTCCAACCCCCCTGCAGTGAGCAGGGACATTTTCAACTAGATCAGGTTGCTCACAGACTCATCAAGCCTGGCCTTGAACGTCTCCAGGGATGGGGCCTCCACCCCCTCTCTGGGCAACCTGTTCCAGTGTCTCACCACCCTCAGTGTAAAGAACTTCTTCCTAATGTCTAATCTAAACCTGCCCTGCTCTAGTTTAAAGCCATTGCCCCTCATCCTATGGCTACATGCCCTTGCAAACAGCCCCTCCCCAGCTTTCCTGTAGGACCCCTTCAGGTACTGGAAGGGGCTGTAATGTCTCCCCGGAGCCTTGTCAGCACTGCTGCTCCTACCAGCTGACCTGATAATCTCATTAAAAACATTGCTTGACGATTTCTCCCTTCCACAAACCCAAGACAACGCACACCCACTGCAACAGCCGTATGCATCCTCTATTAATGAACTCCCGCAGCCGCTCTCCTGTCCCCAGACCGACACCAGAATGGCACTACTCCATGCTGCGGAGCCCACGTCCAACACAGGCGTACTCAAGCGTTGGACTTTTACTGATGCCAACGAGAAACGATGCGGCCAGACGGCAGGTATGTCAGCGGGAACACAGCGCCTGGTGCGGGAGCTCTCTGCCCCGCTGAACATCACTGCTGGAAAGCAACTTGAGGATGTTTGTAGAAGCAGCGGGTCCATTTGTCTGGATCATGCATCCTCCAGGTGGCCTCCACGAAGAAAACAGGAATGGTCTTGTCAGGGAGTAACAAATCCACACTTTGACGTTAGCTGAATACTTGTTAATAAGAAAGACTGTGCTGAGAAACCATTCCCGCACTGCTGCTTCTCAGGGTGCAGGAGAAACCCATGCTTTCACCAAGGAATCTTCGCTTTGCCAACACTGATCTCATTATTACGTAGGTTTCACCCAAAACATAACTCTGCAGTCCCTCTTGTTTCCTCTCCCTTCCGACCGGCACACACAACTCTCACAGCTGCATCGCGTGAAGCCGGTGGAGACGTGCGGCACAGCAACCCTGCAAGCCGTGCTCCGAAGGGGATGGGGCGAGGCGTGCACCAGCAGGTGGGGGGACCACCGCCGGGACCCCCGGGAGCAGGGCCCAGCCGGCACCCGCGGCCCTGCCGGGGCACCGCAGCTCACACCGGCATCATGTCGTGAACATGGGAAGTGTAAAACAACCTCCTGGGGCACAAACGCCCCCCGTCCCCTCTGCTGTGTGTCCGCACAGTCCTCGCACCCCCGGCGCCAGGATGCTGCCCGGCTCGGGGCTGTAGTGTCTGGCGTGTAACACGGGGCACAGAGGGGGCTGGCTCGCCAGCAGGGCACCAACAACGCGGGCAGAAAGAGCAATCTTTGGTCTTAGATTCTCACTTACGAGCAGGGCGGCTGTGGATCGTACAATACAAACCACAGACGGGGCTTAGCAGAGTCACTCCAGCCCCGAACCTGAGGAACTGTGGCTTATAATAGCACATTTCTGCCTTACAAAATGTCATTGCTTGCAAACAGAGATAACTGATCTAAACCACAGCACGCGAACTGATCAGACACCACCTCCCTCTGAGAAGCTGGTTTAAAAGTCTTATTTCCCAAACTCTTTTACCGTTGTTGTCACAGGTAATTATGCACCCCAGGTAGGAACACCACGAGGCCATCAGACGGACGGGCTCAGCCTGCACAGCATGCACAGGCTGGACAAACACCCCAAAAACCTGGCAGGCAGAGGCAGGACCGTGCCTCCCGGAGCAGCCGATGGGAGCAACGCCTTCCCGAGGGGAACGCAATTCCTTAGTTAAGAGCCCCTTTCCCCACTGCAGCAGCAGGGGGAGGATTTTGACAAGCGAGAAGCAAAGGCTGCTCTGGCCCACGTGGGTCTGGATGTTTTGGCTTTCAATAAATTAAATTATGGCTCCCAATTTCAGGAGCTCCTGTTCAGAGCCCAACCAATATAGCAAACATCTCCCATGGTGATATTTTTGGATTTTTCAACCACAGCTATAAATAAGCTCTGTGTTTTGGGGGGGTACGTTATTTCAGCGTGCGTTTGGCCAGGCTGACTGTCCCCAGTGAGGATGCCAGGTGCTGGATGAAGGCACCTTACATGAACCTTTCCACCCTAAATGCCAGAATTATTTTTGTTAAATCCTCCCTTTCCGCCCATGCCCTTCACACCCCTGGCTTTCAAACCTTTCCTAAGAAAAAGCCCCTCCATAAGGTGAACGCCCCCACCGCATCTCGCCCTGAGCAGCTCCAATAATGAGCAATTGGGAGCAGGGTCTATGCGGGGAAGCAGAGCCCCCATAACAAGGACCAGCATGTCGCAGCAGCAGCTCACACCGACAATAACCCCGGCAGATCCACGGTGTCTTCTCAGGTTGTGGCAGAGACACTCGGAGGGAAGGAGACGTGCTGCAGGTGCTGGCCCCGAGGGGCAAACCCATCCCCTGGGACGCGGCCCCGGCACACTCACACCTGTGGAACAGCATCTGCCTCTGCAAATAAATATCCCTCACCTCCAGCGGGACCTGGCTTTGGTGTAAAATGCTATTCAGTTTAGGGCTAGAGCAGGCCCGGTCTTGAAGAACTGGAGCATTAAAACCCAGTGAAAATGACGGAGAGCATCGGAAGGGTCTCGTTTCACGCCAGTGGGAGACCAGAGAGGGCCATTTCCCATCACTCATGTTCGAACACCGAAGCTCACGGGTGACGCTAAGAATATTTCAGGAGAAGAACCATGCATTAAAAACTCATTCTGCTTTTTTTTTAAAATACATGTAATAATTAAAAACATGGCTCTACATGCTGGATTTAATAATATCCTCCCCTTCTGGCAGGCCTGCACAAGCCAAAACCAAGCTCAAAACGAGTGGACAGTCACCCCTCAGAAGAAGGGACGCTGAAAGCGTTTCTGTTGTACTGGCGGGGCGAGGGGAGGGGAAGGGACACAGGACCCGGGACTGTGTTTTGCTGGGAAGCATGACGACATCCAGGGAAGGAAGGGAACACTCTCAGCCTTCTGGCCTGAATTATCTGCTAACACAAATAATCAAATTCCAGGGACCACACTGCTCTGGCGCCACTAAAACGGGGAGGGGGGGGGGCCCAGCCCCAGCGCTGCGTGAGCAGGTGGCAGCCCGCGTCTGACCCGCGCAGGATACTCCAGCGCAATACACAAAATACTGACGCTCTCTAAGGAAGCCAGCATCGCTCACGGTATCGTGGGAAGTTTTTAATGGCTCGCTCAAGGCGAGGCCTCTAAAATGTTTATATTAATACTTACATGTTGGATAGCCGCTCATTTGGTCTCAGCTGGAAACCAGGCCAAACAGCTGAGAAACATCTGGCCGCTAACCTTGGACAACATCTAATCTGGTAGCCCAGGGATTTAAGAGGTCTCTTCGGAGGGACAGAAGTTTGGCAGATACCTTACCGAGATCTCTGTTCTGCGGCGGTCGTTTCCCAAGTCCTGCTCAGTTCTCCAGGATGACACATGCAGCCGGTGTACATCCCGATCCCGTTTACACAGCATCCCAGTCTCAGTGATTACAAAAAGCTGTAATTACATATTACTCCTAATTTCCAGGGATACTGCTGAAGGCGTGTGACTGCCCCGAGGGCAGAGGAAGCCGTTCGCCAGCTCACGACCCCACACCTCCCTCCATCACCCTGCCCCAGTGCCGCCAGCCCTCCAGCCTCCCCTCCGCTCCATCCTCCATCTGCCCACACTGAGTCCCAACAAAAAAGCAAACCTGCCCCAAAAAGCCTCCACCATGAGGCAAGGAAAAATCCTGTTCTCTGTAGATCTGGAGACCATTATCAGGCCAATTATGAACACATGGTTTTAAAGCAGCTCTATAAAAAGAGCGAGTAGAGGGGAAAACGGACTCATTATTTCTGATGAAGATGGCTCAAAAGTTTGCTTCCTTTTTCCTTCCAAAACTCCTGCTTTTCTTCCAAGAGAAACTTCAGCTTTGGCTATCCTGAAACATTCTTTGGTAAGTGGAGTGAAATAATACAACACAGAAGAATAAATGTTGAGCAACGGAGAAGGGAAAGGGACTTTTAGACAGACCATTTAACATTTATTCTCCCCTTCCATTGCCCATCAAGGTACCGCAGGGCTTTCTAGACACGTCAGGGCAAAGCTACCAACAACCTGGCTCGAGAGGCAGAAAATTAGGACAGGACCAACATTTCTGAAAACCCTTTGTAGGCTTTATTTGAAAGGGGATAAGGATGAAAAAGGTGACAAGATGCTTGACAGATATAAAATGATGAGAATCTAGCTTATCTCCTTATCCTCCACGTCGTCTTCTGCTCTTTGCTTTTTTGTTACAACAAATGTGGAAGATGTCGGGGGGGGGGGGGGGGGGCGCGAAATGTAAAGGCACAAGCACCAAGGACGTAGCACCAAGAGAGGAGGGCTAGGAAGAAGATGCTCAATAAAAGCTAAAAAAGTCTCTTTTCCTAGCAGAGGCTGAGCGCCCTGGCTCCGGTCCAACAAAGCACTTAAGCATGCGCCTAACTTAAATTTTACTTCACTGGGGCTCTTCACAGGCTTGAAAGTTAAGCACATTCTCCAGCAATCTGCTACAGCAAGACCAGAGAAAAGAAGAAGCTATTAAGGGACCTGAATTCTAGTCAACAGCAAGGTTAGCATGCCTTTGGAAAGCACCCTAGCCAAAGATTAATGCAGTACGGCAATTTCCACTGACTTTGGAAAACTCTAAGCCATCAGAAAATGCTTCTTAAATATAAAATATGTAAAAAAAATTTAGATATTAAGACTATCACTATCAAATTCTCTTCACCTTCTTTCAGCTCAAGGTAAGCAGCGCTTGAAGCAGACACATTTACAGGTACGTGCAGAACTGGAACTCCCTTGTTTCAGCGTAAGCTGGTGCCAGCTTGGAAAAAAATACTGAATTCACTACGCTGTTTCTTGCTGTAGGAAACACTGTCCTGTAGGTAAAGCACTGACCTCAAACGCCTAACGGCCCATTCCCACAAACAGCAAGGGAAGCCTCAAACTGCTCCTACAACCCTGGCAAGACACTACAAAGGCTGGTATTTGGCAAAGGAGTAGGAGCATGTCCCACTGCGTATCTCTGCTGGGTTTTGTTTCCCTTGTTAAAACTGGCATAACTTCACACTGTTCCTCTCCATCGCATCTGCCCGGTGCTGCCACAGGGCACTCGGCGCTGCTGCTCCGGCTCTGCTCCCCGTACGGCCCTCGGGTGAACCACAGACTGCTCTGGCCTCTCGCACAGCAGCCGAGGACACTTTTTCACTTAGAAATTATTCCTCTAATGACAGTGGAAGAAACTTAAATTTTAAATCCACTGCCAGAAGTTGAAAGAGTATAGAAAAGGCATATTTAAGCATATACTCCCTACACACACACACAGAGGTTAATTACAACAAAGCAAGAAGCAAACAACAATTAGTCTTTATTAACTATTAAAATCTCGCTGCAGCGCTGGTTTTCTCCCTAGCAAGTTAATGCCAGTACGGTGAGAAAGTCATGATAAACAGGCTTTTAAAATTGAAATCGATTCAGGGCAAAGATGAAAAGTGGCTCCCACAAGAGGAATTAACATCCACGCCGAGCAGCATCTGCACCTTCCTCAGGGCCGAGCGCTGGGAAGCTCGCTCGCTCCCTCTACCGTCCTCCTGCCTCCAGAGGAGTGAAGAGCGGGCTCCGCATCCCCTGGCAGCTGAGGGGATTCTTGGAAATGCCCGGTCCATTTGGGACAGGATGGCTCGCAGACCCTCCGCAGGAAGAGGACGGGTCAGCCCCATGGCCACCTCCTGCTCACACCAGTCTCCTGCTCCAGCCACCCCCAGCAGCACCCACTCCAAGGAACAGCATTTATTTTACGGCCAATACACTTCTTTTATTTATTATCCCTTCGTATCTTTCTCTTAAGAGACATCGGTTCAGGACGGTTAGTGGGGATCAACTAAAGACCTTGCCTTTCCACTGCCAGAGGTAGGATAAATACAGGCAAGGCACGGTTCTGTTTCCCCACCTCGTTTCTGAAACATAAAGGAGGAACCAGGCTGCGGGATGACTGGTCTCTTCCACTGCGTAGTTTGTCGGTCGCATGCACTGACAAAGCTACAACACGTAGATTCAACAGCAGCTGACTCCTAGGGCATTATTTTTCCGTACTGCTCCTGCTTGGTTGAGTGGAACAGCAGTGCACCAGAGCACTGACGTGTTCAAAGAGTGCAACTCCTAGGTGACAAAATTTACAGTGAACCCCTTTTTTTTTTTTATTTAAAGCACCACGCAGCCTTGTATGGCAAATGCTGTTAACACACGGCTCTTGCCAGCAGAGCTCCTGGCGCAGCACGGCCCAGGTCGGGGTGGAATGCTCTAACCTGTACAACTTGCAAAGCAAAACAGACAGTTTCAAGGTTTTAAAACCATTACTTGACGTACGAAAGCTGGGGGAGGCCCCAAACATGCACCAGCCGTATCCTCCCGAAGAGGGGAAGGGCACTCTTACAACAACTCTAAAAAACAGAGATAATCAAGCAGCCCGCTATAATTATCAAGCGTTGTTCCGATTCCCATTTAACATCTTTAGATACCAAGTTATTTTAAATAAACACGCACACAATGCCGACAAAGTATTAGTCCCATTGTCTTCACAGATACCCTCTGATCAACCAAAGGATTGAGTAGTATTCCAGGAAGCCAGCAGCAAGTTTCACAAAGTTTCACCAAAGGTCATTCCCTTTTTCATTCCTAGCCCAGGAAGAACCTTGTTCCACCACCAGGCTGAAGTGAATGCACAACGAGCACCTTCTGAAGCAGAGACACTCTTACACTTGGAAAAGGCCAAAATTTCACAGCCCCGTTTTTATCCAGATTTGAAGAGAAGGCCAGCTTTTTACACTTTGCTATTTGAGGGAAAACAGGTAAAATATCAGGTTGTGAAGTTCCCCTTGAACTTGCCAGACAGCGTAACATGCAACTGTACGGGGATTTGATTCCCTCAGGACTACAGCACATAAAGGTCACTGCAACGACAGAGCACCTTCAGACAGCACATGCATCTAGAAATTCCTTTCAGCTGTTCCTTCGCATCACGTAGCGTTACCGACTGCCAGATGTGAGTCTGAGGTTTAAAATAAAACTAAAGATTCTCCTTGGCACAGCAGCAGCAGCTGGATAAAGACAATTGCCTTTCACCACCAGTTTACATACTGTTAGCTAAATGTGATCTGTAGGAAGATACTTCCAACAGATCAAGAATTCCATAAGGGATCAAAATTCTAAACATAAATACAATTAAAGCCTTCTAATATTAATGCACACTTTTTATTATATTAAAATCAGGCAATGGTCTGATACAATAAAAAGGCTGCTTATGGAATACTGTTATGTTAAACTTTAATTACAGAGGATGTTAAATCCTTACAACTAATATTTTCCTCCAAAGAGTTAATGGAAACATCAATTGTTCATTGACTTGATAGCTGCTGCTTTAAAATGTGTTTATTTTTACTTTTTTCTCCTCCTCTTTTTTTTTTTTTTTTTTTTTTTTTTTTTTTTTTTACACAAACACTGAATTTGTCATAAAACTTAGGACACACTAGGTTGGTTGTATGTAAGCTTGCATCCACATTTCAGCAGTTAGTGGTCCAAAACAGTAAACCAGAAAAGGCAGTGATTTGCCAGGATGCAAAGCCAATTAAGGTCCTTAATCTGCTGTATGCACCACTTCCCCAAAATCTTCACTGAAGAGATTTCTCTTCCAAGACTTACAGAATTCTAATAAAATCTACTACGCTGATTTGATTTGTCTGTAGTCGTCACGTCTTTAGAAGCGCCAAACAAAAGTGCAACATTTCATTCGTTAACATTCTTGGGTCAATCCACAGCACCAAAATACAACTATTAGAGCTGGAGTGTGTGTTCAGAATCTCTACATGCGGCGTTTCCCCATTAAAGTTTGGCAGCAGAAGATTTCGGCAATCCTGGTAAATTACTGCTCTTTTCACCACGTCAAAAGCCTATCTAATAACATCAGCCGTGGCCAGCTTGGCGGTGTGGCAGCAGTGCTGGAGGGACAGGGAAAATCCAAGTTTGCGAGCAGAATAGATACTCTTGTTTCCCAGGCTGGTGAAGACTAAATTTGTCGCAAAACCAAAATGATAAGCAGGAGGGAAAAGGTCAAGTTATTGCCCCAACACTTACCCCTGCTGGCCAGGGGTGAGAAGAGTCACAAAGAGGGGCAAAACGAAAGCAGCACCCCCACTAAAAAGAGGGGAAGAGGGAAGAGATTAAAAGAACCCCGAATCCCTCACCCAAAGCCCACGCCACTGGTGAGGGGGACCAGGAAGAGAAATACAATCTATGCCTTGGCCAAAGGGAAGAAGGAAAGCTTGCCCCAGATTATCAGGGCATTTAAAAACAAATAATAAAAAACCAAAAACGACCACAGTCACATTCAGCCTTTACTAGAGATAGCACAAAGGGAGGGATGACTGAGGTTAGCACGCATCCCCATTAGTAGTCCATAAAGCCCAGTGTAATACTGGAAGCAAAAACCTTTGTGTCTACTCTAATAAATAGCCCTGAGCTTCGACTCTATTGCAAAAGACAGAAAAAGAAAAAAAAAATAACAACCCAGGCCAGACACACAGCAAGGTGATTGTGGGATGTATGCTTTCACAGTTAAGTTAGATGTGCCACACTGGTCTTGACAGTAATAAATTTAAATAGACTTTTCCTGATACCAGAAGTTCAGCTATGTGGACAGTGGTTACACGACAGGATTATTTGTTATAGCACAACTTATATTTCAAATGAAAAAAAATTAGTATCATTTACAGTATCTCAAGAAAAACTTCCTTTGAATGGGAACTTCCTTTCCAGTATTTTGAGGTCTACAAGATGCATCTAGAAAATTTACTACTGTGGAAAATGAAGACAGCTTAAATTGAATAAGGGGGGCATGTTTGTTTTGTTTGTTTTGTTTTGTTTTTTAATTAATTGCTGTAACATTGTCCTTCAGGTGGCTGAGGAAGTTTCATATTTTCTTTAGACATCATTAGACGCCGAAGCTCTTGCAGAACAACTTTGATACTATAAGAATTCTGCCATTTTGCTAGGACTGATATGGCTCTGGGGTCCACCTAAAATAGACAAAAAGACCATTCCTGTCAGAATTGGTACGTTCGATACACTTAACTCCCCCACACACCCTCCAACTAAAGATCCTATGAGGAATACGAGTGGGAGAAACCAAAGAAAACAAAAGCAAGCAAGTGGTTTCCTAAAAGCATAATAAATCCCCACGTGATGCAACTACCTGTGAGTTGTGAAAGAGCAGGAAAAGTAAATTCCACATTTTGATTTCAGAACATGCTTGGCTCGTATACTTCCCTTTTACCCCCCTTTCCTTCTACTCAAAAAAATGGCACCAGCAAGAAATAAGTAGTTAAGCAAGTTGCAAGTATAAACAAAGCATTAATTCGAAGCTGCACGTGAAAACCATGTTAAAATGAATAAAAACCAAAAACTTACCACTCCATTAGAACTATTTACTCCATTCATATTAATTTTTGTTACAAATCTTACAAATGGAGGTGCTTCTGGATACTTAGGCCCACATTCTATTTTAAGGCTGTATATTCTGTTTTCATAAATTGTCTGAGGGGAAAAGAAAGGGGGGAACAATTACATCAGGCAGTTCAATAAGCATTTGGTTAAAACAGTGGTTACTTTAGGGACACGCGAACTACTAAACATAAGGGCAGCCACTTATATACCATGCTGGCTACCTCTGTTTTGATATTCATTTTATAATACTCAGAGTATCAAATGTTACCTCTTCAGGGTAATAAATTCTACTGTTCTTTTAAGCATCACATTTTCATATAAGGAATGAAACTAGCATTGCTTCCCATTCACCAACTGAAACGATTTTTTTAAATCGTCATACAGCTCAGATACCTACTTTTCAACCAATCTTCATAAAGCAGCTTTGCTTTATCAGTTTACTAATCAGACACACTGCCTTGAAATTGAAGCCACAGCTTTAGCTTAGGCAACTATCTGAAGTCAGCCTGTCCTAGAACTGCACTTGAAAAATATTCTTTGGTCATAAACCAACGTGCCAGTTCTCAGAAAGGGGAACGCTCCAAGATTCAACACATCGCAAAGTACATCCTGATCCCAAAAAGCATTATCACTTTGTCTCCACAGCAGTCACTCTGTTGTATGTAACAGCTAATAACGAGAAATCCTGGATCACGAATTTTTAACCTGCCACTCAATGGGTATAGAATAGAGACAAATATAACAAGGCTACATTGATTCTTCAATATTTAAAATTAATTTAAAGAAACAACAGTTAATGTTATTCTGCATCCTGAGAATAACTATTTTTGATGTGCTGGTCTGGTGCAGCCTGGCAGAGAGCTCTCGCTCAGCTGGGCAACGCAGGGAGCCAGCAGAACTATTCATCAGGGACAGGATCATCAGGGGGAAGTTCAGACAGACAAGCTCTCCAGATTTAGAGCTTCTGACACAATTTCCTGCACCTTCAACATTGCAATAAACATTACAGCGACCATGAGCAAAAATCCAGCGAACAGGTGAGGGCAGAAGCCCAGAAGAAGCCAGCAGCTCCAGATGACCTGGAGCACCACGGCTCCACCAGAACAGTTGCCCAACATACAAAATCTTCTCAATCTAGAACCCCATGCAATCCTTTTCAAGGGCCTGTTATGCCCCTGAACATCTTAATATTTCTCTTAATGTTAATGAGCGTTTTGATGCAAACCACTACCAAAAATACAAGAACAGACTTCCTGATTCAGGGGCTTCTCATCTGTGCAAATGAAATGGCTTTAAACCAGCTTGCAGCGGGACCAGCACCTGGCCAGCCCTGGTGGCCTCTGGGTCACTCCTCCAGCACCTCAGTCAGACAGCCTTTCAGATGGCCAGCCAGGGCGGTGACAAACTGAATGCTGTCGCAAAGTTTTTTGGGGAAAAAAGTCATCTGTCAGCTCTGCTCAGACTGCACAGGTCTCCTAACTGAGCCCCTGAGCATGCCCTGTGCACAGGGCAATTAACAGCTCACAGGGTCGTGCAGGTTTTTAGGGTCTTTGCAAACAACCGCACCACATTAAGACTAGTGAATGGAAAGCCTTAACCGTGCACATGTCTATAGCCAATATAACTTATGTGCAGATAAAGCTGAAGTTTTGACAGTGCCACTGTTTTTAAATAGCTTGTATAAACAAGCTGAATCACTGGCTGTGAAACCATCCGCAAAAGTCTGAGAAGAAGCACGCTTCCATGTATGGTAGCAGGGGCACTCGGAGCAGCAGCACGTATCTAACTCTGCACCACGGCTCATTTTTCGCTCTGGGATGCCCAAGAAAAGATTCTTCCACCTGCTACAAGCATGACTGCTTTCTACCCAGAAGAAAACAGGATTTTTTTTTTTTTTCCAGAGCCAGTATTCCCACATCCTTTTTAGGAAAAAAACCTGGTAATAATATAACTGAGTATGAACATTGCTAAAAGCAGGACAGCCACTCAGCAAACAAGAATGACTGAAAGTTCCCAGAATCTCTCTCAATACAGCCTGTTGCTTTCAAGCAATAAGCTCAAAAGAACTCGAGACACTTTTGGAAAAAATCTATATTCATAATTGTGTCAGAAAGACAAAAGAGGCACAGCTGAATCATCTTCAGTGATAGTCCTCTAGGCTTGATTAGCAGTACAACATGAACTACAAATTTCTATCACTGCTGACAAGTCAGCATATGCCTGTTTGCACATTTCAGTTTCTATTTAATTTTCTAAATCAGATTTCAAGGTTGCTTAGATTTTCCATAAAGTGTATGCACACAGTAAGCTTTCTTCACAGTCTTAATGCAAGCTCATTAACACTCTCCTAATGTGCTAAAATCAAATGCTGTTCTAGAAAATTATTTGGGCATATCATAAACAAATTAAATGATCACGAATGGGGAGATGTTAACAATGGCAGACAAAAAATAAACAACGCTTCTGGGTGAGATAAAAAATACTGCATGTGTAATGCCATTACAGATTCTTGTACAACCTCAACATGTGTCAGAAAAGGCAACAGATAGAACGGAAACACACAGGGCAATGGCACGATTGATTAAAGGTCTGTAGAGGTTTCCATATAATAGATGAAGAGCACTGGAATTACAGAGAAGTGATACTGGGGCCAGCTACAGAAGATAACACCTACTAATGCAGGATGGGGAATCAGTTACTTGCACTTCATGGTAAGGATAATAAGGAAACAGAACAGGGATGCACAGTGAAACTAGAGACAAGTTTTGTTTTTGGAATTCATGCATATATACAATGCACAATCAAGTCCTCAAGTTCACTACCAGAGAGTAGAGACCCACAGTTTAGTAGGGTTTGGGGATGATGGGAGAAGAGAGAGAGAACACGACAATCCTACCACAAAGACTAGCAGCATTATAAGAAGCTACTTTGGGAGAGAACATTCAGAGAAGAAACTGAATTCATTAAAATTTGAGTTTCCTGAGTTAGCTGAAACTCTACAAAAGCAAGTCAGTACTGCTGCAATAAAAACAAACCCATAAACTCAACAAGAAACAGCAGAAAGACTAGCAGTACTGAACAAAACATCCACATTTTACCTACATTAGCTCCATATGTAATCTCACTAGCCGAAGGATTTTAAACCTTGCTGTATTCAAGAGTACAGGATACTAGAATCCTGGAATCTCAAAAGTTATGTCTTAATGAATCTGTAAATATAAAGCAGACATGTAACAGAACTAACCAGATAAAGGCACTAAAAATTCCAAATCATAATCAAAAAGACATATAGATACATGAAACCCATTATTATATGGAACTTGACCCTTCAACATAAATCACTGGCTAAAGTGTTTTTTCACTCACTTATATTTTGTTTTCTACTTCATTGGTTAGATTAAGAGAAGAAAAGTGTGTGTGTGTGTGGCGGGGGGGGTGGTGTTAGAAATTAAAAGTACGATTTTAAGTGGATACTTACTCTTGGAGGCCCAATAATCATTCCTGTCCATCTTGTAAGTGTCATATCTTCATCATCTTCAAGGCCCCAGCTAACTGTTCCATCACCTACTCCTTTCTGACCTTCTTCAAGTTCTTCCAACAGACGAAAATTACGAGGAACTTTTACTCCTGAAAATAATCAGAAAGATATTTTGAGTTGAGAAATCTAGTACAGAAATAAAGCTAGAGTAATTTCACTAATGCGTTTGGTCATTCTACAGAAAACATTTTGGGTAAAAACACCACTGTTTTTTGAATAGTATTTCAACACTATGAAGAGGATATCCCCGTATTTAGCTTGGATTTTTCAAGTACAACCAAGGTACCCACAATTAAACATGCTAGAGGACTGACAGGCCAGATATTAGGGCAGGCAGTAAAATGAAAGGAAATCTCTGTCCATTCAGAGATACACAGGGTACTACAGAGCTCTAATTAGCACTTGTCTATATGATCTATAGTATAAAAATTTAGATGATTCTGCAAAATGTCACCATGAGAGGCTTGACATCACTCAACTTACTCAGAGCTTTTAAAAATACCATTCAAAGCAAATAAAACCCTTTCATAACGTTAGTAGGTTAATCTGAAGTTAATTTAAGTGGGCTTTGTCAGCAGCAATAGCATCCTTTGTACTTATGACCTCTATCATCAAGAAATTTTCAGCACTTCTTAATTGCTGGCACATTTATCGTCAAAACACACAGCAAAACAAGGAAATTTTCTTATCTGCATTACATTAATGGAAAACAATGGCATAGAGAGCTTAGGTGACATAAACAAGGTCACACACTAAGTCCGTGGTGAAGGAGGATCTTTAACCCAGGCCACACGGGACTTAATTACTCATTCTTCTCCTCAGCCACCACAGAACATAAATGCACCCTAGGCCACCACTTCTCCTTCAAGGTAACTGTGTGAAGCAGGTCTCACCCTCCAGCTGCAACAAAATTACTGCCAGGATATATTTAACAAAGTTATTTTCACCTGACATACAAAAAGGTTGGATTTGGGGATTAGAGGTTTTTCCCCCCCCCCAATAATATGAAGTTAACTATTCACCAGCATGTAATAACAGAAAACCATAATAAATCCCCTTCTTCACTGTCACTTATTTATTAAAGCAGAAAGAGAATGGGAAATCAGCCTTTCAGTGTATAAAGTGAACTCAGCAAACTTCTCGGTCAGAAGCCAACCTTTCCGCATGCCCGGGGCACCACAAGCGCAGGACGTCCGGAAGGGACTGAGTGAGGGCTTGGAAATGTGGAAAATACTGAGGATCTAAAGGTTTGTGAAACATAGCAGTGCTTAAGATCTATTAACTCTGCTAACTTTAGATGTGATGATTTGGGTGCGGAATCAGAGTTACTCAAATTTCATTCACTACAAAGCAAGCATAAAAGACACCAAAAAAAGCAAATTACTAAAGGAATTGGCTTGTTGGCCAGTTTGACACACATCTAATATAATCAGATTCAAGAATATTCTGGAGAAGCAGGATTCAGTAGTGCAGCTGTAGCGACACTATGAAGAGAAACTCAGGAAGAGAAAAAGCAGCGTCAGAAGAGGCCAAAGCTGCACAGGCTACACCAGACCGCAGGGACAGGGACTGCCGAGCACGACTCAACTGCAAACCGTGGCAAACCGACATCTCTACCTCCCGGCGAGACCGCGCTGTTACCATGGCTGCTGAGTAACACAAATCTTTGGCTGCGAAAGGAAATGAGTCAGTTGGGGCTGGTGAAGCCCTTGCCATAAGATTAACCGAGCCCCAAACCCTCGGTGGTTAACAGGACCTCCCGGGAACCACTGTCACTTCCCCTGCACGAAGAACTCCAGTGCTTCCCCTCCTGGTAAGTCTTAAAAGTAAGCGGTATGTATCCTGTGTACCTCAGGCAGATGAAGGTTCAAGTATGCAGTTCATACATGAATCATGACAGATTAGCCGCATCATTTTTTATTATATTCCAAATGCTCTCCATGCTGTCGTTAGGGGAAGCAGAGAGGAGAGCAGTCTAGCTCCAACACAGGGGATAAGAGAGTCGGGGAACAAGAGGAACGGAGGGAGTACAAGTTGAAGGACAAGGTGCCACCTTTACTTACACACACTCCCTATTTCACAATTTCTGCTGCAGCAGATGCACGGCATTGCTGGCGATGGGGAATGACTCACAGCTGTGCGATGCCTGAAGCTTGCTGCCTGGCTTCAGCCTTGCCTGCTGGCGCCTGGGAAAGACATGGCCAGGGAAGAAGGACAAACAATAGACAAACAAAAGGTCCTTCTGGAGGGTGAACTCCACCCTTGGGTCTGACACAGCAGCTCTTCCACAAAGCAGGTGACAGGTGACGCCACAAAGGAAACCATCCATGGCTATTGTTAGAAACCCAACCCGCGCCTCTCCCCACTCACAGAAGTGATAAGGCGTAGCCAGCGGAAGACCTGCCTCGAATGTGTCCTGTTCCCAAAAAATACCCTCTCTTCTGGACCACAACATCACTATGCTTAACACGCATCATCTCAGTCTCTGCACTTGATAACACCACTTCATATTTATCAGTGGTGTGAAGATAAGCTACTGATACTTATTTACTTAGACCAAAACAAGTAACTTAGGAGGAATCAGCTTTATGGTAAGCAGACAGAGGCCACACACCAAAGAAGGAAACCAAAAATATTGCCTGTCTACCCTTCCTCTGAGCATCATGCACCCTGTTCACCAAGTGAGGCAGAAATCCTGTGTGAAGAAAATTATGTGATCACGTAATTGAAAATTACATCATCACATATCTATTCAACAAAGGCTGAAAGACAGCTTTAATTCTGACATTTGCTAACCAGAGCTAGGCTTTGCAACCTTACAGGAAGAGAGTATTTCCGAGCTCTCCCAAGATACAGCTGCTCTGATTCAGCATGAATCAGAGCCATAAAAGAGTCACACAGGATTTGAGAGTTCTCTGACAAGTCCAAGACCTACCGAGAGCCAGCTACTCATATCGTGCACTGGCTTCTATCACACAGAAAAAGTTAACATAAAAGATTGTTCATTCCACAGCATCTTCTCACTTATGAGCACTACAGGAGCATCAGTGGCAAAGGGAGATGGGAAAAGTAAACTACATGTAATCGAGGTTTTATGCACTTCACAGAAAATAAAACAATCATGGGAGACAGTTGGTCACTTCACAACACATCACTGTCCAACAGCATTGTTGCCTTCTAAAAATGTTTTATCCCTGTGCTGAAGCTCAGAGGTGTAACATGGAAGACCAGCACCCCAGTGTGGCTACACAATACAAGTTCAGAGTCACATCAAAGATGGTAATTCAGCTCCCTCCCTGACAGGTTCTCAGGAGATTCTGCAGGAAGAAAAACACATATATACATACAAAAGACTACAGCCATACGATCATAAATGCTTTAAATCTTTTCTAAACAACCTTCCCTTAAGTAAGGCAGAATAAAAGACCAGATTCACCCTTCTGGTCAGCCTGGAAAGATGCACGAAGCCATTAAGCCAACCCCGTCTCCTCTTCATTCGCAATGGACAGGAGCACTCATGGTCAGCTACCACATGCTGCTGGGACTCAAACCTCAGAAACCACACGAGCTTTATCACTTGTGGCCATACACAAACAGATCATCATCATGTTTGTTGTCCACCAAGATTCCTAGAAAGTGATCTGATCTGTTCTAGGCATACATAGTATATGCCAAGTAACTTCCACGGCTAAACCATGGCAGGTTCAGAGTTAGGAGACGTCCCGTGCCAGCTGACACAACCATGAGTCAACAGCACATTGTCCTCACACCCCCCAATAAATACCTTGCATAATCTTTTTAGTGTAGACTTTCAAGGCAGTAACCAAACAAACCTGTTTTTCTAAGTGTCCTTCACTTAACACAAGAAAACCTAAATAAAGTATGAGGCAATTAAAAAGTAATCAGGTTGTTGAAAGTACTTTCAGTTATGCATTTTTATTTAGCCTTTGCTATGGCTCAGGAATACTCTCAAACAGCAGCTTCATTTGGTACAAAAATACAATAATATCTAGATAATTGCTTCAAGCATAGCTTGCCTGGCCACATAGAAATACTCCCAGAAATCAAAGTGAAAAAAATATTTCAGAGCAGGAGGAGATATTTACTATTAATCACAACAGCAAACCTATGAAAGGTAAATTATAACTGTACTGATAAGGTAAGATCTCTGACAACGCAGGTTCGCACAGCTTTTCTAAAAAGTTCACCTTTTAGTAAACATGCATTTGTGAAGCCTCAATCCTGGACAGTAGTTCACCAGTTACAAGAAGTTCATGAAGTATTTTATGGCAACCTAGAGAACAAAACTAAACTACAGACTGAGTTTTCTAGAAAGTCAGAGCATGCACTTTACAGAGTTTAAAGTCGCAGTTAAGAAGCGGCCAGGTTTTGGGTGACATCCTCTTCAGCCTTCAAACAGAATCAGGCCCTTCTGTTTTCCTTGTCAAAAATTCCCCCTAATCCCAGCGCTGCCGGGTGGAGCGGCACTGATGAGCCTGTGCCACCCCCGCACCTCACAACCTGCCGCTTGCTAAGCAAGACTGACAGACAGCACGCTGAAAGGAGACAAAAGGAGTTTGACCGTGTCTGTCAGAATCCCACCAAGAAAAGTTCCACACTAAGAAAGAACAGAATTATTCCTGGAAGACAATTAAATGCCAACTTGGGCTTTTAAAGACCTTAAAGCACTCTCAGATTTACTTTGTATCACGGCACCACTGAAGATACACAGATACACAACTGAATGTATCTTAGATAGTTTCAAGAGTGATCTTACCAGTCTGAGATTTTTCTCATCCTCAAGTTACATTTATGTGAAGTACATAGTATGTTCATAACAAGTTAAAACCAAAACTTTCTGACAGACTATACTTTTTAATCTTTTAATTTTTCCCAGTTATATAGTGGATGCAATTCGAAATTCAGAAACCTTATCAAGCTGAACACACCAGTGAAACAAGGTGGACAATATGCCTTTGAGAGTAAATCCTCTTCTTGAACCTTTTTCAGTGTCGGTAGAACAAAATACGCACCTCTCAAACTTCAAGAATACACTTCTCTCTCCTTTCTAAAGTGAAATCAAACTACAAGCATTTCTCTTCAGGATTAAAGCCTAACTATACTGCGCAGGACACCTCAGCAAAGCACACAGAAAACACTTCACTCGTTCGGGGCTCTAAAAAGAGGAACTGCTTTTTTGCTGAAGGTTTCTTGACATCTTCACCGGTAACAGGCGACTTATCAAACTGGTCTTTCAGGCCGATTTTAACTCTGCTTTCTGTACTAGTTCCTGATTTACAGAAACTCAAGTGAACTGAAATTCAATAGCTTTAAACACCTCTGTTGCTTACATACGTTAAAGCCCCTTCTGTTGCTTGTTTCTGCGTATTTGATGTTTAGCCTTAATTACATCCAATATACTTCTCATCTCTCTGCAGATCGCAACCATTGAAAATTTGATAGCTGACCTTTGTAGCACTGCAATTGTAAAATATAAATAAATCATTCTTCGTCACAATGGTATACAGAGTTCTGAAGTGATGGAATATTTAAAACTGAATAAAAGGCTTTCAGCAACTGTCACAAAAACTTTCAGGAGAGAGGAAATTAAGATTTCTTGCATCATCTTTATAGTGATGATTTCCACTCCGATAATGCAGGCAGGTACTGGGATATTTTGCAGATCCAAAATAACTTCCTGAGCACTTGAAACAATCTGAAGTGTTTTCTGTTGCGTGTAAAGCCACAGCGCTGGCTCTGTCTTGCAATACTTTAAGCACGTTACTTGGAAAGAGATCACTTTAAAACATCTGTCTGAGGCAGACTGGCAGTACCATTGAGGTCTGCAGCCAAATAAAGCTTTCCAGCAGCAGAAGAGTTAACATCAGATGCAGTCTGTGGCTTGTACGGCAGCTGAAAAGCAAAACATTATCAGCTCAGCTAGAAATTACTCTAGAAAATAAGTCACCCTGAACTAGCATCCTGGACAAAATCTTTACACTAAATCTCACCAGGGAAAAACCCACCATTTCCTCTTTGCATTGTGAGAAGAAACGGTTGTTCTGATCGAGAGCTGAGCGCTCTCCAGCTGCCTCTCCTACCCACAAAGCATCACTAGGTTTTCTTAAATTCACACCGCCCACCAAAAGGTGAATGCACAAGCAGGTTCACCAATTTTAAGATAAGCTTTGAAGAGCAAGATGCCGCACAGACAGACTAAGGCAAAGTTATCTGTTGGGTAGGGGACTCCAGTTTTACACCGGAGCTGCTGAGTGCAGGCGGGGAGCGGAGGAGGCAGGATGCGTGCTGCCCCGGTCTTGGCTTCTGGGCCAGGTCCAGGTCAGACTTGGGAGGAAAGTGCAGAAACTAATCAGTAGGTGGAAACTGAGTAACTTCTTCTTGACTTGCAATAGTTAAAAAACACCCTTACAACCTGAAAATCACAGCCTTCATACAGCTTACAAAATTTGTGTTACATCTTCTATGAGCCTCACCTACTTACATATTTAATACTCTAATGAATCATTTTAAGTTCTCAGCCAGAATGGCATTTTTCAAATATATTATGTAATTTATATCATTATACATGAAGAGATTCAACTGAGAATCTTTTTGAAAGAGTTTTGAACTATTCACCTTTTTATTTAATCTACCGCATCCTTCCATTACAATACACAAAGAAGCTCTGCAATCAACTCTTTTAGCACCTGCTATTTCATGTGCTTTTATAGTCTACCTTATTTAAGAAGGCATAATTTATCTTCCCAGTTTCTCTCCAATTACTTTTTCCCTACCCATGAGTATTTTACTTACAGACTTAGTACTTGGTGGCTGGCAATATTTATTTTGAGATAACAGTGACTATTGTATGCAGTTGCACTCCAAAGGAGACATCACGGTCCATTTGCAGAGGCAGGGTATACCTTCTATATCCTTCAACACGCCATTTCCCCTGCCTTCAGTCTCATTTGCTTTTCCCAAGCATAACTTTGAGTTTAGAGTGATGTTATGGGTCCCCCAACAATTACAAATATATACTTTTAATACACTGTACTAAAACCGATCTGGGCTATTTTCTCTGCTAGCAATATTAAGTCACATATATCAGTACCATTGTGCCTGTTCGCCTAATGAATTGTCCTTCTGGAGTTCTTCACATTCCTCTGACTTTGAATAACTTAAATCTGGGCAAATCATTTTATTACTCAGTTCTTCCAGGCTGTTGGTAAATGCAGCATCTACCACAGCCCTACAACAGACGCCCTAGACGGACCTATGAGAGAAAAGTGGGTTAAATGAGATTGTTAAACTTTTCCCAGGAGGAGAGTGAGAAAAACAGAATTCCATAGGCCAACATGGTCAGGTTTTGACCTATTATAATACTGGAGTCTGCAGGACCGCTCCTGCGTGGCATTTCAGTCTGAATAATGGACAGACATACACTCACAGGTTGAGTGTTTGCAGTCTTCTATGAAGAGACATATTAGAATGATTAAAGTAAATCCTTTCTTTTTATTCATGTATTAATTGTGTGCATGGGAAACCAACGTTATCAGCAACACAGAATTCTCCTCTATGTAAGGGATACTGAAGGACCTCACATCATAACATTTTTTCCAGGTAAGGGTTTGGGTTTTTTTCCCCCCTGTTATTTATTTCTACCTGTTTAGTAGACACAAATCTAAGGCTTACCTGTCTAATTCCCAGGACCAGCCCTATGACTTTTTTAAGTTACAGGGACGTTTGCTACCATTTCTTACTCTGGATCAGTAGCTGTTTTTAAAGAAATACTCAGTATTTTTCATCCTCCACCTCTGTTTAAGCTCCTTTGCTGAACGACTATAAACTTAGGATATCAAATATATTCAAGTGTTTTATAAACAAATATGAATACATTAAGATTCCATGAACCAAGAATTAGCAAAACCTGTTTCACCTATGAGTAAAGACACTACTAAGCTACTTGCCCAAAGCCTCACGGCAAATCCATCGGCAGTGGAGAACGAGAAGGTGTCACTTCCAGGCTCTATTTGTATGTGCTAGGCAATGCCTTCAGTGCAGTGTCAAGAAGGAACAACACAAACTGCATTGCAGTGCCACCACCACTATCAGTAACTGGACAGTATCAGAAGAGGACAATCTTCATCCTGTACTAACACAACAAGAGAACGCAGAGCACTGCTGGTGGGGCAGCCTATGAATTACAGCTGGACAAAGCTCTAAGGCTCCCATCAACGTAAACTGCCAGTCTGTACCTGACGGCTCTCCCATACTGAATTTAGCGTTTACCGCAAAAGTTCAGTGTTACTGCAACACATTTATATGTCACACACTGATTTTTATATTCCCCCCCAACTCTGAAGTAGTTAAACACACAGGATCTCATGAGCAGCTGAAGTGCAGCACTGAAGTGAAGTCAAAAGCCCACACTGTAGACACAAGAAACTGATGCCCCTATTCACATCTACCTGGCTGCATATCGCGCTTCACGCTTCCAGCACGGCAGACACAAAACAGCTTTCAGAAATCCATGAAATAATAGGAAGCAGTCCAAAGGACACAATGTGGCTAGCAGATGATGGTTAACGACAGCTTATCACAAAGACTGTTTGCTGTAAAAGGAAAGCTGTGCAGTAGGACTAGCTTTGGACTTCATCACCGTAGTCCAAGTCCCTTTCCACACATACCCCTCCATGACCACCCAGACAATTAATTCATGAAGCCACGCTGGCTTAAAAAGAAAAATATTTGCCTTGTTCTTCCAGCCAAATATGAAATGAAAAGTCAGCAGCTTGAAAGGATTATTAAGAAAGTATGGTAGCCAGAATAACGCGACATAAGAGGGGGGAAAAAGGCTCCACTACATCTTTTGTGTATTTTAATCAAGTGTTCCAACACCTCACAATCACGTACATTCAAACACGGATCTGTACAACATGATTGTCAGGACAGCATCCACTGCATTTTAAATGCAATTTTATAAACTGGATTATTATGAATTATCAGCATTGTGATGGCTATTCTTAAAAGCTGAAAGTGGTCATCAATAGAGACCTGTCTGTAAAAAAAGAATTACAAAATATTTTTGCTGCATTTTCAAGAGCAGTCTTCTGGTAATCTCATATTTAAACTTCAAAGGAAGCAATCTGAAAACAAGTATTACAGTCCCTATATGGAGTTATGAAAACAGGAAAATTAAACCGGCTAAACAGAAGTGAAACTAATTTATTTGAACTGTCGAAGTTCATTAGAGGATGTCAGCAGAAAAAAAACCATTCAAAATGTAGTTGCAGTATTTTTGTTTCATGTGTAATGACAAATGCAAGGATAGAATTTGTTTAACTACTCAAAGCAGGCGAGGAGCACATTTTAAAGGAAAGAAATACACCAACTTCTTGAAGCATACACATCCTGATAAGGAAGTTACATCCTTCTGATGTAACAGGAAGATGTGATTAGTGAAAAAAAATTTTTAAAGCATCTAATTTCACCCACGTAGCTGTAGCCATGGCTCGGTGACTACGAAGACCGGAGAACCGCGGCTCAGCCCTGACCACACGGAGCTTGCCAGAAGAGGAGCAGGTTAACAAAAACGCCCGCACGGCGGCTCTGGGGGTCTCGGGCGGCGGCCAGCGGCCGGGCGCTGCTCCCCCAGGCCCGTACCTCAGGCCCGTACCTCGCCGCAGGCTCGTACCGACGGCTGCGGGCCCGGCCGGCCCCGGCAGTGGGTCCTGGCCGCGACACCCCGGCCGGCCCAGTTGCGCCTGGGCAGCGCCGCGTCCCAGGGCCGGCCCGCAGAGAGCGGCGGCGGCCTTCCCGCAGAGCCCGGCCGGGCCCCGCGCACCCCTCCCGGCCCCGCACCGCGCTCGCCCCGCCGGGGCCGCTCTCACCGCCAGGCCCCGTCAGCCCCCGGGGGAGGCGCCGGCCGCGCCCGCCAGGGAACCTCGGCGAAGCGGCGAGGACCGGCTCCACCACCGCCCTCACAGCCCCGGCCGGCCGCAGAGCCCCCCTGCGGGCCGCGCCCCTCGGCCCGGCCCCGCCGCCGCCCCCTCCCCCGCCCGGCGCCTCCCGGCCTAGCGCCCGCCGCCGCCCCTCCAGCCCCGACACACCCAGCCGGGCCGCCCGGCAGCCCGCCGCGCCGCCGCCCGCGGGGGCCGTGGGTGCCCCGCGCCGAGGAGCGGCCCGGTCCGGCCCTCCCCGTCCCGGCATCCCGCCGGCCCACCGCCCGCTCACCCGCACCCGTGGTGGCCGCCATCTTGCGCCGCTGCCGCCGGAGCCCCGCCCCTTCGCACCACGTCAACGCAACGCGGGAAGTGCGGCTGTGAGGGCGTGGCGCGGGCGGGCGCGCTAAAAGGGAGGCGGGAGGGAGAGCTCTGTGGTGCACGCAGCGTGTTCCCCGAGCTGCGTCGCGCGGGCGGGCTCGCCCCCCCGGAGGTTAGGGGGCAGAGTCCCGGGGGGTTGGACGGGGGCTGCCAGAGAGGGGACGATCCGCTGCTCCGTGGGGCTGCCCCTGCTCCGCTCCGGCAGGCAGCCCCGGGGAAATCTACCCCAGCGAGCTCCCCGGGGAGCTCTGAAACACCAGCACGCTCTCAAGCATTTAACAGCCCATAAAACTCAAATGCAATTAATATTAATAATTGGCGAAGTACGTTCGCTATAGCCAGAAGACGAGCAGCATTAGCTCTCCTGCTGCTTTATGAATAGCCATAGTCACTTTGTAATAACCTGACACTGTTTATGCCTTTGCATCCCCTCAACCTCTTCTGCAATGCTCAGTGTGGGCAGCGCTGGGGCTGAGCTGGGCGATTTCCTGCCACCTCTTGCCTGTCCCCCTCCAAAACTGCCAGACGTACAGAAATCACCGCCCCAGCATTGCACGGCCCGCCATGGCGTGCAGGGACACGCAAACAGGCAGCATAAGGGACCTCAGGCTGGTGGGGTGACAGACCAGGACACAGAGGGGCTGAGGGGTTGGGGACACCCTCCCTTGGCAGCAGAGGGCTTGAAGCGCCTCCACATGGCACTTACTGTGTTTCAGGAGGTTGCTGCTGGCTGCTACGTGGCAATAAAATATATTTTCAGGCCTAAAGTAGCTGATATGAATCCAGAAGAGACACAGGAACACTGGGAAGATGGACAATGGCGTGTTTTAACCAACAGCGCATCTTCCCTTGTCCCTCTCCAGTTAATACAGGAACAACAAAGGATAAAAAATAAGGAGGGACTGGATTGTCTTTGGATGGACTCTGCTTTGTCTTGCAACACAAATTCTAAAAAACCTGTGCCCCAAGCCTTCATACGAAAATTTGCAGGAACAATTACACAGCAAAACGTTTTGGAGACCCATCGCATTTTTACTCAGTTCAGCCAACTCATCTTTTAGCAGCAAACAGAGCCAAGGCACTGGGTCTATCAGCAATTCTTTGAGGCGACGTTAAAATAGCAACGTTTTTGTTACTGGCTGGATTTTGTTTAATTGCAAGCGCGCGTTTCGGCCACGATGGCTGGAGAGCCCGCGGAGCAGCTAGGTGGCACACGAGCTCCGCAAACCTGCACCCTGCGGGAGCGGCCCGGGATAACCATGGCATAACCAGGGCTGGCACCGAGCAGCCTCTCGCCCCGGCAGGGTAAGCGGTAGCTTTGGGGGGCGAGGTAGGCGATCAGCTAAAGCCCCCGCCAACCTTCCGCTTTTTAGCCCCGCTGCTAGTCACTGCAGACGGAGAGACAGGCACCGCACCTGAGCCACAACCTCCTCCTTTGGCCCTATCTCATGGAGGCAAGTCTGCTGGCGCTGGCCCTGCTGGCTTGCGCAAACAGCCGTGGGTCAAACCAGTCCTTGAGCTTTTTTTTTTTTTCTTTTTTAAATAGCGTAGAACAGAAACGTGCCAGAAAGACACGCTTCTGTCGATGCACTCATGGTCTGTAGGCTGGCTTGAAGAGAACTGCCTTTTCTCCTCACGTTTGGTCCAGCAAACGCCAGCTCTGAGCAGGGATCCTCCTCGTTTGTCCCCAGTGTTTCACAGAGGCAACAGAGAGGTCCAGGCTGCAGATGAGCGGAGAGAACACAGATAACTTGATCCAGCAGCAAAACAAAACAAAATTGGAGAAGCTGAGAGACACAGAAAGCTGAGCGGTTTGAAATGCGTCCATGGGAACTTCCAAGCAAACACCAAACCCAAGCCCATCAGGCTGTCCCAAAGACTGCCTCAAGAAAAGGCTGAGCGGGATTTTAAGGCGCTTTGCAGAAATTTTCCTCAGTTTACCACAGTGCAATGCTTCCCCTGGGAGACGAGTCCCCAAACAGCTCTGCTTGTAGGACCTCTGCAACGCACAGACACAGGTAAAGAAATAGATCTGCTCCTGCAAGGCCCCTGCGTGACCACGAGGAGCCGGCTCGTTAGAGGGCAAATACAGACTTGGCAGAAGTCTTGGCCTGAAAGACCTTCTCCTGAAGGTCCAGGGAGCAGGAGACTGACCACGTCTTTCTGTGGATAAGAGAGACTGAAATCAAATAGCTTTTAAAAGCATTTAGTTAAACTGAAATGCAGGCTATCTCTGTGGACTTTAAAAGGAGTGCCTTATTCTGCTTTAGCTCTAATCTGTTCCTAATCAACTTAAGACAAATTTATCTTAAGCCAGATTTACATCTGTTAAGAAGGATTCATGTAGCCTTTTGCTCCAGAATTGCCATATTGATTTTACAGAAGCATCCACTACTTTAAATTGGTGGAACAGTTTCCAGAAACCAACTGAAGACTGAAGACCAAGCCCATTCATACAGGTATCCATTAACCCACCGCCAAGGAGTAGGAAGCTTTAAGATACTCCTCAACTCACAGTAGGGAGGGAAAAATGAAGGATTACAAAACCAAAACTTGCCCACAGGCCGCACCCCTCGACATTGCCTTATGAACAGTGACACGAATGCGGGACACCAGGAGATGCCAGTCACTTCCGACGCCTTGAGTGACTCTGAGCGAGAGCTGCCTCGCAAGTCAAGCACAGCATCAGCATGTAAAACAGCATCCAGAGATTAACTGCTGTCCCCATTTCACATAATTAAGCAAGATTACCAGACAGATAGCCCCAGCAGCCACCAGTACTAGTAGCTCAGATTTGTTTCCAGTAAGACTACAGATCAAGTGGCCGAGAGGTTTGGGCAACAGCACTTGCCTTTAATGGCACTCATGAAATACAAATTCTAATGATTTATGTGCTTCGAATCCATCTGTTATATACGCTGCACCACTGCTTTCACTTGGCATTTAAATTTGCAGGAGGAGATGAGCTCTCAAAGGACTCCGTGCTTAAGGCTGTTTTACACAGGAGTCCTGAGCATCCACCCAGTTCTGTACTGGGCTTTGACACTGGTTTACTTAACTCAAACTGGAGTCCAAGGTGAGGGAAAGGGGAAGAAAGGGATGAAGGCAGGAGTGACAGATGACCAAGGACGACAAATCTGTTGGACTATGGATTATAGGAGTCCCAAGGTAGAAGCAGGCATGAATCTGAGCTTTTGCCAAGATGGCAGAAATAACTACTACAGTTTGTCGCACTCACAGCAATAAACGCTGTTTCCTAAGTGTTCCTACACCTCTAAAACCACAGGACACTCACATTGGAAGGGGAGAAGAGGAAGGAGAAGCATTCTTTGCTCTGGATACAGGGTAGCTTGCATCCTCACCTCACCCGCATTCAGCATATATTCTGTTCAATACCTGTCACGCCAAAGAAATTTAAGGTAAGTTTGCACCACAAATAGCAACTATTAACAGATCTAACTGCAGTGATTCAGAGTAATGATTGCCACACTGACTTCCACTATAGCAGAAGTTACCTTTCTTCCCACCTAAATTTATATTCACATCCCCATTTTTTAACATAAAGCCAAACAGTCTGTGCCTGGAAATTAAAACAAGTAGAGGTAAAACCACATCTAGGAAGAACACTGAGCCAACAGGTTTGGCGCAGAATAACACCTCTTAAACACACAGATCTGGGAGAAGTAGGCAATAATTAACAAAGAACTTGCCAGTTCGCAATGATCTTCCCTAACTAAGCCTGCGACCTCCTGCTGCTCCCCACAGTGCTCTGTGTTATTACACGTGGTGTGTTCTTACACACGGCCTGTTCTTACACGTGGCCTTCTTTGCCCAGGCTTTTGATGGCATGGGTGGGAGAAAGAGGGGAAAAACCTCTCTTTTCACCAGAGATAGTATGAAATCACATGCCCATCTTCCACAATAACAGCATTAAAGGAGTATTCCTCCTCCTTCCTCCAATTGCAACTAAAGGCATTTTGAGGCTCCTACGAAAGTGGAAGCATTCTTTACTGTCAAAGCTACACAGAGACCTGATATTATCTGTGACAACTGGAACAGCCCATAGTTTCATGTAATAGTATAAAGTTCTCCAAGGGTCTGAATCATTTAAATGCATTAAATATTTCGTAACCAAGGTACCACCTGCGATTTTAAGCTGCAGAACTCAGCTCAGACACATCTACATTCGGCAGTTTCCACTGAAGAATTGCCAAGTCGCAACCCTTCCAGAAGCCATGGTCCATCACATCTGAAGAAGTTGAGATCAAGGTCAGTCTAAACCTCTGACTTAAAAACACCTTACCGTGGTCTTCAGAAAAAGACAGTTCGAATCCAACACAATGTACAACTAGGGAAGGGAAAACAGTTTTAGATTTGACCATCAGTACGCTGGCACTTAGGAAAGAATTAAACAAGACCCAAATCATGTTAACTTGATAAAGGGCCTGTTGGATGTCCTTAGGGAAACTTCACTCCCCCAGTGCAGCAGAATTAAACCTCAGCATCCACAGCAGAACTGCTTGCACTTCCTGAAAGGTGCTGAGGTCTGGCGTGATATAGTGCCACGCTGATACTGGAACAATTGATCACTTCAACCTAAACAAGGCTCAACAGGCTGCAACGTGTTTCAGGTGTCGGGAACAGTGGGAAGCATTTTGCAGCCAGTGACCGAGTTCTTGGACCAAGTGCTGATAATGCACGAATGAAGAACAGCAACAAGACTTAACAAACATGATTAGTATTATCCAACTGCTTTGTTATAAATATATTATATACATTCAAACATCACATTAAAATATTATTCCATTACACCAGAAGAGATTAAGGCTTTATATTATTTACAGAAACAAGCAAGCACCTTAAAAAAAAAAAAAACACAAAACCGAACGTAACACCAGTCATTGACATTTCCCTTCTAACATTACAAGTTTGATACCTTGAGCTCTTGAATACAGCTATTCGCAATGTGCCCAATGCTAGAACTATTTTAAACATTTATTGTCGGGGTAGGAAACACTTAATAGAAGACTCATCGGTGTGCACTCCGCATGAGCAAACGCGAGCATGTGTTGTACTGGGTGCCCTCCCTCTCCTCAGAGGCTTGTTAAGTTGAAGGCTTGTGCAGAAACGGTTTGCTCAATTCCATGTAGAGAGTAGAATAATTTTATTTTAATGGGAAACTGAAGACACTTGAGGATTCATGTCCCACTGCTGGAGTAGGATTCTCGAAGTCTGTTCCACATTACACCAATTAGATTTAACATGATAGAGAAGATAGAGCTGTAAGTTTATCAATCACTAAGTGCATTGAACAGTGATGATTTTATAGGCTTCCATTACTTTGACACTCTGTTTTCATGCCGTGCATTTGGGCTAAAACATGAAGTGACAAACTGTTGTCACCATTCTCCCTATAGGTCTTAGGCAACAAGCTATTTTTGAAGTGTTAAATAATGTTGATACAACACATGTTTACTATGCCACCATGTACCAATGGAGTGACTGTCCTGCCTTCTGGCTTGCCCGATAGCCTTCTGAGATACCATGATGAAGTATTTTCTAAGATGTAAGCAGACGTAGATGTAAGCTAAACGAAAAGGTGCTCAGTAAGAGTAATCATCTTCATTTCAAGTATTGTTTTAAGAATTAGTTCTTTTCATTACAGTCTGTGTTAGCACTTTTTAGTTTGTGCTTTAGAGTCTGTTATTTCTTTGCAGGTCTTGAATTTGGCTGATGGCTTTTTTCTTTTTTTTTTTTTTTTTTTTTTTTTTTCCTTTTTTTGTTTTTGTTTTTAAAAAACCAACATTGGCAACAAGTTAAGGATTGCAGAAGGCTGGCAAAAGTTATTTAATTTTCTGAGCCCATTTCATGTCATCTGCTCTTGGCTTCTCCCCAGTAACTGCTTGGATAATGTTCTCCAAACACCTCCAGAATCTTATCTTCTCTAGTGGATAGTTCAGCCAACCTAAGGGATTGCAAAGGAAAAAATGCATTAGTTTGTCATAGCATCCAAAGTTCAATGTCTTGCAATGTTTATTTAATAACATTCTTTAAATTATACACAAGGCAAATGTAAGGGGAGTTCAGAGGTGGAATACTCTATGGCCATCGCAAAGCTATCAGAAAAGGGACCACCAGGTTCGATGTCTTGTATTAGAAGCAAGACATTTGTATTAGTAGCGCCTTAGATTTAGTGTTGGAATTTAAGCAAACAAACAAAAGTGCCAGCCCAACAATTTCAGCTATATTCCCCATCAACAAAGCCCGCTGGGCTTTTCCCTGTGTTTCTCATTAGGTAGTACAGCAGGAAAGTAAATACACACAACATGGCTCTGAAATCTCAGATACATTATTAATGACACGGTTTCTAGAGAAAAAGAAATTTAAAAAAAATAAAAATGAAGATTTCTGTTTGGGATCTAAACACCACTAACTAAGGCTCAGCAAACTACACAAAGTTTTTTCTTAAAGCCTCAAGTTTAGATAGTTCCAACATCAGTTTTCATTTTTAAGGTACTTAAATGTATTATGCTTTCCCTGGGCGAAATTAAAGTTTGCATAGCTGATTGCTAACGAAGCTTGCGATGGAGAAATCTCGTTGTAGTACCATGCTGCATTAACAGCGGCTGACGCTGGAGGCTTCCTGGCTGAAAAGGGCAGCTCGGGCAGCAGCACGCTCCCAAACGCGCAGCAGCAAGCGGAGCACCTCTGCTTCCAAGGAACCAGAAAGGCTGTAACAGGTTGATATGGGACGGGCTTTTACCATTTTATGTAAAAACGGCAACAAGTGCCATCACGTTCTAATGCAACAGGAGTTTAATGCATCTTTCCTAGCCTATGGGTTTAGGGTATTTTGAATGCTTTGTAGAAGTGTTGCACCGTACAGGCTGCTCGGCTGGAGCTCACACAAGCTTAATAGGCCTCACCCTGAATTCAGAAGGGCTTTATGTCTCGCTCTCAGGCTATTAATTAGTACATTAACTTGATTTTCTGTAACTGTATTTCGATGCCAAGCTAACTACATGTAACTGACAGGAGAGTGCACAGGGTTGTATTACAATGTATTTTATAGTAACTTCAGGCTTCTGTTTTATCAAATATTGTAAAACTAGGAAAACCAAAAGAAATCAGCACCAGGAAATGTTATTTCCCTGTAGAAGTTTTCCTACAAGCAGGAAGAGATGGATGTACAGAGGGTTACACTTGCAGTACTGTTCTGAAGCACACCTGCTACGCTTTACTCCATGGACATTTCTGGAAAAGGGAACCAAGCGTAAGAGAACAAAAGCAAAGGAGAGGCAGGAATGAAGAAGTCGTTACCACAATGGAAACAGTGCGCTAGCAGCAGCAGTTCATGTTAGAGGAAAGAGCTAAAATGCAGAATAGCTCCAAGTACCGTGCCTACAGCGGTGACACAGCCAGCAGGAGGAAAACAACTGTTCTTGCCGGTGATGTCTTAGACTATGTGTATAGCTATTATGGGACAGAAATACTAAAAGGAAAAGAACGTTCGGGATATTCACTGCTGAAAAATACCACATTTCTAGAGAGCTAGATTGTTCCTAATCAGACATAACTACAGCTTTAACGATCTATCAAAACAGACACCGTTTCAGCCACCTTCTGTAGTGGGACATGACCTTTCCTAGCTCACCTGTGATCCTGCAGCTCCACTCAGCTCACTCTATGGTGATGCTCTTTAGGAAGTCAGCCCACGCAATTCTCATTAACACAGCCTTCGCCCCTCAAGGAATGGACAACTCCTTCCTGGTGCTTAAACTGTCAGTGTGAAAGCTTTAACACTGGGAATGCCAGAAAGCGCCATTATCTGACACCTTCCCTGGCAATGAGACAGTGGCGGACCTTTACGTATGCAAGTCAGCTCTGAAACCAAGTATACTCTCTGGACTTGGACTTGACTCTTAAGTCAAGTGACCAACAAGTGCATTACAATAACTAATCCTATTTTACTCAGTAAAGCCCCCTTGTAAATAGCGCATTGATTGCATATTTCTGTCCTCCTCCTCACTTCTAGCCTAGTAGAAAAAGAATTAGGGCTGCAGAAACACTTTGCTCCACTGGAAAATCCATGTATACAATCTACCATGCTGCGTTATGTCAGACCAGTATGGCAGGAGGACTTACAGAAAGCATGGAGTGAACAGAAGCACATGCTCTTTTTTTTTTTGAATGAGAAAAAAAAAAAGCAACTAGCTCAAGACTGCTAGTAATGGCCAGGTTTAAACTTTCAGGATGTAGTAGGACTCAAAAAAGCTCTTAGAGTGGCAAGACTTTTGCTATCATCTGTCAAGTCAGGCTTCTTAATTGTACTGCGTTTTTACATGACATTCTGGTGTCATGAGAACTAGATCTGTTTCTTGGCAGAGATTTCAAAACCGACATAAACTGTTTGTCAAATCAATGACAGAATGAAGAACCAGAGTGGTTTATTTCCAGCTGATTAACTTGATATCTTATTCAGGATTGTGCAACACTGGTGATGGAGTAGACCCACCTGTACAGTGGGCATAACATTGAATATAGAAATAACGGGAACCTAAGGCCAGTTTACTGCAAACCTGCCCACTCCTCTGCTCCAAATCTGAATGAGTGTATGCTGAAAATCCAGAAGCCTTGCTTTAGAAATGAGCATTCCAGGTAAGCTGCACTTGCAGACGATGTGCTCTTTTGAGGGAACAGCAGCTCTAAGACTTCAACGAACAAAATCCATTACTAGCATGAGATTACCAAGATACCATGCAACCAGATTTCAGTACCACCGAGTACCCTTGTCAGGCTGAAAGTTATCTTTTTATCTTTTAGCCAATCACAAATCTTCCCCCCATGGTGGTTTTTTTTTTTTTTTTTTTTTTTTTTTTTTTTTTTACACACACAACAAAGTCAACTATAGTTTTGCAAGAGCTTGTGCAGCTAAGAGCACAGTAACTTCACCGTGTCATTTTCTAGGTATTTAACAGGCTGTCACTAAATTACATCTTGCCAGGTGAATTGCACCAGACTACTCCAGAGAGCTTGCGGTATGAACCAGATGGCAGTACCAGTTGTAATGCAGAAGTACGTCTCGTGTGGAGACACATGATGGATCCTGTGATGCTTCCGTGGCAGGATAACATGCCAGTCCTGTAGAAATATGACCCAGCGTGGAAGACCAAAGTACGTGTGAGACCACTTGTGAATCTGGTTCGTCATGGTTATGAAGATGATAAGGGCAAAGACATAACACTCCCAAGGACATGTTTCATATAATGCCTCTGCAAAACAAGATGCGTATCTTTAAATACCATTTATGAAAAGGTAAATTTCTACTAGGAAAATGATGTCTTGCCCAGACAGAGCTGCCTGGTGCTGCACGAACTAACAATGGCCTCAACGAAGCTGCTTTGGCAGAAGTGTCACAAGAGCCAGTGAGCCATAAGCAATTCCAGAATGTCACAAGACAAGCTGGTAAGTGCCAACGTCTGACAACTTGCCATAAACAGGAAGTTAAAGTCTGAGTTTACCATCCATAAAGTTAAATTAATCCTTTAATTCTTGCACTTCTAGTTTGCAAATAAAGCACGTTTACACAGAGATGAAGCATGTTTATACACTTCAGAACAATGAGTTTCCCTATATGCACACAGTTTGATCCCTCTTATAAAAAGAGTATTTACTGTAACGTCTAATGCTTCCTTGCAAGACTTCAGCCGCAGATTCTCTGTTGAGCTACAGAATACAGCGCTCTCACCTTCTAGTTGCCCAGCCTTCAAGGAAAAAAAGCTTCCCTCCCTCCTCCCAGGAGCATCATGCTTCCAACACCTATTACTGGTCATCTCGCATCCACTGATTTCTCCTAGCTTCACACAGACAAACGTTCTTCAAATACTAAAAAAAAAATGCTAAATCCACGTAAGTCAGAAGTAACAGCTTACCTGGGGAAAATGAAACAAATTTGTATGCCATGTTTGCCAACGGGACTAGCGTCATAAAGCAGTTGTCTCCATTGGTCTCTATAAAATCATGTCTGGTAATTGCTGTGGGGTCAATATGATGTTCTCTAAAAGGTCTGATGAAAGCCTGAAAAAAGAAATTGATAAACATGATGGCTCAATAATGACCTTGGAAAGAAAAAGATAAAAAACAAAAAAAACTTCACATGCATTCAAATCCGATGACTGAGTTTAAGAGAGTTCCATAGTAGAAAGCATGTCAGCAGGATTCAAGCTTTTGTGATGAAAACACTTCAGATAATTTGATTTACGTTTGCAAAGCAATTCAATTCCCAAACTCAAATTCAGTTCTTGATTACTTTTCAGTTTTATTCTTCTTAGTTTTCACTTAGGACCTTTAGTCTCTAGGTCTCAAAAACAAAGCATCAGCATCCTGATTTCACAGACAAAACAAGCCTGCAAAATTCACAAACAAACATAAGTCACATAAACAAAGAAAACACTAAAAAATGAAAATTCAGCCTAACACTTTTATGGGCTCTAGATGCCAGCGTTAACAGATTAAATGCAAATTAAATTACCTAGACAAACCCATGTAAGTCAGATAGACTATACAAAAGTCTCCTCTAGGAAAAGAAATTGCATCTGAATACACAATTCCAGAGGAGACTGAGGGACTGGAACAGTAAAACAAGAAAACTTATTTGTCTTTAACACATACATCATGTACAGCCTATGCAAAGGTGTTCTGGTCAGCCTGAACTCTTATTTATTTGGTGCATAATCTCCTGCAGTGCCCTTTTTTTTTTTTTTTTTTTTGAACTATGGTCCGCAGATAGAGGGATTCAAGGACTACTAAATCTATTGAAGGTAAACAAAAATAAGCCAAAACCCAACAGTCTTAATTCTGCTGTTCTAGTTCATGTATTTCTGGATAATTACAAGGAATATCCAATATACTTTTTTTTTTTTTCAATAGAGATCCTTCTAATATTGCATTGTGAGGAGTAAGTAATGGTAACTATGAAGAAGTTTTTTTTAAAGATAAACAGATTATTGCTTATTATAGAAGTCAGTAAACCTTCCACTAACCATCTGGCTTTTGTAGCTGCAGATGTATAATAACATCTCAAATCTAAATCTTCAGTCATCACCACTCTAATACTGCTACATTTACAATTGGGGCCAGGAACACAGAGAACCGGGAAGATTTCCTACTGGAGCCTCTTCGTGTTTTACAAGACAGCATTTAGAGAGTTCAGCTGCAGGAACAATTCTGCACATCTCTGCGTTTATTCGCTTTTTGGAAGATCTACACAAGTCTAGCCAGGTTTCTATACTTGCAGTGTCCCAGGCCATTCCCAGAGCAACTTGGGACAGTCTGCGAACACTGGTATTGCAAAACTGTGTGCAAACCTTAGAAGAGTGATAAAATGGGACAGTGTCACCTTGCACATGTCACTTAGGCCAAGCATAAACATGGCACTTCTCCAGCAATATACCGTGCCATTTAGTGGAGGAGGGTTCTGGGGGTGGTTACACTGGCAAGACTGGAAGAAAGGTACAGCTTATACACACTGTCCAACACAGCTGGGAATACTGGAAGTGCTTCAGAAAGCATGCCATAACTTTTTCAAGCTTAAGGATAAGAATCTCAAACCTTTCCAACTATGGGTAGCTCCACAGATCCCCAGGTATCTGCTCCCCAGTGAAATAATCCTGATAGAAAGTCAGCCGTAATAACTCCTGCAACTTGAATGAGGAGACAGACAGTTAGATATACAGAAGCATTTTTACTGACATATTCACATTTCGTACTTGTTTTACAAGGTTACTCGTTTATCTACCTCTAACTTAGATATTTACAACTACATGAGTCTACCCAATCTGAATAAACGTAAGGTCAGGCAACTAGGAGTAAGAGGTTAACAAGACACCGTTTGGATAGTTGCCATCTTCATTAAATTTACAGTTTTTGTGTTTAATCCATCTTCTACAGAAGAGCTTGACAAATCTTCACTATTGCTGGTATGGAAAATACCAAGAAGTTAGAACTGAGTCACTCAGATGTGCCTACTGTCTTTTCCAGTAGTGTTTGAGCGATTACTTGGCTATGAAATAGCTGTTAAAGCCATCCCAACAATACCATCTGCAGACCCTTCCTCTTCTCCCTTGGTTCCTTAGGTCTGTAAACAAGCAGCACTGAACTCCAATAACTACAGATAAACACGAATTAACAAGCCACTCCTGGGTATGGAAATACTATTTACAAAAGAAGACTGGAACATCAAACAACTTTAAGGCTGTGGCACCTGCACCGCTATAGGCAAGGCCCAGAAACCATGCTAATGATTCTCTGGAATGGACACTGTATGCTTGTGACATCTGCATACTAAGTTAGATATACCATTTAACAGAGGTTGTTGCAACAAGCATAAAGATTTTTCTAGCTGCCAACCACAATAACCTCAAAGCTGCGGTCAAGTAAAGATGATTTTCAGTTATTGCACATAAAGTCCTATTTCATAGAATCATAGAATGGTTTGGGTTAGAAGGGACCTTAGAGATCATCTAGTTCCAAACCCCCTGCCATGGGCAGGGACACCTCCCACTAGACTTGTTCTGGATAATCTACCTACCCAAATTTCTGGGTAATCCTTACATTTAAAAGTAAGGACATAAGAGATGCGGTATGATCAAAACAGCTGTATATTTGCCAGTCATTCATAGGTCTGTCAGCCGGTGTTTAACAGACACCTATCATTCTTCACCTGCAGAAGTTGTCCTACTCCCAGGTTCCCAATTCCCAATCCCTTCAGCAATGAGGTTTCCAACGCAGTTTGAGCTGCCCTCCTGCATGAGCTCTGCCAGGCTCTTTATGCTTTTGAGGAAGAAAATTCCAAGAAGATTGGAGAAGTTGTTCCCTTGTTTTTAAAAGGGAAGCTGGGAAATACAGCACAGCAATATGGATATAGCATCACAGCAAAGAGTGAGATACTGCCTTGGGACCTCTACACTTGAGGGATTCAGGACAGTTAGATCCTTTCTTTTAAAGAACAGAGACATCAAGAGGTACCAGTTCAAGCCTGCACATCTTGCTCTGAGCAGGTTTCAAGAGAGATTAACGAGGCCTGGATGGAGTCTAAATTTGCTACAGAACAAACCAGAATGAGAACTGGGATTCTCTTTCACCACAGTGCCATCCCTTCAGGTTCATATAAATATCAGAAAGATCTTTCTGTTTGGTGATTCTGCAATCGACCACCTGGTGAACGAGCACACAAGCACACTTGGTGATCCTCTGCAGAGCCAGCGCTGGAGCTCTGAGAGGGGAAGGCAGCACACACTTCTTACCTGCAGGTCTGGTTAAAAATTCAGCAGAAGCACGACCCAGATTTCAAAATAGCTACTGCATACTGGGAAATACCATATATACCTAGGAATTTACAGCGTCTGATCTCAGTGCGAATCCCTCAATCATATACAAAGTTCATGCTAATTAAATCACTATACACTGATCTTGCAATCTATTGTTAATGAGTCATGGCAACAGAAATATAAAGATTATGTGTTCAAAACATATGTTTCAAAGCAGCTCAATTAGCAATTCCGTACTGTCCTTTGGTGCTCAGAGTGTAAGGCACAGTCACTTACTGTCGGCATGTCTGGCATTCTCAGAGAAGGCTGCGAGTTCATGTAAACCAGAGAAGTACTCACAGAGCCAGGTCAGAGCGGCTGGAACATGGTTCTTTAGTTTTCCGCACTGATATTTACAAAAATGGGGTTGCTTACAGAAGTCACTCATTGTAACAGTCTTTGCACCAGAAATAGCAGGGAGTTGCAAAACCAGAGGTCGATGCAGGAAATTCATTTTTTGCCCTGCCTGCCTCACAAACTCTTCTTCAGGCATCTGTGAAGCTAGGAGAATTCCCGGCTTTCTCCTCCGCATTTGTTTCTTGATGTGGCTGAAGACTTTCTTCAAGCACAACTTCTCATTTACAGTATTGAGGCTTTTTGTGATGGGCAGATACTGCTCTCACTGCTAAGAGGTTAGGCAAGAGAATTCCAACCCACTTGTAATCCAAGCAAAAGTTAAAATTGTTGGTGTACTGGTTCATCTTGCTTTGACTCCAAGGCATCTTGTTACTCCTCCCTCTCTCACAGAAACTCAAAGTGATCTGAGATATGCCAGGAAGCAAAACAACAGATGTGCATCTTTCCCTGTAAATCACACAACTCTTATTTACCCTGGTCTTGATCTGGACTGGGGCCGATCTTCCTACTCCAATAAGGACACTTAGGTCAGCTGCCTTGAGAGTCCAGGTTAATGAAGTTCTTGTAAGATTAGCAAGATTACTAAAGAGCAGATATTTTTTAGAACGTGAAGGAGGACTGGGTTGTTCTGTTACTGTTGATCAAATGCTTTTTGTCTTCAGGGCACAGCAGTTACCTACAGTGCATGCAGCACAGCATATTTCAGGTATACCCCTCCTCGTGGTTATCTTTTGCTTAGCTGATCCCTCACCTCTGCAGTCCTTCCCCTCGCCTTTCATTTTCAAAAAGGGAGAAAAAATAAAAATAAGGATTAGTGTGGCACCTACTACCCCAAAAGGCTCTCTTTTTGTATTATAAATCAATCCCCGCTGCTGAATCCATTATCAAGTTGGCCCAAACTCTTAAATACAGCAGGAGACACTTCATCCTTTATGTATCACCTTATTGTACTGAAGGCAGCTTATTTTATATAAGCAGTAAATTCTGTACACTTGTTTTTGTGTTAGACCGCACGTGTAAGCTACAGTGAGCCAGGGTGGAGCACAATGGCTTTTAGCTCTGCACCTAGCAGCTGAAAGAGCAAACCAGCCTTGATTCAGGGGGAAGATATCCAAACAACACTTCACTTTGCAACAACTAAAATGCCGTTCTTGCTGAGGTAATCACCCTATTAACCCACATCGCCTCCAGCACACCGCATTATCAGAGCTTGAAAGAACAGCAGGAAGAACAACAAAAACAGAGGCAAAATACTGACAGTTCAATAGATATTTTGCCCATTACTTTGATGTCAGCTGGTGGAAAGCTAAGAGGAAAGAATGAAGGGTGCCTGAAGCAGTGCATTATACTAAAGCAATCTGAAAAAAGCTAACTACCAGAAACTGCATTTCAGCCGTATTACAGAAGCGCTTACTCACTCTTCAGCGGCTGTGTATGATGAGATGTAACAAGAGAACAAGAACTGTAGCAGGGGTTACACACGACTAGCATCATAGCTCTCGGTTTGCATCCCGTCTCCAGACTCAGAAGGCTCATCAGACAGCAAGGAGTTGAACTCAGTACTCTCACACACCTAGCACTGTCTTTACTTAAAACAGGAAAACCAAGGCACAAGCGTTCAGCCTCTTCTCTAAGGCAGTATAAGACCTTGATGCTCTGTCACCAAGGTCAGGAGGGCAAGATAAGATTGACAGCCCCAAACATGAATTAAGAGTGAATCATGAAGTCCGAAAAAGCAGGATACCCACAGTATAGATATATATGAACTGCAAACAGTGGATTCACACGCTCATTAAAGGAAGATCAGTAAAGCATTAGAGAAATCCTGCTCTGTACACATTTGTTTTACTGCAGCCTGCCGAATAGTGGGATGGAGGATCAGCCCATCTGTGGCTTATATCTGAGGAGCAGGTGAGCACTCAGAAAACACAGGAGGAGGGGAAGAAAGCACTGCAGTTAAAAAGCGAGCTGCAGAACTTGCTCAAAACACCAGGATTTCTTTGTTTTGGAAGCAGAGTGCTGAATCAGGAGAAAAGAAAAAGGCCTAGCATCCAGGGAGACCAAAAGTGCACAGATGAACTTCAACCAGTAGCAGCTGTTTCGAACTAAATGACTGACACACACATTTGCTCAACTGGCTGTTCTTTTCCAGCCGCCCCGCACTTGTGATCCTTTTCACAGGCACAGCAGCACCCTGGGACACCGCCAAGGGAGCGAGTGCCTCTCCTCTGAGTCAGGGACACGCCAGAGCGTGACCGCTGGCACTCCGACAGCCAAGTCACCTGCCAGGCAGTGGGTCACGGGGCTGGAAGAGCAACTGGCCCAAACATATAACCAACACAAGATGGCTTTGCTCCCTTCAGAAACCAGATAATACATAGGGGTTTGTACATAGAAAAGCCCCCGCTCCTCCTCTTCATTGCTTAAGTACCAAATTAAGAGATTACAACTTGCATCCTTAACGAAGGGCTTCTCTTCTGAGCCCTTCACACACCACTTCCTGCAGCCTGGCTGCCGCCCAGCGCGAGCGGAAGGAAGCCAAATGAGAGCGGGACATTTGAGGTTCAAGGTGTTCCAGAGATAAAACTATTTTGCATGTTTGCAACACAAAGTTGTACTTCACTGCACTTTCACAGAGCCTGGCTTTGCATAGATAGAATTCTCAAGTTGTAACCCAGAAGCCTTACGTTAGGGTATAAAGTTTCACATTTACTGTAAAAACTCAGTTAAGAGTCTCTGGAGAGGAAAAAACCAGCATAAGATGTTATTAAATAACTTGACGCTATTGTGTAACATCATTGAGAAGTACAGTCATTTTTAATCAGTGACTATATGAACTAGTTGAATGTTACAGCGCTAAGGAGTTGTGGGAGTGGTTAATTCCACAAAAGAAAAAAATTTCTTTTCTAAAAATCCATATGCTAAAGTAACAGTTGTTTGTTACTCAGACACTTATAAAAATAAGATGTCTTAGTCATCTGCATTTCACATTTAGTGGCTTTCAGTACAGGTAAGGGTTTGATACCATGGCAAGTTATGAGACTAAGAAAATAATCCCTGAAGATTTCGACAAGTACAAAGTGTAGCAGTTTAAAAGCAAAAAAGAAGAGTATCATTTTGGGCTATTTAAATCTGAGAAACATTCAGTCAGAACTGGACCTAACAGCGCAAGTAAGCAGAGGACACAGCTGAACTACGAAATAAAAGAAGGGCCTGGATAATATATGTATTTTTATTATATATAGTAGTTCTATTACATTATAACTGGGTTTTCACATAAACCACGTCTATAACACATACACTCCAGAGATGGGAAAAGTCTGTCCTAAGTCACACAAGCTTATATTGCAAGACTGGCACGCCACTCATAGCAGACATCTCTTGTCCTTCCCATATGCTCCAGTCACTCCCTGCTACGGGAAACCCATATAATCCTCTGTCTCCCAGCAATGCCGCCTGAGGACGGGGCACACCTCGAACTGCCACGGACCTGAACACCAGCCCCAGGGCAGAAACCACAGGGCAGCTGGCGACGCTGCCAGAAGCCACCAGGAAAAGGAGATGCCCAAGGAATCAGGATACCTTCTCCACTGGAGTTGAACAGCAGCAGATCTTGAAGCAAATATTCATCTATCAAAAGCATGACTTGGCTAAGAATCACTACCCAATAAATTTAATGATAGGAGCCAACAAATTTTATTTTCGTGTCTTTAATCCTAGTCTATTAGCACACAGCAAGCTATTTATTCCTACTATTTCACCAGCTGACAGAGTGCTTGCAAAGCACCCACCGCTTTTAAATGACAAAATCCTGACAGCTTTACTTAGGCCTCAGATTCTTAAACAAAACGTACTTCTTTTTCCCAAAAATGCATTTACTAGAAAAAGCAATTAAGCCATCCCAGAAGAAAGTGATTAAAAGAACAGAGAACAATGGATACTAAATGAAAACCAAGAACAAGTTTCCCCTCACTAAATAAAAAAAAAAATCCAATAATTTCATTTGTATGACTAATCAAACTAATTCTCCAGTTTCACCCACTTACAACACTCCCAGGAATCAAGCAGGGTGAGCTCAGCTCTCGGGAATGCCGGGCAGCTTTGTGCGTACAGGTTGGCATCCGGAGGAGCCCCAATACCTGAACATCTGCCTGGTGCGGGACATAAGCAGCCGTAATGCTGGTTCTGTTCGAGGCCTACACTCTTTCACCGAAGCAGACCACTGTCACCATTCACTATAATCTACTCCCTCGTTAGGGCAACACTCCAGCATGCGTTTCAGAGTGAATCGGGGCCACTAAGACCTATAGTTATGAAATCCTTGAGCCAAAGTCCCTTGCAACTTTAAGAAAGCCCCTGACAACTCGGCAAGCACACAGAGCTTTCTTTGTCCCGGATGGAGCAATAGCACGTCCGCTGTGCACACAAGTGGGAATGCAGAGAAGGGGCCGTGCCACCAGCCTCCCTCCACCAGCGGGGCGAGCAGTCTCCGGCAGGGAGGGAGGGTACAGCCGCCACCCGCCCTGCCCGAGTTCATCCCCTATCCAAGATACACGAAGAAGAGATAATATCAACATAGAATCACAGAATGGTTTGGGTTGGAAGGGACCTTTAAGATCACTTAGTTCCAACCCCCCTGCCCTGGGCAGGGACACCCCCCACCAGACCAGGCTGCTCAAAGCCTCATCCAGCCTGGCCTTGAACACCTCCAGGGATGGGGCAGCCACAGCTTCTCTGGGTAACCTGTTCCAGTGCCTCACCACCCTCACAGTAAAGAATTTCTTCCTGATATCCAATCTAAATCTACCCTCCTTCAGTTTGAGACTGTTACCCCTCACCTGCCTGAGCACAAACCAGCAATTGCACTCCATAACTCCACTGTCAAGCCCAGCAGCCTCCAGGATCCTTTGGCGCTGGAATGGCCCGGAGCTCCTAGGGCAGAACACACACACCCCTACTACTGCGAACACACACACACCTGCTGCTACAAAATGGATCAACAGAAGATGTAATACAGACTGTCTTAGTGTAATGCAATTGTATTTGTGCCATACAAAGTGCAACAAAGTGTAGAATCAAAGTTTTGTCTATTTAATCACAACTTGTGGAGTCTCCGCTTTTCAGAGATGATACATTTCAGGATGGAAAACATAAAGTTACCTACGGCTATGAAGTAACTGATAGTTACTTGAGGTGGGGTGAGACAGCAGATGACAAAGATTTGGCTTATTTGGACCAACACTGAAGTAAAAGATAATTTTCCTTTGTTAACTGAGGTTTCCCTGGTGCAATTTCAGGGGCCTTTTATATCAAAATTTCAAGTGGAAACTCATTTTAACATACAAAGTAAATCGAAAGTGAAGTGACACCGTTACAGTTCTGTCTCTTGCTGTAAGGCAGCAGGACTTTGGAGCGGTGGATCCACGTGCACAGTGGTCCATTTCATAACGTGTTGGGGTCTCCAGAGTGCTTTTACTCCGGCGTGTGCCAAAGCTCTCACACACATTACACACCCCCCGCCCGGCTCTGCAATGCGGCTGACCCAGCGCAGCCCTGCAGAGATGCTCGAGCTTCAAACAAAAAGGTTTTCTGGGCCTTGATCAGAACAAGTTTCTATTTTGAAAGCAGACAAAGCGATTTCTTTCGGCGCGCTCCCTCTGGCTCACCCACAACTTCTGCAATAATGAAAGGCGTACCTCCAAGGGGTTTAAAACAAATTAGTTCCTCATCTCTCAAGACAGCAATGATTAATTGTATCTTGCCTTGTGTCACAAGACGTTTCTACAGACATGGGCGCTACAAGGGACAGTGCTTATGAACAGAGACAGGTTACACCACAAACTTAGCTACATTTTTAAAGACTGCAATAAACAGTATCTATTAAGAACAAGTGTGGCTGCAGATACAAGTCAAATGTCAGTAACAAGTCAACCAATTTGGCAAAAAGGTTTTAAAACCCTACAAAAAGCCATAAGGAGGGAGGGCAAAATGAAAGCCAGAATCTGTGGTGCCAAACTTTTTATCTAGATGCTATTAATATATGCTATATATACACAACTCACACATATTGAATAATAGGCTGGATACCACAAACTCACCTGAAGGTGTAAGAGCTTTCAAGCCTAACCTGACGTGTTCTGGTGAGGCTTTTCTGCTTACCACACAAGGAATACCTATGCCAGCCTAGTCCCCAGCGCTACTGAGCTGCTGTTTCAGCGGCAGAGGCAGCTCTGGTTCTGCAGCACTGCCAGGATGGTGTCCCGCTGCAGCTGAAAAAAAATGGGTTATTACACCTGCCTCACACCCAGCCGTCCTAACCAAGGCTGCCCCAGAGTTAACCGTGTGCATGTGAGCATGCAAATAAGATACCAAATTCAAATCTTGCACGTCAGCTCGCATGAAGAGGAAAATTTTCATAGCTCCTCAGCAGCTGAAGATACTCAGAATAGGGCATGACTGGATGTAACATAGAAACAACAACAAAATAAATCCACACTCTGCCCACTCTCTGTTTTCTTTTTTTTTTTTTTTTTTGACAGTCAGGAAGGGAAGGGAATTGTCTCGTCTCTGCTAAACCAGCCTGGAAGACAGGAGATGCACATGCCCCTTCCTTTCCTGTAAGATCACCTTTAGTCAGCAGAACACAACCCGGTTCAAAAGCTATTCTAAAACAATGCCATGAAGCTCTTGGCTCACAGTTCTTCCCTCGCTCCGCAGCACGTACCCGTAGGTGATTCAGCACAGCGAACGACAGCACGCCACGTGAGCTCACGTCTCAGCAGACTGCCTGCTCACATCACACAAGGAAGTGAGTGCTTTCGGACTGCCAGTAAGGGGAGGATCAGATTTTTTTTTTTTCCCCACAAGAACTTCTAGATTAAGATATTTACAGTATTACCCACATTACAACTATGTGTGCCTTTAAAGGCATGAAAAAAGAAGATATAACACAGCCTTAATTATAGATATAGGACTTAGGCTAGGTGAAATGATGCAGAAAGTTCAATCTACTCCCTATTTCTTAAAAGAAAATACATATTTATGTAAGGGTACATGGGGGGGGCCAAAAATGTATCTTAATGAACAGGTCTGTGCCCTGGATCACTGATCATTTTCAGATTTCCAAAGACCTAATGTGAACTTGATCTACAGCTATGTCTTCATTAGCAGAATGTTTATTTTGTGATCTCAACTCAAAAGTCACTGTTCCAATCCAAGCTTCAAGAAAGCTCCCAACAGAAACCCATCTAATGATGTCTGTGACTCAACATTCCCTATCTCACCCATTATATCGCATGCGATACTTTGGAATCAGGACGTTTATGGAGATGAGTTTCACAAAACTTAATAAAACCTGTGAATTATAGACATCATTCACACTTTACCTGGAGAAATAATGTATTGAAGGAAGGCAGCAAAACAAGATAGCATGCAGCACTTATTTTATTGCACTCATTTTTGTAACCACTATCAGTTATTTCCGCACTACTTTATTTACACAGAATCCAGATTCTGCTACTTTAATCATTCACTACTACTTAAATAATATTATCAGTGAATTGGCTGCTTTATCAGTTAAACTGGTAACCAGAATATCAGAGAACTCAAGCTTTTATCAATATTAACTTTGAGATGAAAGCCAGTTGCAAACAGATTGCACTGCAGGTTAACCATCATTACTGATTCTCTTGTCTACATCTGTCCTCATCATTACGGAGCAGTACTCAGGCCATGATGTTCTCCATCCCTCCCAATGCCTCCACCTCATCAACTTAGAGTGTAGGCAAGACTAAATTAGGCCGAGTGAGCTGGGCCTAATGTTTCATGGTGGGAGGACACTGCTTTCCCTTAGCCCCCACACAAAGGCAATAACCTTTAAACAGGCATCAGGAATTACCACTTCTCAGTTTTGGCAAAAATTCATAGCACCTATCACATATCACTGTTTGAATCTGCTGTTGTTTTGTTTTAGCGATATCATTAGCGATATACAACAGTGATTGCGAACAAGTACCATTCTCTTCTAAAACATACAACAACTCACACAGTTTATAGAAAAGTTACTTTTACTATAAAGCCTGGAAGCTGAACACCTGTAGGTATCTTATATGATGTCCTTATGAATGACACCATTTGTTCTCCTTTCAGTTAACAAGGCAATTCATATAAAAATACGTAGACATTTCTACACACCCAACACAAGAAGTTAATAGTGCATTCAATATGCACTGCAAGTACAGCAGAAGACTGGTGAAATGCTTAGTTACTACTTTCTTCCCTCCCTTATCCCATATTAGAAGTTTACCAGAAAGTTACGAAAGCCATGCACTGCAGAGCTGACTCTTCCGATTTCTAAATTTAATTCTCCCTCCTTTTCCCACGTCCCCTCCCATACGTACATGACCATACAGCTACCACTAAGGTTTGCTGCCCAGCTAATGCCGACAGACTGAGTCAGCCACAGATGCCCACCTGCTTCAGCTCAGCCTGCTCCACTGCCCTCTCTTCTGCTCGCTCCCAAGAGTTTCTGTGCAACAGAATTTCAACGCTGTTCTAATTACATGAGCTTTGTGTTAACACTGATATTTTCTGCTCTGAGCATTAAGTAACATGTTGTCGTATGATAAATTGTACGCAGGTTTAGGCTTTGAATGATGTAATGCATGTTGTGGAGTCTTTTCACACCCAGCTTATGTTGAGACAAGTTTTTCCTTGAGTTAATTCCATGCAATTCCTGATTCTATCAGTAAAGCCGTACAGCATCAACCAGAATCCTTTACTAGTTCTTCCTTTCCTTCACTGAAAAAGTGAAATCACCAACTCACACTGCATCTAGACCAGCTAGCTCTGTACTGCCAACAACTAGCCAACCTAAGCACCTCTAGACATTTAAGGCAAAGATATGAGACAGCTTGTTTGCCTACGCTTCCAATCAAAGTAGTAAGAGAACAAGAGTCACATTTATTACCAGAAGAAAGCTGCAACTCTTCTTATATTGATGGAAATAAAGTCTGATTCAGGATAAAGCACAAACTTCACATCCCGACATGAAAGCACAATACTCCAAAATACTCATTTTTAGTTATCAGTCCTCAGAAATCAAGCTAGTTTGATGCCTGCAACATCTTTTATAAGATTTCTCTTGGGCTTCTGCTTTTTCAAAAGTTCTTGTAAATATTTTTGTCAATCAATGTATTTTGTTTCCAACTCAACAGTCTTGCCAGCTGTTTGCCCTCTCAATAACTGTTACACTTGCAATGACTACATAAGAACACCAAACAAACAGCTACATTAAAAATTTCACCCTTGATATATTGAGAAGCCACTGAAATGAAAGACAGAAAGCAGTAGCAATTTTTGCAGATGTCTCTGTTTCAGAGGCACTACAATCGCACCTGCGCAAACGTCCTTCTCCCTTTCCAATAGTAAGTCAAGCCTAAAAGATTACACATTTATGCCCAGCATTACAACAGACAGTCTTGCCTTGTTCACGCCAGTGAACAGTTCCTACTTACATATCCCAAAAATAACAGAGGGGGTGTGTTCCAGTCGCAAGTAGAAGAGAAGATTGTAAAAATTGAAACAGATCAGAGAGAAGCATAAGATGACAGAGATCCATTCTTGTAGTCTCTTTCCTGTTGGAAAAAGAGGAAAAAAAAGCATGTTTTACTTTTATCTGAGAGGACATTTTGAAGTCTGAAATAATACAGACAGACTATTCTACTGCCTGGATGACTCACTGCATTTGTCTGACAGGGAACTGAAACAGAAACTTATTTTTCCATGGGAGGTGTGCATATTTTGTTAAATGACATTCCTCTTCCCCGAGCTACTACTAACCCCTTCCCTCTGCCCTTGCCCAAATAACAGGGACAAATCAGACATCATCTGCCATTGTCCTACTTTCCTTTTCCCTGCGGTTGCTGGCATAACGTTCCTCCGCATCACATCTTTTTTCAAATTTGCATTTCATTCAGCATTCAGTGTTGCTGCTATGGCTGAATCTGGGAACAAATTTCTGGCCTCAGATGCCCTGGAGTTAAATCACCTTATGATCTGTAATATTTAAAATCTCAGAGCTTGTACGTAAAGCTGTTGTACCAACAGGAAAAAGCATCATCCCGTATTTTGATGGTCCTAGAATTGGTTTCCTAACATTGCAAGTACACTTTTTAAGCCAGCTTATTTAACTCTTGCAGTCTTGTCTTTGCCTGTCTGCTCCCTGGCAGAAGGCTGTGACCTCTCAGCCGTTCTGAGATGGCAAGAGACAGAACAAGCGAAGAGAAAGAACTGCACAAATTCTCTCTTGTACCTTGCTGTACTACTTTGTACTTCTACAAAAACCTCATTTATTGCCTATAAAAAGAGAACAGACAGTGTATGGTAACACTTTGACTATTCAGATTAGCAGCAGAAAGTCTGCCACTAATCACTGCTAGATCCTCACAAGGCACTGACGTTGCGGGAGAGGAAACGCTCAATGCAAGACCCATAAGGATTAAAGCATCAGAAGCAGACCTATAATGCCTAAATCCATGAAGATCTGAGCTGCCACCTTGGCCCAGAAGTGCCCTGGCTGTAGTCAGCTCTCAACATGCTCAGGAGCAGCCAGGTCACTCTGCACCAATTTTAGGGGGCCAGTCAGCACGGCTGCCTCCTGCCTGTGGCTTCCCAGAGCAGGTAACACCACAAGTCCATTCCGCACTCCCTCCTGCAGCCTCATAGACTTTGCACCACTCGAGTTTGAGGCAATTCAACATGCAGGGGAGCAATCAGTAACGACTACGTGTGAGGTGCACATCCTCTCACAGCAGCAGAGGCACACTCCCATGTCTGGCACGTGTTCAGGAGAGGAGCTTCTTGCCTACTGATCCTCTGTGTTGACCTACTGTCTGGTCAAATTTCTCCTCCTAAATGCTGAATCAAGTCCTTCTTCTCAACTATACAACGAAAAAGAAACTAGAAACATCAAAGGAGGCTGAGTATTATCTCCAATGTGCCTACAATGCAATATTTTAAACTGTGAACAAAAACTTTTACAGTTCAGAGTTTTGTTCTAGAAAGGCCACGAGTATATAAATTAACAGAGAAGAAAATTGCAGAATTAAATTAAGACCCAAGAACAAGCATATTTCAAGACAGCATCAGGTCACAGTGTGGGAGATTCTATAAAGAGATCCCTGGAGTAATAAAAGGAAGAGTTAATTAACACTCACTTCCTGCATAAGAAAGCCACACCCTGATTAGAGGAGCTAAGTGGGTAGATCCTCATGGAATAATTAGCTGACTGCAGGGAAACACTCGGCTCCTTGCTAGCAAGTCCCATGAGTTCAGTCCAGACAAACACCACTGCACTCTGAACACGGGGATCCCGAGGTGACTGTCCGGAGACATCAGAGTCCAGAATGCGGCCCTAGCTCTGGACAGATGGGGAAGGCGAATCAGTCGAAGGAGCAGAGTCAGCACCGGTAACTTGTGTTTAAAGAGCACTCAAATTTAAAATTACGTCCCGCATGAAGGAATAAGGTGCCAGAGCCCCACAGTATCTGCTTAAAGAAACCATGGAAATACTCCAGAGTCACATTCACTCTGCACAATTATATGTAATCCCCGTTCTTAAGAATTCAGTAGTTCAACATCACATTTCCACTGCAACACATATTCTGACGTTGTTTATATAAGTTATTTATGTAATGCCAGAAAAAAAAGGCACATCTAATACATTATCACAGCTCACTGCTGATAAATACCACTATACATATACTACTTTACAGTCTTTCCAGGAACTTCCATCTACAGCTAAAGATAAGGGTGGCACGTTGTCTGGGGGGAAATTGTTTTCCTATGAGCAAGAGCACAGTGCAATAAAGTTAGTGATTGTTTTTCCGTGAAGCACAGGAATCGGTCACTGCCTGGATCAGAGATGCATATCTAGGCCAGCTGAAAGACATCACACACCAGTTTCTCTCAAGGCAAGGAAGAGGTGACCAGTACAAGCTGAAATGGGCAGACTTGCCCTGAACAGTCTAGAAGACAGACAAACTAATGAATGCCTGTCTTTTCTTATCATACTTGCCTCTGTGCAAGCAAGAACACCCGCTTTTCCAGTAATTGCCTTGAATGTGCAAGCTAAGCTGTTCAGCTGACCTGCTGGAAATTGCAAGATGCTGAAAAGATGTCTTCCCTTTCCTAATCCTTCACCTGTGAACGAATTCCCTGGACATGGCAAGAACACCTAGCATTGCTCACACCGTGAGCTAAAAACAAATTACTTTTTATTATAAGGAGTTTGCAGTTATTTCCATAGCATAATTGAACAGCTGCAGTCACTTCATTGAGCTCTGACAAATAGCAAGCTTCAGGAAGACAAGACCAAAACAAAAATCCAAATATCCCTCCACTCTTTTCTGGGGTATCTCGGAATAGTTCACTGAATAAATATTCTGAAGCGAAAGCTGCTGCTGTTACCTTGCTTAGAACCAAATGTCTACATCTGTTTTTGGATGGAAAGGTTAACTTTTTGTTTGATTGTTATTAAAGGGAAGAGGATTCCGGGCAGGTTCTAGTTTGAACACCTCCACCCCAGCAGCCAGAGCACAGGTCTGCAGTTGAGACACTAGCCCCATACTGGCACCTTTTCATAAGCTGACCATCTAACCTAACAGCGCTTTCCTAACCTCTCAAAAGTTTGCCTGAAGAGCGGGGTGCTGTGCGTGTTCATCACGTCCCAGTGTGTGAGAAGTGTCAAACGCAAGGCAGGACTGAACCCACCATCGCTGGGCGGCTGCACCGAGAGCGTCCCCCCCACCGCATGCAGCGAGGGGCAGCCACCGGCTCTGCAAACCCTCTCCGGGACACCGGGGGCCACCAGAAGGGCCCTCGACGGTACCACAAACGCAGTGAGCCGCCCAATTGTGGTCTAGGCCCCTTTCTTAGGCCCGCTTTAGCTCGCCACGCTCGCCAGCGCTGCCCAGGCCGAGGTGAGGGCGGCAGCAGGCGGACGCGGGGCCGCCGGCATGTGGCATCCCCCCGCCAACGGACCCGGGGCCGCCTCGCCCGGCGCCCAGCAGGGCCCGGCCCAGTCCCCTCCGCTTCCCCGGGGCTCTCTGAGGCCGCACTGCCTCAGGGCGGCCGGTGGCGAGGGGAGCCGGGGCCCTTAGGGAATCACACCCACCCCCCCGCCCGGCCCAACGGGGCGCTGCCCGCCGCCGCCCTCACCTGGGGAATAGAGCTCGGCCAGCTCGCGGGCCCCGGCGTGCTGCGCTCCCCACCGCCGGCTGCCGCCCTCCGGTTCTTCCGCGGCCTCCGCCTGCGGCCCCACCGCCTCCGCCCGCCGCGGGACGCTCTCGGCGCCGCCGCTGGCCATGGCCCGGCCCCGCGGCTCCTCCTCCTCCAGGCCGGCGGGCGGCGGCGAGCGGCGCCCAGGCCCCGCCGAGGAGCCCGGCGCCAGCGCTGCGGCCCGCGGCAGCATCGGGAAATGGGGCCGGGCCGCGGAGCTGCGGCGGCGGTGGGGGAGGGCGGGCGCGGCCGGCCACGCCCCCGGCCACGCCTATCGCCGCCGCCGCCGCTCTGCCGCCGGGCCAATGGGCAGCGCTGCCCGGCGCAGCGCAGCCAATGGGGTGGCGGCAGCGTCGGAGGCGCAGATGGAGACGCCGCGGCGGGAGCGAGCGGCGGCGCTGGCGGGGCCCGGGGAGGGCGCGGCGCGCGCCGGTGCGGGACCGGGGCCGGGCGGGTCCCGTCAGTGCCGCCCCCGCCGGCCGTGCCTCGCGCGCCCCCTGGCGGCGCGGAGCCGGTGCCGCCGGCCGTCGTTAGGCGAACGGCGCTAATTGGGTGTCGGGAGGCTCCTGTGACGCGCCAAGGCCGTAACGGTGCCGATAAAATGATTTTCGGTGCCTTTGTTGGGTAATTCAGCCCCTGTCCCTCAACAGGCGGCGTTGGAGCCACTCGCCGGCGTGCTCCGGGTCCCGAATAAATACAGTTCAGCACGGAAAAAAGATAGAAAAATTAAAACTCCACTCTAGCAATATTTAAGTACTACATCATGTCTATAAAAAAATAATTCCTGCAGCAGATTTATTTGAATATCAAAGAAACTAGCTCTAAGATAAGAAGTGTTTCAACCAATTAAATAGATTCCACTTAACATCAAAATCTGCCGCATTGGCAGGGGGTGGGACACCAAACCAGACGCCTGTTTAATCCGGAGGTTCGAGTATCACCCGCCCTGGGGAACGAAAGGCCTCCCCGTGCCTCCACGGCACGGACACAGCGACAGCAGCGCCCTGCGGCTGTGCCCACCCCGACAGCTGCCATCGCACCCACCCGGGGGGCAGACCCTACCCCCCCGACACGGGGGCTGCCTTGCCCCGGGGGACCGGCAGGGAAATCCCATTTGTACCGAACCACCCAGGAATTTCCCCAAACTCGGCCAAGCCGGCAGTCAAGGGCTGCCCGAGGGCTGTCACTTCGCGGTGCCCTTGAAATCACCATGTTTCTGCAGGAGGCCAAAAGGCGAGCTGTGTGCCTCCTGGAGGCTGCCCTGCTTTCTGGGGGATCACAAATTGATTAATAATTAGCTGGAATCGTGTCTCAAATTAGCGGTTCTTAATGAAAAAATGGCTCAGGAATTCAATGAGTCCTGGGCTGAAGAGTTACATATATATCTCTATATATCTCAAAAATTCTGGAAACTATAAACAATAACGATTTGCTGCTGGTGCAGAAGGTGGTATTTATCTGAGGGGGCATTTTTCTGTTTTCTGTTAATTGGGTAATAAGCCACTCAAAAGGCATTACCTTGGGGTGCCTCAGTTTGTTGGACCGTGCTGTGTTTAGACTGAGTGATGGGAACGTTCTGGCATTGTGGGATGCCGATGTTTCCGTCAGACATCTGTGAGGTCAGGCTGCTCTGGTGCTCAGGGCTCTGCTAAGATCCCCTCGGGGTCACAGAGACCTCAATAATGTCAGCACAGAAATGGTGTCAACGCAAATGAATTCATGGCAGTTCAGTAGGACATGGCACCTTTCAATGCGTTTTGAGATACATGACCAGATGTCCCCATTATGAATGTGTGAGTTAGAGGAAAGATATAAATGGTTTTAACTGAGGTACGGTTCTTGGGAATGTTTCCCAAGATACCTTCAACATCTGTTCGTCATTGCGTTTTGTCAAAGCAAAGGGGCTGTCAGCATGAGACTAGCAGCAAATCGCTAACAAGGTTTGGCTTTGGATGGGTTATAAAATTCTCTTGGAAAACAGTTGGTATCAGCTGGAATAAAGCTACATCTTTCTGTAATAATGTCAGTGCAGCTGCCAAAAGATAAACCTTGCAAAAGGAAAAAGGTGCTTTGAAGCCCCTTCTAGTCTCACCTCAATGTGACAAGACAGAAGACCATCGAGGAGGGGGTTTGGTCCTTTCCTAGAGAAAAATCAACGCTTGGGACACATCTGAAGAACGTTCCTTTTTTTCTCTGTCATGATCTGGGGGAGGAGGGAGAAACGGTAAATTAGTTCACAGACTGGTGAAACTCCCAGAGTTTCGGGTACAGCCATGGTACCACCACATCCCAAGACAGGTGGAGCCATGAGGATTTAGCATGGCATGAGTGAGATGGCTTTTAGAAACACCACCTTAAAAGTGAAGGCAAGCTACTGGTGAGTGAATCAGGCAACCTAGTGGTGAGTGACCTGGTACGGGTAGGACAAGGCTGCTGACACTCTAACAATGATAATAAACAGAGTGATAATGCTGTCCACTAACTTTCCTGAAGTTCTCCATAGTTGTCTGACATTTCCTAGGGAATTGTAGTGTCCTACTTTGATGAATTTGTTCCACATCATGTATTAATGCTTTTTTTCTAGCATATCCAAGCTTTTGAAGGCTCCATCAAGGGAATAGGAATCCTATCCTTCCCGGATAGGAAAGGGATACCCTGACAAGTGTCAGAAGTTCCCAGTAACAGATATTATGGGATATTAAGATATTAAGAGGGTAATTCTGCAGGAAAACCTTCTGCTCTTTGAAGAAGACGAGGGCCACACCGGGCTGTGACAGGTCCTATTCCATGGAGGGCCTTGGAAAGCGCAAAACCCCCAGGCAGCGCATTGGGGGGCAGCAGATCGCCACCCCCACGCCGTGTTTGTGACAGGTCCCCGCCGTCCTTGGCTACCCCGGCCGTGAGCCCCCCCGCCGGTACCGGGCCGGCACCGGGCACCCCGTCCGTTCCCCCGGGCGCCGAGAGCTCCCGCCGCCGCGCGGCTCGGGCCCCCCCCTCCGCCTTCCCCCCGAGGAAACGGACCTCGAGCGGGGCGGCCCGACGCGCCTCCGGGGGTGCCCGGTACCGGGGACGCACCGGCCCCGCTGGCGCCGCTAGGTGGCGCTCCAAGCCCGGTGACGGCAGCGCTGCCCCGGCGGGGCGGGGCGGGGCGGGGCCGGGGGTGCCGGGGCGGGCCGGGCTCCGCGGTCCCGCCGAGCGCTCCGTGCCAAACCTCCCCGGGCCCCCCGGCAGCGCCGAGCTTCGCCTCAGGCGGGGCCGGGGCGCGGGGCGGCGGCGCCCACCGGACAACCCGCCGCGCTTCCAGCTGCGCGGCCCGCTCGCCACCGGGCTGTCACAGCCACCTCCCGAACAACGAGGCGTTCCGCGTTCCTCACAACGCTCGTCGCCTGCTCCTTTGTCCCCCCCGCCCCCCTCGGCCGCCGCGGCCCCGGCGGTGTGTGCAAGAGCGGCGGGGGAGGAGGGGGCCGGCCCTCCCTCCGGCGTTACACGGTGACAGCGGTTTCAGCTGGCACAGCCCCGGCTGCTCTTCCCCCCTGCGAGCTCCCACCAGCCAGGCTCCTCCATCCGCCTCCCCGCACCCCCCCGTACCTGAGAGCTGCCCACCGAGGCTGCCCGCCCCCGCAGAGCAGCCCGGGCTCACCGCTCCCCCTGCTGCCCTCCCTTGCGCAACTCCCGTCTCTTCCCGAGCCACGGGGCACGGCGGGAGCAGAAACCGGCTGCAGCTCCCTCGCTGGACTCCCTGGCATGGGAAACTGTCAGTGGGTGGGAGAGCTGGAATAGCCACTCCTACGGCTCCCATCCAAAGCCAGAAATGCAAAGATAGGGAGATGACAGGGACCACGAAGCGAGGTATGCGGAGGACGGTGCACTGTGGCTATCCCCACCTGGTACCCGGGCCACCCAGGCCAGCTGCCAGCTGACACGGACCAGCCCAGGGGCCGTTCTTGGGTGCCAGCACTCACCACCACCAAGTCCTAACTGATTCCCTGGCAGCCCCACTTTCTCCGTGGTGCTCGACACGAGATGATAGCAGATGAAATAAAAGTGTTTGTACCGTCTAGGACACAGACCTTTCATGCTTTTAATGAAGAAAAAGCTTTTAATTCTTCACTTAGGCCCACTCTTCCATCACTCTCCCTGAGACTTCCCTCAGGGTATGTTGCTCCTGGCAATGGACACCATGGGGCTCCAGCTACCTGGCCTGCAGCCTCTGGACCTGCGAACAGTTCTCCTCTTTTAGACATTTCTTAAATGAATCACCAAGTCCTGTTACTGGGAACTTCTGACACTTGGCAGGGTATCCGGGAAGGATAGGATTCCTGTTGCCTCGTTGGATCTTTCTAAAGCTTGGACATGCTAGAAAAAAAGCATTAATACGTGATCTGTAACAAAGTAGGAGACTATGATCACCTAGGAAATGTCAGACAACTATGGAGAACTTCTGGAAAGTTAGCGGACAGCAACTTCTCTGCCATTTTTTTTTTTTTTGGAATACAAGGAAACAGGCTATTCATATAACACAAAGTCAACTCTCACTGTCCCTGCTCAGAAAGGCAGCCCACTTTTGCCAAACAAATGGCTTCAGCATGGACTTTCTCTGCAACATAGGCTGTAGCTTCTGCTTTGTCACTGTTCCCTTCCACAGGCATTTGTGTGCACCCTGGCTCTCCCTCCTTTTCTTTCTTTTGTTGAGCCCCAGAGTGGGTGCTCTGACCTCCAATTTGCTCTGGAAAATTTTCAGTCTGGTAGGGGAAGGTATTTCGCTCATGTTGTCCCACCGGCTGGAGGTAGCGGTGCCAATCTCCAGGTGTCGTCTCTGCAGCACTCGGTAGGGCAAAGAGCAACATGTAGATAAAGCCGGGATTGAGCAACGCAGCACTGCAAAGGCCAAGCATGCTAGGTCAGAGGTGAGCAAGAAAAATCAGCAGAAGACCAACAAATACCCAAGCATCACCATGTCACATGGGAACAAGGGGTGAGGGAGCCCTTAGGGAGGGGGAGGACTCTGGTCTGTAACAAAAGAACCAAAGGAGGCCAGGAGACATGGCCTGCCACCGCCTGGGGAGCTCCCTGCCACCGGGGACTGCAAGGCAGGGCACCGCAGCTGCAGTTTCAGAAGAGAGGGAAGCATGTGGCAATCGGTTTTTATGTTAAAATGAGGCAAAGTCTCGAGCCTGGTCTATGAGCTGGGGGGAGATGGAAGGAGAGCCAACCTCTCTCCGAGTTGAGACATTGTCCCTGTCTGACATTTCATAAATCCTGGTTTTTTTCATAGCGGAGAAGGGTAAGTGGAAAGCAGTAGACTGAAATCTGGCCTCCGCCAGGTACAACAGATGAGCTGTTGTTGGCGTAAGGTGTGCGGCTATATAAAGAAGGACCTGGGGTTAGCAAGAAGAAAAAACAGAGCACACAATATGCTCAGAAATAAATTTCAATTTTACTTCTCCTTTTGCAGCCTTTATTGCAACATTGCTCCACTTAAGTCAGTCTTTCAGGCAAGGTCCCCTCCTACCCCCCAGAGACCTTCCCACACCACCCCTGTGCTCTCTCCCAGTCTGCCTGCTTGCACGGATACTGCTCTGCTCTGGAACCCCCCACATTCTCCTCTCGGCTCACCTCCAACATACCACCTACAGCATCTTCTTCATTGATGCAACCGGCAGCTTCTGGCATTAACTTTTTCCTCTTTGCCCCTCTATGTTGCTTTAGACTGCAGGTCGATGGGGGAGCAGCTGTGTTCACACAGGGTTTAGCGTGTTGCAGCTCTGATCTTACTGATCTGCCAAGAGCTACTGCAAGGCAAATAACACATGAGATAAGTCGTCAGCAAGAAACATCAGAAATTACAGACAGCCTTTTCCTAGAGTATGATCCTCAGTCCACAGACCTACTTACAAACACTTCAGTGTTTGAGCGGTCGCCATTAAACTGACAGCATCTCCCCAAAGCTGGTGTGCTTCCAGGGACAGCTGCTGTAGACCTGGAGCGCATGAACTGAGAGCTTGCAAGAAATCCTGGAAAAGAAGACAATCTCCAGGAAGAAAAAGATTCTGCAATGCTTTATTGTAGGTCTGAGCCTGGAGCTGGAAAGTTCTGGCTTCTACAGTACAAAAGGGAAACTGCAGAGCAGAATTTAATTCATGAGAGAAATTAGCAGTGAGGATGAGATTCTTCCCCCCGCCTTTTCACTGCTCTGGTATCTGTCTGTTACCCTCCCAGTACCTATACTGTTTCACATATGAATGTAGAGGAATCGGTATTCTGTTGCATCAGAATTTTTCTTTTTTTTTCTGCTCAAAACTGTTGATGTTCTTACTAAGTAATTTGTGAGTTATGCTGTCTCCTTCATCAGCTGACTAGTTCTGAAAAAAATCATGAAATCACTAGAAAGAAGACGCTTTTCACAGAAGTGCTGCCTTTCTGCTGAAAATTGCTGTTAGGAGACACGCTGCGGAAGAGCTGCTGCCCTCAGGTGTTTCACAGAATGAGACCAACGCTCGGATCCCTTCACCAGGAATGTCTGCATCTCTTTTCCTATCTACAGCATCTCTCTAAGGAGGTTTTCCAGGACGATTATTAGCAGCCTCTGCACATCTGTTCAGGCCAAGCCATGGCACTTGCAGGGACAGAGCTCGGTGTGCCCAGACCTCCACCCAGTCCTCTGTGGTGCGAGTCTCGCTCTGCACCTGTTCCCATTTCAAAAACCCCATTTCTGGGGTTATGCATTTGTTATGACAAGTGCCAAAACAATTTAAAAGAGACCAGAGTTAGCTCAAAACCTGCTTGCCAAATGCCGGGGTTTTGGATAAGTGGTTAGTCCCGCCAACAAGATTCCCATGAGAAGGTGAGAACGGACGTCGGCTCCTTGAGAGTGGATCTTGGGATTTGAGGTGAGCTGGAGGAAGTTTAAAGAGATCCAGGTACAGCAGGGAGGTGAGGGGGGAGAAGGGAAGGAGGGGACAAGCTGGGCACCCAACCTCAATTACCACCCTGGCTGACGTGTGATCTCGGTGACTACGGGATTACTCAGCACTGCCCTGGAAAGGAGGTGTGGGCCACACCGTCCCTGATATAATCTCTTTCACATGACAGTTGCACAGGCATTTTATTTTGTTAGGGAAGATCGGCCCAGGCAGAGTACAACTTTCTGCTGCAGAGCAGCAGAGAAGAGGTCAGAAATCTGAAGAGGGCAAATTTAGATCTCCAAAAATATCTTGAAAAATTGCCCAGAAAATTTACCAACCACTTTTAGCGTTTGGTTGTAGCCAACGGCCGTGGCAAGCTGGAGACCTGTCGGGGTAACGCCAAGAAAGACCAGCCATGCATTTTGGGCAGGAAACCTTCTGCTTGTGGGTCTCGGAGATGTTTTGGAGGTAGGAAGAACATGAGACCGATTTTCAAGGGTTCAGTTGCAAGGGCCAGTTAGGGCAGCTGCTGGATGTAACTGCCAGATGAGAATGCAGGATAAAGACGCAGAATGAGGGAGTAAACAGCCAGAAGAACAAGCCCTGGCTCACTGCAACTTGCCAGTATTTGCACCCAATACAGATGTTTGTATTTATGAAGGTATGGGCTCCAACTACAACCTCCAGCCCCAGCTCTCTGGCCAGGCCCAGCTCCAATTTAATCTCTGGTGCATTCACCAAAGATTAACTTGGTAGATAAAGATGGAACTAGAAATATTTGAAGCCTGAAAACCTGTTGGGGTACTTTTGTTATGGAAAGAAAAAATCCTTTTAAAACGTGAAAAGAAAAAGCAAACGAAAAAAAAAAAGACAGAAAAAGTCCGATGATCCACTGACTGATTCTTGAATTCTTCCTCTTTTCAAAGTTCTGAGGTTTGAACATTATGAACAGTTGACTGTTTGAATCGTATAATGCAATACCTGTTCCTCTGGCTTAACGTTACAATATTTCCCACACCGCAGGATTGCTTCACATTATTCTAAGAGGCAGTGTCATTTTCCCTGCAGTGCTAGGTCTTCTTTACTGAGGTGAAGGACACTCCTACTTCCTTTAATTATATGTTTTGTTTTAAATTAATGTCCTTTATTCTGGAGATGAATCACCAGCTTGTAGACAGGTAAATGTGGGAGTAAGAGAGTGAAAATATAAGTTTGATTCCCAAGGTGGGTGTCTTTAATTAAAACGGACATCAAGATTCAGTCTTCCTTCCCAAACTTAGCCCACAATTCCAAAAAACATTTGGATTCCATGTTTCTATGCACGTATCTCACTTTCCTTCTGAATCTGAATGTTACCCCTTTGGTTTCAGCACACAGATTTCCTATCACTTGTGTACCCTGACAGTTGCACCATATCATGTAAAGTAAATACACCAAGACAAACTTTAAGGCCACCATCCCTGCGTGAAGAGATGGGGAGGGGAGATCTGGGTTTGCTCGACTCCCTGGCTGCTTGCAGCAGCGAGAAGGAAGCCCGGAGCAGCACCGTGCCCTGCTCCAGCTCCGCTCGGCTCTCCACTCCCCGCTGCAAAGTCGCTCTGTGCACGTCTGTCCGGACAGTTCTGCCTGCCAGTGGGATTTCCTTAGTCAAGCACTGGACGGAGAATAACGGGATCTGTCTTCTATTTGCAGTTTTTCCCCTGCTTTGGCAAAAGGACTTGGAAAAAATCCCTCCTGCCTTGATTTCCCCAAGGCTAAAACGGGGCCCAGGCGGGATCTGCGCCCACCCCCGCAGGGCACCGCCAGCCCCGAGGCCAAGCCCCGCTCTCGGGTGCGAACGACGGAGCCCACGCTGGCTCGGAGGGTCCCGGCACACGCGTGTCCCGCGTCCTCTCCGGAGCCGAGCGGTGCCCGCCGCCATCCCTGCCGCCCCCGCCGCGGCCAGCCCCGATCCTCCCCGCACCTGCGGGGCCCCGCAGCCCGCTCCCCTCCCTCCTCCCCTCCCTCCCCAGCAAAGCCCGGGTTTTATTGCGGCCGGCTCGGCGGGGCACCGCACCGGCGCACCCGCCCCGGGTGCCTCCTCCGGGGCCGGGGCCAGCAGTTACCGAGCGTGCAGCGTGGCAGGCGGCCAGGCGGTGACGCGCCTGTTGCTATGGGATCCACCGCCCCTATAAATAACTGAGGAAAGGAACTTTCCTAAGTCAGAGACTTTAGGACACGGGACCCAGAACCAGATGGTCCGGAGGAGGAGAGGCGCCAGCTCCCGCCGCAGCAGCCGGAGCGGTGAAGCCCCGCCGCGCCGCAGGACCTGATCCAGCCCAGGTGGGCAGCGCAGCCCCGGGGGCCGTGCCCAGCGCCAGAGACTGAGGCAGGGTCTGGAGCCCCCCCGCCCCCCCAACCCCGACGGCGGCAGCTTGATCCTCTGCCGGGGGGGCCCCCCTGCGTCGTTTTCTCCTCCCCGCATCCCCCTTTGCTTTCATGCAACGCCTGGTGGCCTGGGACGCAGCATGCCTCCCCATCCAGCCGCCCGCCTTTAAATCCATGGAAGTGGCTAATTTCTATTACGAGGCGGACTGTCTGGCTGCTCTCAACAAGCTGCACCCGCGGGCGGCCGGGGGCCGCTCCATGACCGAGCTCACCGTAGGGGACCACGAGAGAGCCATCGACTTCAGCCCCTACCTGGACCCCTTAGCATCCCAGCAGCCGGCGCAGCCGCCTCCTCCCGCAGCAGCAGCAGGGGGCAACTTTGAGCCTCCCTGCAGCAGCGGCGGCGGCCAAGATTTCCTTTCCGATCTCTTCGCCGAGGACTATAAAGGCAGCGGCGGGAGCAAGAAGCCCGACTACACCTACATCAGCCTCGCCCGGCACAGCCACCCCTGCGCCAGCCAGAGCCACAAGCCGGGGGGGCTGCCGGGCTGCTTCCCGCCCCAGATCGTGGAAACCAAAGTGGAGCCGGTCTTCGAGACCCTGGACTCTTGCAAAGGGCCCCGTAAGGAAGAAGGGGGAGCCGGGCCGGGACCGGGGGGCATGTCCTCACCCTACGGCAGCACCGTGCGCTCCTACCTGGGTTACCAGTCGGTGCCGAGCGGCAGCAGCGGGAACCTGTCCACCTCGTCCTCCTCCAGCCCCCCCGGCACCCCCAACCCCTCCGAGTCCTCCAAGTCCGCCGCCGGCGGCGGGGGCTACTCCGCCCCCGCGGCGGGCAAGAACAAGCCCAAGAAGTGCGTGGACAAGCACAGCGACGAGTACAAGCTCCGCCGGGAGAGGAACAACATCGCGGTGCGCAAGAGCCGCGACAAAGCGAAAATGCGCAACCTGGAGACGCAGCACAAAGTCTTGGAACTGACGGCCGAGAACGAGCGGCTGCAGAAGAAGGTGGAGCAGCTCTCCCGGGAGCTGAGCACCCTCAGGAACTTGTTCAAACAGCTGCCCGAGCCCCTGCTCGCCTCCTCGCCTCGCTGCTGACCCCCGGCCGGGCGGCGGGGCTAGCGGAGCCCCCGGCTCCTTGCCCTGCTCTGCGCCCCCCCCCGCCCCGACCCCGGCCCGGGCCGAGGCGAAGGGAGAGCCCGGGGGGCCGCGGGGGGAGAGTTGGTTGGTCGGGTGCGTTTTGTTTTGAAAAAAAATTTTTTTTTCTTTATTTACGTGTTGGCGGAAGGTCCCGCCGCGGCGCGGGGACCTCAGCGGGGGCCGGGGGCTGTCGGTGGCCGGCGCGGTGGGGCTCCGGCCCCGGGCGGGCTCCGCAGGCTGCTGGGCGCTGGGGTTATTTAAAAGAGCGAGAGGAGAGCAAGGGCAAAGTGATGCAATCCTTTAAGCATGGCTGGGAATGCTGTGTACATGATGCAATCTCGTGTAACTGTCAGTCATGAATTGAGTAATCTGTTAAAGATGTTCCTACAGTTTTTTTTATTATAAAGAATAATCTATTTCTATAAGAAAATACATATGTATATTTTGGGATCTATGCATTCTTGCTACATTTGAAGCATTAATGAACAATTTTAATAAACTTTATGACTAGGTTAAAAAAAAAGTAGCTTGTTTTATTTTGAAGGCACGTTTAAAGTTAGATTAAATGCAGGGTTGAAGTTCTAGCTGAATCTGGCTCAATGCTGTGATCAGGGATCAGGATTTTTGTTGGCTTTCTCTGTGACTCAGAGAAAGGGAAAAAAACCCACCCAAATCGAAAAACAAAAACCCCAAAAGAAACCCAGCAAAGAGCAGAGCTGGAAGCTTCAGCCAGTTCTTGTTGCCTCATTTTATTTCCTCTAACCACTTGCTTTAGCCGCCGCTTGGGTGTTGTTTGGGGAGGAGGTGTTTGTGTTGGGTTTTTTTCCTGCAATTCTTGCTGTTCTGAGCGTGTACAGCGAGATGTGCTATCCAAACCATGACCAATCTTTGGCAAAGTAACACCAAGTCTGAAGCGGGAGGGAGGAAGAAAAAGTAAGGGAGGAAGCTTGAAACGAGGTTTTGGTTGTTTTGTCTGTTGTTGTTTTTTGGGTTTTTTTTTGTTTTTTCTTTACAGAGTTTCTATTCTCTAACTTATGATTCAGCATTTCTTATGTTTGTAGTTTACAGGAATAAATATGAGAAAGTAGCATTTCTGTTGGATGTCAGTAATTTCGGTCATTGCTCAGGAAGCTCTCATGAAACCCAGCCAGGTGAGAGGCGTATGAACAACTCACTCATCTTTTCTCTTGAGACTTCTTCTAAAAACTGTACATAGAGTTTCTCTGATGAGGGGTGTTTGTTTCTGTGTGCACGTGTGTTTGCTGGGGGCAAGCAACGGATAAGTGGAGGGGGGTGGCAGAGGAGGAAGTTTTTAGCAGGCCATAACTTTGTTTTAGGTAGAACTAAGGCTCTGCCTGCTGATGGAACAAACCAGCCTTGCCAGGGCCCCCAGGTTGTGTTACTGCCCCCGCTGTATGCTGCTGTGTCGAGGTCTATAAGAAGTTAACAGTCTCAAGCTGGTTACATGGAGGGAGTTGGGCAAATGATCGGGTCTTACTCAGCATTTTCCATTTTCCTGTTAGGTCAAATTTAAGCGTTAAGTTTTCAGATCCAGATTCCCAGTGCCCCAGAAAAGAAACTCCTTAATCGTCTGTGCTCTGTTGGACAGCTGAACGCGGAAGGGGGTTTCTGTATAAAGACAGTGAACTTGAATTTACTGCTATACATTCCAATACAAATAGCAGTGGATTGCAGAAGGACAAATCTTCAATTTGTTGCTTCTTTCTGGTGTTTCTTTAAGCAAAGCATGTTTTCTCCTGAAAGAACTGTTCTGCTTTTTTTGACACGTGCGATGATGGCCTCCTGCGGGTGAATCTCCCAGAGCTCTTACTGAAATGTGTGACACGTTCCCGGCTCCCCCAGTGCCTCCATGGCTCCTGCTCAGAGCTGTGCAGTGGTAAGCAGTGGAGTGTTAGTCCTGATGCAGATTTCCCTTGTTTGCTTTTTAATTTGTACGGTGCAGTTAAGTTGTTTTTCTGAGACCCTAAGAATAGATTTTCTAGGGTGAGCTAGCTCCTGCACCAGCATGACTCAAGTTCTTGCAGGCAAGATAGACGTTAGATCTTGTCTTGACTGTCCCTCGTGACGATGATTACTCCAGCCTCCTGTGGCTGTTTATTCTACTATTCTTCTAGTTACGAAACTTATCCACATCGTTAGATCCTATTTTCTTGTTGTGCTGTAGGCCATGTAGTGTTACCCAAACCTACAAGCAGTCAGAACCGAGTGCTGCTGAGGGTGGAATTGCTGGAGGACTGAAGATGTTCTCGGATACATTTATTTATTTCTTTCTAAATGACAAAGCTTCCAACAAAAGTTCAGTTTGTGGGGGCTGGAGGCACGGTAGATTGAAAGATAAGATGTACTAAAGGTATTTATATTTGTTTAAATAATAGTCTGGTTTTGGAGATAGAGCTCTACCAGGTATGAATGAGCTAATCCCTGTTCTTAAACTTTGCCTGCCACAGTTCAGAAAAGCCAGGGCAGTGTTGCTGCCATGTAAAGAATGATGTTTAAATTACTGCTGTATTCCAATGTATCTCTTAATTAGGATTACAGAATTCTCGTTCAGGAGGAAACCTGTGCAGCAATGAGTTTTTGTCAGAAAGATGCAGTTACAGACAGGAAAACTGACGACATAAATGCACCAATTTCACACTAGTCTCAGAAGGAATCCGTGAAAGAGTCGGAAAGAGAATTCCCGAATCCTTCATTCTTAACCTTGTATTACCCACATAACTTACATTTTAGTTTTGTAGCACTATTAAATGCATAGAGGTCACAAAATACCCTGCTTTATAAACAAGCATATGAAAAAGCCCCTGTAATTAAAACATTTCCTAGAAAAAAATAGTCTGGAAAAAAATAGTTGGAAATCAATCTGAGAAAACTCCCAAGCACTAAAGTAGACAAAAGACTCCAAATACCTTTTCTAATCACAGGGGGAGAACTGGAAAATCCCTGTCCAAACAGTGGCTCAGCTCCAAATATTGATATAGTTTCCCATTACAAACAAGATTCTGTTGACTGAAAGCAGAACTTGGTCCATCTCGGTTGTCTTCTGACAGGGTCTCTGCAGCTTCTTTTCCTAAAGCGACTCAGTACAGCCCGTGGTAAGACTTTGCAGTCTATATGCAGGCAAACCAGACAGGGAAATTAAGGCACAAATTCAAAACAGTAGTCTCTTTTGAATTTTATGGAAGTTTATAAACAGTATTTTGTTTGGGCTTTTTTTTTTTCCCTTCAAATTATTTATTACCTTGACTGATTCATACAGGTCTTTCTCATTACCACTAAAATAACAGTTTTTTCCTACGTAGAAATAAGTAAGATCTAATCCCTAGCACTGGCATCCCCTTTCCAAAGCCTCTAGCACTGTTTTATCATTTGCTATTTGAATTCAGTTGTGGTCAGTTCTGCAAAAGCAATTGTATGTATTATTTTAAAACAAAATATTTAAAAATAGAATTATAATTTTGTTAGCAGTTCTTCTATCTATTAATAGTAATTGTTACTCTCTGCTTGTCTGCCCAAAGTATGTATAGCCCCGTGCAGCTCTGACATTGTGGTGTTGCTTTCACACTTTTCCTGCTGCCTTCCCTTACTGACTCTTGGAAGATGCAGGAAAATTTATCCTTGTTTCTCTACTAATTGTTTCTCCCTATAAAATAAAATCACCCAAATTGCACACATGCGCCAAAGGGTTATTGGGAGGGAGACTTGATCACATTTGATAACAGTATGGTCTTTTCCTCATTGAAATTCTGCAATAGCTTTCAGATATCAAAATTACAACCTGAAAAAAGCTTTGCGCACAATGTTTATCTTTACAATTTCATTGCTAGAACAGCAGTCGTTGATGTGGATGTGTATAAAAATATGAAGTTACTCTCATACTAGCTAGTTTTCAAGCAATGTTTCATTTGCTGTGACCAGAATAAAAGTCAATGCAACTCAATATCTGCTTTAATAAAGAGAAAAAATTTATGAGGCCAAATTACACTTCTTCTTTTGTTATTTGTAGTGATAGAGCTTAAGATGCAATAAGCATTGCCTTGCATTTTCCTGTCATTCATACTGACAAAGTGAGTCTAAAGCACCCCCAAACTGGAACATCAGGGTGCTGCATGCAGTTTGCACTGGATACAGATGATTATACGATGGATGGGGGGTAATGATGAATTTGGTTCTAACTCTTTTTGCTGCCAATTGCTAATGCAACAAAGATTTTATTACCACTCTCCCAAGTGTTAGCCTTTTTTGAGTTTAAGTCCACACAAATGCGTAACAGTCAGAATTTTAGGGCAAACCTCATACACTAATGTGAAGTGTGAAGAAAAATTTAAACCTATGCATGTGTGTTGGAATACATTAATCAGGAAATCCAAACAAAACTAGGAATATAGTTAACTACTCCCAAGGAAACAATTCAGTTCAAATTCCGAATACTTTTTTTTTAATCAATCAATAAAGCCAAAATAAAACCGCGTGGCCAAACCTGTACATGAAATATGTGAGGGAATTAGTTTTCTGTTGAGAGATACTCACTGAACAGACAAGTGAAATCATTAAAAGAATGAAGTTCTGTTTAGCTATTTGGTAGGACCCAAAACATAGTCTGAGAGTTTAGTCTTTGCAACCTAAAGCTAAACCTTGGTAGAAACTCTACACTTGGATAATAGCCTGAGGTTTTCTGAGGTTCCCGATTCTTTCACGTGAACTGAGGCTGTTTTGTGCCAGGCTGGGCAGATGAGGAGCACAATCTATGGTCAGTATGTAAACACCTAAAAAGATTAGATACAGCCTTGGGTTGACATCAGGATCATGTGAAATTTATGGTGTGGTGTTAGCCTGATGCAAAACTACGTGAAATTTCAAGAGAGTTTCTCTTTGAGATGATCCTGGCAGCGGCCGCCTGGGGCACCACCCCTGGGGTTTGACGCCAGCACACCCGGCCTCGGAGCCCTACTCAGGCAGAGCTCTCACGTTCCGCACAGCCCTGATTCTCATTTGCTCACTTCGATCTATTGGAGACTCTATTGGAAACCAAAATGCCTTTCGTGATCATTTCCCCACCTGCTAAATTGTTCCAATGTTTTGTTTGAATAAAAGGCTTTCCTCCCCTCCTAGAAATGTTGGTGGTTAGATTTGAAAAACACTAGGGCTGGAATTCAAAACAAGGATAAACGGGTTAATAGCTGCTGAAGCTAATTGATTTGCATTTACGGTAGGGACGCATTTAGTTCCAAACCTTCCCAGTAGTTGTCACAATTTCATAGAGCAGCACCAACTTTAATCCTCATTTGTTTTAAAATTTTCACGAATTGATGTAGTCACTATTAAAATTATTTGTATAACAAATAATAATTGATTCCATTAATATTTTCTAGCTAATTAACAGCTAAGGAAGACTTTGATCTATATCCAGTTTTCTCCTTGCCCTGTCCTATCTTCTCTTGCCTCTGGGATTCCTGTACCACATGTTACATAGCTGTCAAAGCACTTTCTCAGAATTCAGGGTATTTAAATCAGAGGTTTTAGTTAGGTCTCATAATTTTGTACAATTTGCAGAGTAAATCCTCTAAGAACTCACACTATAGAAGCGCTGGCTCGGTCAGCAGACCTGGTTTTGATGGGCTTGAACGCAGGCACCTCTGTACATCATGCCAGTCAACGTGAGAAACTGAATTTTTGATAGGGGCTACAAGATGCTATGGTCCCTATCCCCACACAAACAAAGCGCAAGAGCTTGTTTGTTTTCTATAAATACCTTGGGTTTGCTAGTATATTGCAACAGCAGTTCATTAAGCCTGTGGTAAGTAGCTCATTGATGTTGTCTAGAAATTACAGTAATAGGAATCAGCGTCTCCTTCACACAAAGCAAAAATCCCTCTAACACCTCATCTGCTGCATTCCCCTCCTCCGTTAGCTCACCTGCGATCTGGGTCCACAACAGTTTTGCGACATATTTTCTACAAGCGAGCGGAGGAGCTTTGTTTTTAGAAATGAATGTCATGGTGACATGATGGGAAAATATTTCTGTGCAACATGATGAAACAATTACTTGGCTGAAGTAATTCAGGAAGGGAATCACAAGAACAAGAGAAAGTGCCTGGAGCCGGTTGGAGAAGCAGAAGGAGAGCAGCGGTGGTTCTCGCGCAGAAACATTGTTCTGCTCATTTCCCCAGCCTCTGCCATCTAGACAATAACTCAGGGGTGGATGTTTCTGACAGTGATTTGCCACACTCCTCTGAGCCTAGGTGTCTTATTTGAAACAGTGAAATAGAGACTCTGTCTGTATTGTTTTTTGAAATACAAAAGGGCAGAAAATGAACCTAGAATATAATTTATTACGACACTTCAGCATACCCAATATTTAAATGTACAAGGAGCAGAATAAAATCTGTGGGGTTACTTGACACAATGAGGTGAGTAGAATTACAAAAAAAAAAAGGAGTAATTATCAAGGAGTTTGGTTGCTTAAAGGAATGCAAGCTGGACCAAAGCCACTCACGCTTAACTTCAGCACACAAGCCAGATTTTGTGCCAGCTCAGTGAAGAAAGATAACTTCCGAGCAGCACTGCTTACTTGCTGCTGAGTTATTGATGACCACTCACGGTGGCAGCAAATATTTCTGTGCTTAAAGTTAAGAATAGTGCTGATTGTGGGCTTGAGTCCCCAAATCTGAAGGAGTAGAAGAGAAGGCAGAAGGCCTTTATGTTTGACTTCAGCTATTGGGTGTGCAGTATCCTTAACCACTTTCAAAGCAAATTACATAGCTGCAGAGTTAATGAGTGCAGAACGCTGACAGAAATTAAGATGCAAGGGATAAATACCGAGCTTTGAAACAAAAGAGACAGTTTCTGGTCCTTGCTCTTTCACCAGCTTATCATGTATCTTTAGATTATCAGTTAGCCCCTACATGTAATAGAAGCTATATGCACTTATATGTGCATCTCTAGTTATGAGTGCAATTGCCATAGTTGCAGGTATATTTGCCTATTATATTTAGATCCTGATCTTACCTATGTGCTTCATTTTATACACGTAGCTGTAGTGATTTCAGTGGAACTATTATTACTCGCATGAGTAATGACAAATGCATAGATCTGTATTTACATGGATGCATTTACATGCATCTGTATATACATGGATCTGAGATCACAGTGTCTCTGGGAAAATTTTTGAGCCTTGCTCAGTTTTACAGCACATGCTCTAGTAAATTTTGAGCACTTTCATTTCGTGTGTTTTCAAATTCGAAAGTTCTAGCCATGCACATGGGCTGATTTGTCTGTCTCTTCCTGTACAAAAGGAGATGACAGTGGCTTCAGCGTTTTTGCGTTTCCCAGGAAAAAAAAACCCACAACACATCTGACAAGTGGGATACTGCCTATGCTCCCACAGCTGTTGTTGGGTCCAATGCAACAAAGTACCTGAGTGTATGTTCTACCTGAGCAGAATCAAAACAATGCTGAACACAAGCTTTAAAGTTTCAGATGTGCCAAATTCTCTGCTGAAACACATCCTTCCAGAGCCTCAGCTGCAGCTGTCTGGCCTCTGGATTACTGCTGTGAAGCAGCTGTGGCACGGGCATAAGTCCTGGGAAAGAAAACGTGATAGAAAATCTGGATGTCCAGAAAGACGGTGAATGAGATGCACTCAAACAGGCCAAAAGGAGTCCTGATTTCCTCCTACTGTACTGAAGGAGCCCATCCAGTTTGTACGCTGGCCAGGTTCTGGAAAGCCACTGTTTCAGAGCATGGTGTTAGAACCTGGCTGCTGATCAAAGGATTCTTAAGCAATAACCTGCTCCACATCAGCAAGAGCTGCTGCCAAGAACCATGGACTTCTACACGCTGGAAGACAACTGATAAAGCAGATGCTGAGAAAAGCAATGATGCCTGCATTGGGCAATCTGAGTACTACTAATGGCTACTGGAAAATGTTATTTTTATTTTAGTTGTACAATTGCATAAGCTAAAGGCTAAGGCTCACAGAGACGTGGCATTCGTACAGGGATTGCCTTTTTTTTTCCCTCAAAACATTTTACTTAGATGAACAGATGCTCTCACTTTACAGGGGAAAACCACTACTCCTTGGTAGTTCTTCCTCTGTCAATAACAAATATTGGCCAATTGCACCTTTCTCCAGAATTAGCTCCTGTGGATTTCAGCTTGTGGAGGACGGGGCACTCAGAATAGGTGGGAACGATGCACTCACACCTCTTTTACTACAGTCCTGTGCCTGGTTGTAGGGGATACAGTTCTCGAGCAAGGTTGAGGGATTGGAAAGGGTTTGGCAGCGGATCTCCATGTGGTGAAGAGGCCTGAAAAGAAGGAAGTGATACCAAACAGTACATGTTTCTGGGAAGGGTATTGCAAGCTGTGACAGTGATGGGAACTGTTTCCAACAGACAGGCTAGGGGCAATGAACTATTTTCCCACTGACCTCATGGTAACATGAAGTGAAAATTCCACTGTAGTGTTTTCTGCCAAGTCCTTAAAGGCAAAACCTTAGCAAATGCCTCCTGCTTTTTCATTAATTCACTAGCAGGTGCTCTTCAGCACGAGGCCTGCAAGAGCTTTATTACCAGCGGTACACTAACTATTAAACAGCCATAAGCTTAACCTGGTATTTACTACAGGACTGTGCCTTTTTATTGCGCAGAGGGAGGGAACTCCCTTCTCAGCCCTCCAGGTGGTCCCTTCAGGGCAGGGTTGAGGCACATTGGTGAGAAGGGGTGGGGTTGGGTAGGAGAGGCTTTCATTGCTGCCCTACCTGTTCTGGGCATAAATTGAAATGATCAGTCTCTAAATCCTGCCAATTAGGCATGCTTTACTGGCATTAGAGTCAGTTTACTATGATAGGTAAAGCTAAAATGTTTCTCTCTTAAAAAACAAGAGACAAAATCCTGCTTTAACACGTTTAACTCCCAGAACAGCGGTAGCGGGGGGCAGCAGCGCACTCTGAAGGGTACCAGCCCTGGCCGAGATGGGCAGGAGCAGGGCAGCATTCTGCAACACGGAACGGCTCAGGGACAAACACCTGAACACGTTTGCGTACCCTCTTCCAGCAGCGACTGTCTGTCCGTGGAGTAGGGCTGGGGGATGCAGTCTGCAGTCCCCTGCAGCACCCTCTGCTCTGCAATTAACTCCACTTTAACACTCAGGGCAGCATTAGATGGGGAGAATAAAATAGTGGTAATCTTTTCCTAGGCTCCACCTGCCAACAAAGCTCCACCTACTTGGGAGCGCAAAATTAGATGCTTTTTACAAGACTATGAAACTGCTAATCAAGGCAGTACCTGTGTTCTCAAGTTAGTACCTTCCTAATCTTCTGATCAACAGATTCCTATAATGACGAAGGCAATATGGACCTCTCGGGTCTATTACTTCTTGGTTCCTGCAGACTGAGGCAGACCTTGTTGTATTTTTCGCACACTGCTCCCACTCTGAGGGTTATCTTGGTTACTATAAAGGCCAGAAATGATAGGGTTGGTTTTCTTCCTCAAAGACAAGTTATCTTTGCAGCATGTGCTTCTGTCTGTGAAAATATGGGTATGCTGTGCTGCCATGCTGCCATGAAGCATGAGGCCTCAGCCTTATCTGTATTCAAAGAAGAGGGTGAGAACCATCTCCCAACAGCTCCATATTCCTTTCTTATGACCCATTCTCACCACTTAAACATTTAGTCTCTGCTGGTCCAGAATAAGCATTTCTGATATCAGCATTTCAGACCTTTGCAACCCTCACCTCCTTCAAAACAGGCTTGATTCTGAGAAGAGTTGGTCACTGGCACTTGGGTATGTGGAAGGTCTTTTAGGAAGCGGACAAATGGGAAAATTAATTATACTTGTCAAAAACATTTCATACTGCATAAAGCTCGCCTGTGAGGAATGCTGCCTTTTACTGTCCTGTGTCCTGGGAACTCTGACCGACTCAGCCTCCTGCATCCTCAGCACGTCAAGACCCACCCTTGGGTACAAAGCTAGGACAGAAAAGCCCATTTATTATAAGTTGCTTTACAAATGCAGTACCAGATTCTTCCCTCCACTACCTACCACCTTGTCTTGAGGGGAAAAGGGAGGTGAATGTGACCTCCAAATAAACACCTCTCTCAGCTAATTTGTGCTCTCTCCAGCCTCCCCCCATGGATTAAACATTAGCTAGGGATCTCAGGAGGGCTTTGGCCACACTACAGAGCCGAGTACGCTGGTAAGACATGGCAGGGTGCAGGAGGGCCCTGCACTGGTCCGGTGCTAAACATTAAGCCCAGGTGGTCCCTTTTCAGCATCTGCTGCAGAGACTCTGCCCTGCATTAATTAGGCAGGAGTGAGGACCTAGTGATTCTGGAGTAAGGAAAGCTAAATCCTGTGTCCAGCATAGCTGCAAACTTGTTTTGGGATCTTGGGCAAGTTACTTCACCTTTCTTTGCTTCAGTTCTTTTATCTGCAGAAGGATACTTCCCAGATTTGGGAGAACAGAGAAGGGTATGTCAGGTATTATTTGTCTAAAGAACTGTGAAATATGACTCAAGAGACCTTGACAGTTTATATGAAAAGATAAATATATGAATGAATTCAGCAGGGAAAGTTTTCTGGTGAAAATGACTGGAAGCACAACTGTCCCTCACTCCAAACACTTCCTAGGCAGTAACATGACCACACACAGTTTGGCTCATTATATATGTAAAATAGGCAGATGCTATTAGAAAGTAATTTTTTTTACCCAGTGAGTAGAGAAGCCTACCCCTCATGATGAAATCCTCTGCGGGGGCCATATTTTTATCATGCCTCATACTTCTCAAGGTAATTGAAGTCACCCTCAAAGTTGGATACTATCTTCTCCTTTCTCCCCTGGAATCTGAGCTCTGTGTTCCCAGAAGTTCACTGAGTCCTCAGCATTTTCCTTTCAAATTCCCTTCCCTTTGGCAGTATGTAATTCCTGATGTTGGTGGGTATCGTCGCAATTTTATAAGTGTGTAATAACACACTGCTCAGGGACAACATGCCATGATAATAAACTGTCCACGTAATTAGTCCTGACTCGTCAATCAACATGGAAAAGGACTGAATGGAGTTCATAAAGGCACCTTTAAGAGGCTGATGGAAATGTTTAATGAAAAAATAAATTAGCAGTGTTTTGTATTGTTAAGTATTTTGCAGAGCAGAAAATTAATTAGCACGGGAGAGAACACACTCTTCTGGAATGCCCATGTGTGGCCCATTACATCCCATTTTACCCTCTGAGTCATCCTGTCGCAGGCACTGATTCTGTGTGAACAGGAGCAGCCCCAGTGGGATCAGGTTTAGTGACTTACTTGTGTGAGTAAGCAGCCATAGAGGGAAATTTCCCCTTCAGCAATGGCCTGGGTACCATTGGCAAAAGCTGCTGAAATAGCTTTTATAGGAAAAAAAATTTACATGTTTGTATATTACTACTTTTTTACTTTTCACTTTAGGAATTTTATTATTTTAGATGAAATGCTAAAAACGTGTCTCCAGTAAGCTATATAAACTAGAATTCTGTATGTATCCCAGACTGATGCTCTGAGACATCTGGCACTTACGCTTAGGGCCTTCCTGCGTGGGAGAAATTGCCCCCATGAAGAGAACGCACATTTCCAAGATCGAAGTGAAACAGAAATAACAAAATAGTTCCTGGTGCACTTAAGCCCTGAAACTGCACAAGCAAGTTACCACGGCCAAATCCAGCTCTGTCCAAGTCTAGGTGAAAGGTCGTCCACGAATTAGGAAGCAAACTATTGAGTTACCAGGATTGCAGCAACAGAATAAACTCTCACCACCTGATTGACTAAGACAGTGGGATGTCACCCCTAGCTATTGGCAACTGGCCTCTCATCATTAACCCTCATTATGGTGGTCATCTCCAAACCAAACAAATACACAGTTCAGTTACTAATACAAAAGACATCAATTAGATTTATATAAGAGCATTGCAAAATATTAAACAATAAAAGCTGCTACCAACAAACAGCAGGAAGATTCACCGCCCTGCAACGTTTGCTTCTCAAACACACAAGGCCTGGCTATTTTTGTGAAATTACTCCTTGACTGGTGACAACACTTGCTCTGTGCGTTTAGTGTGGGGGAGAGGGGTACTGCTGGCATACTCTGTCTGTCTAAATCTGACAGCAAGGCTAAGGTTTGCACTTAACTGCATGAATCACCAATTACTGAAATTTAAAAGCTTGCATATGCAAATCACTAATTAAGTGTATTAGCATAGTCAGTTACCCAAACTGTAATCTTAATCGTATCTCCAAGTTAGGCATGCAATCACACACCCATTTTGCAGATTTGCATTTGTGAGCATGGTTTCCCGAGAGCTAGGTCCAGAAACTAGTCTAATAACCAATTTTTCCTCATGTAGTTCCAGGAAGGAAAAAGAAGACTGAAATTATGCTGAGTGGCTTCTTCTTCTGAAAAGTAATGGGGAATTGTACAAAATCCGGAACTGATGTGGACAGCTGAATGACAACTGGCAGTGCTCTCATTTAATCTAATGCCCATCTTTGTGACTCCTTTGACCCAAACAATGTGGATTTCCCTCTATTAGGAAATATTCAGGCGCAGGAAAAGACTATGTGCCAGATTTTGACTTTATTTACATTGAATTACCTGAGATTAGAATCTGAAACTTGAAACTTTCTTTATACAGTTACAAATAGCTATATTATGCAGTTTTAAGGGGTTAAGAAAAGGAGGAAATCATAACCACAGAAGTCATAAAGGCAACTTATCCCAAGCCAAATAGTTTTGTTTCTAACGCAGGGCTTTAATTATAACATGTCATATAATGATGACATAGTGCTATAATAGGCAAATATAATGCATTAATCTGATATTATATTTTGGCTTTAACAATAGGTGCAGCGAACCAGCCTTAGTGGATAACTCATTCAGAACCTATCTGCACACTCCACCTAGATACTTATCTGCCTCTTTAATTAAGTGGAGGGAAACTTCTTGAGGCCATACCCATAAAGCCAGTCTCTGATGATAGCAGAGTTACTGGAAGCCTTTGGTAATCGCTTACACCCACGTATTGTGGTTAGCTTCCAACTTTGGCTCTTTCCTTCTCGCTTTGGAACCACCTATTTTTTCCCGAGTGTAAATCCCCTAGTGTTTTTGTACCAAAAGGGGTACAAAAGACCTCCGGGGGTTTGAGCAACATGTCAGCATACTGTCATTGGCCTCCTCGGGACCGAACCAGGTTCCTAATTGCAGCAGTGAAAAAAAGAGCTTTGGTAAATTTTTCACTTACCAGTATACTTCTTGAAACAGTAGCAACAGACTGTGTCAGTGAACACAGTATGGCCAGTGCCACCTTTCCATAATGCAAGTTTCCCAGGCTGCCCTCAGCTCGTGCTTATGGCAATCAGAGACACTACAGCAACAGACTTCAGTGGGAGCTGGATTGGGCCTCATGGGATAAAATCATCTTCCCTGATTCCGTAGGTCCTGTGTAACTTTGGGTACTTTGAAAAACACCCTTTTTTTACTTCTTCAAACACAAAGAGTTTGTAGGATTTGCACATTAAGCTAAAAATAAAATTCTGACTAATATTTGGCTTGGAGAAGGTGGTTCCCTGAGTTGCAGTGCTTACTCTCTACTAGAAATTTGTGAGAGAAAGGTCCTGCTCTGAGGCAGTAATACACAGAAATCATGAAGACCAAGCACGTAAACAGCATCTGGAGAAAGCACAGGCACAGATGACGCTCTGAAGTGACAATAGTGTGCAAGTACTCTAGTCCCTGTAGCAGAATAAAGGCAGCTGACAGGAGGCTGCTATACTTCTGTAGCAGCTAAGCAAGCCACACAGGCTGCGCACAACCAAAACGGCTCCAACAGCTTACCGCCACCTTTTCCTTTTTCTCTCCTTCTGCAGCTCGCTTCCATACTCTCCTCCGATCTTTTCCAGTATGAAAGGCTCTGCTAATGACCTTTGAACAGACCATGTTGAGAATGTCACTGCAGAGCTTCTTAATCTTATGGTGGCGCCTAGATAATACGGTGATGGGTACTGAAATGCTGAAAAACAGACAGACAGATAGCTAGATAAGATTAGATATATAAGTAATTTAGTCAGTCATCATACAGAGCAGCTGACATAAGTTCATTTGTAAAGCCAACTGCTAAAATTGCTTTAGAAGTCCTTGCATTTTAATTCTGTTGAAAGACAGACCTTTGATCTGAATTGTTTTGGTGGCATGTACATTATTTGAATGGAACCTCACCTGACCAGGTAATACCAGACCGGTCATTCCTGGCATACTATTGTCATAGGAGAACAGTGTACATGCAAATCCATACCTACCGATAGCTCAAGGGCAGACAGATAACTGAGCATCATGGAACAGATACAGACCGAAAGCATGAGCACCACTTTATGCTGATATGCAGAATGAATCATGGGTAATAAAAGGCTCAAACAACCACATATATGACTAAATATAACACCAAAACACTTTTGAATTAAGCATGATCAGAAAATAAAAGGAGAAAAATTAATAGATAAGTGTTATTGCTTCTCTTTTTCATTAATATTTATTAATTTACACTGGGGGGAGATGGAGGAGGAAGAGAAATTAAACAGACCTGTCAGATTTGCTATTGTTTGTAGACCGTTTTATATTCCAGCTCTCAGATACTAGCAAAATACTGGGATGTTTGTACTGCACTCATTGCAGGGAAAATTATTTACATTCACATATGTTTTTTTAATTTGGCATTAAAAAAAATTTCAAAGACACTTCCTAGGGCAGTTTATTTTTGAAGTGGGTTATTTGTTTTCACTCTAAATCTGAGGCCACAGTAGTATTCCCAACTATGGAAGGGGTAAGAGAGTTAATATAAAAGTGTAGGAGTTCGTTAGTCCATGTGTTTCTCTGAGTGGCATTCACCCCAGCGCAGATGCTTTGCACCACTAAGTCTCACTAACGCGAAAACTGCTAAGCGCATGGATGAACCACAGATAAATGGTTGCATGTCTTAATTAGTGATGGCTGAAGCTCTCAGAAGATTCTGTGGTTGAATTAGAATAAGCATTCAGAAAGTTCAAATGTTAATCCAGGCCTCTTTAGTTTATAATGATGGAAGTCACTCTCTAGAGCTGGCTTACTCATTCCATTTTTAATATATCCTGACCGAAGTTGGGTTTGAACTGCTGCACAAACAGCAGCTGTCATGAAAAGTAGCTTCCACCTTCATACCCACTCAAAATCAGTAATTGCAGGTGTACAGAAAAATCAACCAACTGAACAGCAGTCTCCAGACAGCACTTGCCACAGTCTTGTGTCCTTCTGTGACACTTTACTTTTGCATATACTCAGCTCTAAGGTTTGAAGTCTTGAATTAATCTTACTGAACTGTTAGAATCCCCGTTTCCTTAAGGTTTGGGAAACTCAACCTCTTTTTGAAGGTACCCGCCTCTTGCCAGTGACTGCAGCGAAGGAGCTATGCTCCTGATTTGAGCATCTCATTTATTTGCCTGTACTTTGGAAGGACCAAGGTCCAGCTGTCTTGTGAAATGCCTGATGTTACAGTATCTCCCTGGCCAGTAACCTGTCCCCCATAGCTAGTCCACTATGGACTAGCTTTCCTGCACACTGGTGTATTATAATGGACTGTAACATATGAGACTTGATTCTCTAAACAGAAGTGTTCACATACAATACACCCAGAGCCTGATTCCCCACTCTCTTATGACTGTGCAGTCAAACCCATGGACTCACAGCAAGTCCACGGGGTGTGTAAAATGCTGTCTAGCACATCTGGAAGTGCCAGACTCTCAGTCTGCATAACTTAAATGCAATGGAGGATGAGGCCAGTTGTTAGAACAATTGTATGTACATGCCTAATGTTTGCATGACCAAGTATAAGGCTCGTTATGCATGTATTTGACACCTGCAAAGAGTTGTCCAACTTGTGCATAAATCATGTGAACGCCATGAAGTTCAAGAAGGCCAAGTGCAAGGTTCCACACATGGGTAAGGGCAATCCCAAGCACAAATACAGGCTGGGTGGAGAATGGCTTGAGAGCAGCCCTGAGGAGACGGACTTGGGGGTGTTGGTTGATAAGAAGCTCAACATGAGCCAGCAATGTGCGCTCACAGCCCAGAAAGCTAACTGCATCCTGGGCTGCATCAAAAGCAGTGTGGCCAGCTGGGGAAGGGAGGTGATTCTGCCTCTCTACTCTGCTCTGGTGAGACTCCAGCTGGAGTACTGCTTCCAGCTCTGGGGCCCCCAGCATAAGAAGGACATGGACCTGTTGGAACGAGTCCAGAGGAGGCTGCAAAGACGATCAGAGGGCTGGAGCACCTCTGTTGTGAGGACAGGCTGAGAGAGCTGGGGTGGTTCAGCCTGGAGAAAAGAAGGCTCCGGGGAGACCTTATAGCAGCCTTCCAGTACCTAAAGGGGGTCTACAGGAAAGACGGGAGGGACTCTCTATAAGGGAATAAAGTGACAGGACGAGGGGTAATGGTTTTAAACTGAAAGAGGGTAGATTTATATCAGATAGTAGGAAGAAATTCTTTACTCTGAGGGTGGTGAGACACTGTCCCAGGTTGCCCAGAGAAGCTGTGGCTGCCCCATCCCTGGAAGTGTTCAAGGCCAGGTTGGACGGGGCTTTGAGCAACCTGGTCTGGTGGGAGGTGTCCCTGCCCAGGACAGGGGGGTTGGAACGAGATGATCTTTAAGGTCCCTTCCAACCTAAACCATTCTATGATTCTATGATAAATGGAGTAGGTTCGTATTTCCCTTGTGCACCGCCTGCCAAATATGTGCAAATGAAGCACAAAAGTATGCTACCAGCTGAGACAACCATTTAAAAATAGGTATCTAAAAGTATTACATAGCGAAGTGCTAAGGAATATAGTTTTAATTTTCAAAATTGCCAAGCAGCAAGTAGCTCTTGGTTTTTTTCTGAGAATCAGACCACTCACACATTTCCGTTTAGGTTTTGGAACATGATTTTTATATATCTATTGTTTGAGAAACATTGGCCAAATTGCCAGCTGTCGGATGGAGTCTTTATCAGGAAATCTGTAATTGAATATTTCAGGCCAAGATGCATGGGAAACAAAACTGGGCAGAAACTTACACTGGAAGCAGTAAAAAGGATTAAAGAACCTAGTTCAGGAAAAGGGACAGAAATGTACGTTTGTGAACTTGAAATGTGTACTTTTGATTTTGCAGTGATAACAGCAGTTCTTCTTACAGCATTGTGCACTTTCAAAGCTTTGAATGAATAACTGTAGCTAATGAATAATAATACCTTCAAATAAAATCTTAATTGCAAAACAAAGGAATAATAAAGAAAAGTTAATACTTTTGTTATTTTATTCAAAGCTTAGAAAAGTTTATGCTGGAGTTTTGGGTGAAGGTTTGGTTGCTGCCTTTTCCCCTTTTATCTGAACCAGCTCACTCAGACCTAATCTTCATCATCTAAACCACATGATTAACACACAAAATAACTTTGGAGCAAGCCAGGTCCAAGCAGGAAGCTGCAAGTACTATCATGTCTTCACGATATTAGCCAGAAAAATAACTGTGGTTTCTTCAGTTTTGTGTGTTTTTTAAGTCTCTACATTTATGTTTTCCTTGAAAGGGGGTTGCGTTTTTGTTTCCTCTTTGTGTTGGGAAGTTTCAGATTTACAATCTCACTCCCGAAGGAAATGCTAATTCTCCTAGACAATCCCCACGAGACTGGAGCAGGCCTGGACCCTTACACAAAATGGCTGAGGATGTCTCTCCCTCTGCTTGTGTTTGTCAATCAAAACCAAACTGTCCAGCTAGATATAGATAGCACATCTTCTACCTGGTCAAGTTTAAAGGAAAGTAGCTATGACTGTATTGAGTGAGGGGACTGGTCCTGCTGCTGTGTATTAGGCTTGTTCAGCCACCTGAATTGGCTGTCCTGAGAAAATAAGACGCTCCTTTACTTCTTTCAGTATCCCAGTGGGGTTTAGGTGGGAACTATGTACTAAGCTGCTCAGATCACAGCAGTTCTGGGCATGTCTAGACATAAAGTTGCTGGTACTGGAAGAAATGTTATCCCCAGCAGGGAGGAACCTACTAAGTTGTAGGTGCTGAAGTCGTCTTTTGCATCTGGCCCTAACTTGGAAGAGAGGAAAGCCAAATGCTCAAAGGCAGCTTCCATTTTATGGCTCTAAATTATGCAAAAAAATTATAGACTCAATAATTTTGCACCTGCATTTGTACCGGAGGTGAGGGAGAGCCTCGACCAGGCAGGGAGAGGCTCCGATTCTCTGCCCTTTCTCTGCTCTGTGAATTTAGAAGGGAAAAGAGGACTCATGCCAGCAGAAATCATAGTCCCCATGTGTGTCATACACTCCCGTGCAAAGCTCCGTGGTTGGTACACTGGGTGCTTGTTGGGCAATGGCATGGAGAAGGCTGGTTTCCTTGGAACATTTTCTGTTCATTGTACTGTTCCTTCCCAACATTTCACAAACCACCACAAAGACGACAACAAAAAGGGGGGGAAAAAACCTTCTTAAAATGAATTGTGTGTCTTTTCCCTCACTATCCCAACAGCCTTGGCAACCTCATAGGAGCCAGGCAGAGCTGGTCTCTGCTGGATATTACTCTTTGCACAATTTTATGATGATTTGGGGGAGTTTGCATGATTGAATGGTGAAAGCACAAGGAGGGAAATCAGAACTCTCAGCCTTCATTCCTGGTTCTGCCATCAAGATCCTGTTTGTATTGGGATGACACATATAAACTCTTTTGGTTGACCCATCGGCATGAACCTTGTTTTATGTATTTGCTACTACTGATATTTCTAGGGCTAGCTGAGGCTCAAATCAAAACAATAGCAAAATGCCCCAATTTATCTGCAAAACAAATTAAAAACCTATGGCCTCTCTGCTCTGATTCAAAGCCTAATAAAGACAATGCAAAGACATCTGTTGACTCCAGTATACTTCAGATTACAGTGCAGGCTCTTCATCAGATGGAAAAGACAAGGAAGACTGCTAGAACTCAAGGAAGGGATAGGAGAACTACGATATATGTTAATGAGAAGTAATAACACCCTCAAGGGATGCTGGAAGCAAGACTTCTGCCAAGTCTTGTCTAGAATACACAAGCTAGGGATCCAGCTTTTGCAGCTTCTTGGCTCATCCTAGGAAGAAAACAGCTTCCTCTCTTAACCTCTTAATAAGAGCTCTATATTTGTAATTTGCAGTACTTTTTATACCTGAAAGAACAACTCAGTTCTGCTTTCATGTCAAAATTCCCAGTGATTTCATTGAGAGCACAGCATGGCTCACATCCTCTTATTCTCTGCTGTTGGGCCTCTTTCACGTCTTTCCACGCCGTGAGGCTTTACTGGTCCTCTCCCCACTCATGCTCATTCTTGGTCTCTTTGATACAGGTAGCAGTTGTTAATTCCGTCTGAAGATCATATTTGTTTCTGTAGCAAACAAAACAGAAAAAGAGGAAATTGATTCAAACACTCTTTCTGCATCCATTCAAGACATCTCCTTATAGTGGCAATGTGTTCTCTCCTTGCTTTTCATCATAAGCCTTACAATCAAGTTCAGCTGTTCTGAGATGGGGCTGATGGAGGAGAATGGGGAAGCTGGACAGTCCTAGCTGCCAAACTTGCAGAAGTAGTCTGTAAATGTAGCGTCCATGACCATCCCAAAGCACAAATAAAGCACAAATAAAAAAAGGAAGAAAAGAATGAAACAAAAATGTCTTACTGTTTTTGAAAATGAAATCTCATTATTTCACTACGTAGCACTGCTATTTCAGCATTGTGGTTTTCAAAACACTACTAACTTTGTGGTCCTTCTTTAAGTACCTACTTCCCTGGGGTTGGTACCTACAACTGCCCTCTCTGCCTTTCAAAATCTCTTTTTTAAATTAACAAAGTGGTTCCAAAAAAGTGGCAGGCTACACATAAAACCTGGAAAATTTATCTAAGAACAGATTTTTCCTACGTTATTTCGAAGTCTATCAAAATAAAAACTGCAAAGATGCATAACCATGATCCCCTAATAACCATGTCATCTCTAGTCCACCAGCTATCATGGTGGAAAATGAGGGAGGTGCAAATTGAAGAATATGAACACTGATTATATAAGGAGATGCTTTGGGTTGTAATCAGAGATGGCTTTCTTCTAAAAATATCTCAAATTTGATTCACTAGCAGCATTGACAAAAAAAAAAATAATTTGGTTCATAAGGAAAGGGTTTGATTCAAATATTTAATTTTGCTTTAAGGGTTTCTAAAAATATAATTAAGCATTAAACTACAATGGAAACTCTGAATCCCAAAGATAAAGTGTTTCACTAGAAAATGATAAAATTGCATAATTTGTTTGGAATTTCAGGGTGATATAACTAAAGCAGTCAGTTGAAACTGGTTCTAGTTCATAAAGCATTTCAATTTTCCTAGTTTTGGACATTTTGGATAAGACTATCCAATGATAAATAATGGGAGGATGTTACCGTGAAGAATGTTACCGCTGTCAGAATCAGGATTTTGGTATTACCGAATATGTCTAAAATGGCAGTTTACTGGACTATTTTATCAATGATATTTACAGACCTCTCAGCTGACAGGCGGAGTGGGTACAGCGAGGAGTAAGTCATGGTCCACTTTTAGTATATTATTAGCTATGGCAAAGTTACATCTCAACAAATCTGTAAACTATCCTTGACAGAAAAATGCGATGCACATTTGTGATGCCTCAGAAATAAAGCATAATAACATTGGTTCTTTTCCCTCAAGATTTTCTTTAGGCCTGTCCTCAAAATGAATCCTAGGCAGGTAATGTATTGTTTATACACATGACAGTTAAGCGGCATATTTAATACAGTTGCAGTTCATACTTTAAATTAAAACGAAACATCAATCCAACAATTTTTGGCAAATAAAAGGCAGCAATGGAGTGTCAAGAATTCAAGGAGACTCCAACCTAATTTAAATGGTGTTGCTCTCAAAAGCTGGCAGCAAGGAGTGCATCTTTTAAAAATGTTTCTATTAGAAGCTGATGTTTATGACTGCTCACAGCTTGGCAAGAAAAACACTTTTCTAAACATTTACATTTCACATTCTTTAGGACAGTTGAAAAATGTTGGCTTGCAGTTCTCCACACTGCAGAGAGGTTGAGGAATGTTATAGTAGAACGTTAACAGTCATGTACTTTTCTTGTTCTTTGATTTACTGTGTTGTAGTTTTTATACTAGTTGTGTTCTTCGTGTTGTCTGTCCTAATTTAAGTTTCAGTCAAACCACATGAGCCTAGGTTTATTTTTCTAGCTAACAAAAACAAAGTCCATTTATTAATAATACTTTGTACTAATGTTATAGTCACCATTTGGAGACTTTCCTATTTGAATATATTCACTAGATACTGTTGCAAAACTCCTCAGCAGAGTCAGAAAATGAGCATTTTCTCAAGAAATGCAGTCCGTGAAGGAGGGGCTGTCGCTGTTCTGTTTGTCTGCCCAAACAATGCGGCTGTGTTCTGGTTTGCCTACGACTCTGATTGCAATGTACAGACATCAGCAACAAAAATAATAATAATAATAATGATAATAATATAATGTAGAACCCCTGGTCAGTCCCTTTGGCTCCGAGGTAACTACTTCCATGAGTAACTGCCACGTCTGAGTAAGACATTTGTGTTCTGGCTGCGGTGTGTCACACAGCACGGGCCCCAGTGCACAGCTCTGGTGAGCTCTCACAAATACTGCCATTAAAGCCAGCTGCACTGACTACTTGTACCTGCCTACTCGCTCCTTTGCACACAGATCTCCCAATCTGACCCAGCCTAATAGCATCAAGAGGAAAAAAAAATAATTAGCATTGGCTTTATTCTTCACCGACAGCACTGTTTTCAAAGCGATGTTTTGAAAGTACAATTAAATTGCAGATTAGAGGTGCATGAATGCATTCAACGTGTTCCCCATCCCACAAATCACTTAAGGATATGTATGAATCTTACTGACAGAGTTAAATGAATCTCTGAATTAGGACTAATGCATGGGATACGATGGAGTCCTAAACATTGCCAGAAGGTCACTGAAAGTTGATGGCACCTAGGAACTACAGGACTGAATAAATACAAGAATGTATCCACGGGAATTATCTTCTGTATGCAAATCATCTCACTGCAGTGTTGCAATCAGTGGGAGTCCCCAGACTGGACCGCTCCTGTGGGTAAGCTCACTCATGGTCTGAGGATCTGCAGAATCAGGCTTGGTGGTATGTGCTGGATGCCTGTGCACTATCATTTTAATTCAGTTTGCTAAGGTGTGTACTATCTCTGCTAAGGTACACGTAAGCCACAATCACAGTGGCAGCGAGTCAGCTGCTTCAGGTCTGGGCCATTTTGCTGTCAGCTGAAGACACGAGGCTGATGGAAGTGGCCTATTCTACGGCACTGGGATAAGGAATAAAATTTACTGTATTCTTTGCTGGTAGTAGTAGCAGAGAACTCAAGGCAAGGGAATTTTATAAATTGTGAATACAAATTGTAGGTGTGAAGTCTTAATTGCTGTTCATAATTAGGCAACAATACACAAACTGTACACATATAATGCCCTTCACAAGAGGAATGCAGGTAACCTATAAGAAAGTTTAATAAAGTCTCACCAAAACATGACGTTGCGACTTATACAGAGACACCCTGAAGCAGCCATAAACTACCTTGTCTGGGGCATGGCAAAAAGCCTGGGCCTTATGGCTACTGGCCCCGTGAGGTCAGGCGTGCACTACACTCTGGCAGCTCCCTGTGCTCTGAGTTAGCTGAGGGCTTATGTTCTTCAGGGAGGTGCTTTTATTCACCAGGATAAAAGCTGGGTCTTGCTGGCTTACATCAAACTTTTTTGGGAATATTTGCAAACTCATGGAAACAAAAGACAATGACTCTTGACAAAACTTCTTAGTGTAATTCTGTGCAAGAACACTCTCATTCCAGAATAAAAATGACCACACAAAGACTGACTCAAAACTAACTCCCTGCCAGCCTTTAGAAACTGAAAGTCCCATTTTAAAGTTGAAGGCACTTACAAAAGCCCCAGATTTTTATTTAGCTTGTTGTTTCCGGTGTGTACATCCCCCAGAGCAAGCACCCAGAACCCAAATAGTCAGGGGAATCTTGAGGTACCCAGTGACAGTTGCCTCACTTCACGACAAGCACGAAAAAGCAAGTAAGGTCAACTGAACCTCGAAGCGCTCAATCACTCATTTCAAGGCAGACATTAAAAATGAAGTATATTTGAAGGGTTTTGAAAATTTTAGCCTAAGTGGCTGGGACAGAGGATGAAGCTGATGAATTCCTGTTCTCACAGACAAGTCCCCTCAGAGCAACTTGTTACCAATAACTCATTCATCTGCATATAGACTAGCATATACAGGTCTCTATAGGAAATCTGTAACACATCACAAATCATAACTTAATAGAATCTGCATATAACCAGTGTCTTGAATAACACTAATAACTCTGTATAAAGAAATAAAGGGAGCAGCTCAGAGTGGGTGGGAAGCAGTAGCCAGCAGGCTGGCTAGGAGGAAGAAAGAAATAATAAGGCACCTGGTTCCCAGGAAGGGCCATCAGGTGTACTTATAGAGGTCACACACCTTCTGGTCAATTTGGTCTAAACCCAGAGGAACCACTGGCAAAACATCCATTGCTGCTGGCTTTGGTAAAAGCCAATTAGAGAAGCATTTATATTATAAAACCTAATTTCTAGGAAGTAAAAGTGTGGAGAACTTCAAAGAGTTGCCCAAAGAAGAATGGAGCATGGTGTATGTTCAGGACTGAGACTAATGGATCTCAGTGCCCGAGCGTGTGGGTATTCCTCGAGATTCTAGGGACAACAGCCTAAAACACTGGCCTCAGGTTGTAAAATTTAAGCCATAATTTAAATAATATTTACTTGCTTATTTCACATTTTACTTGCTTACTTCCTCCCAGTGTAGTATCTAAATGTTCAATTTTAATTGTTTCTAAATAAGCACTTGCTTTACCATAAGGTTTGTCTGATGTTGGGGGTAAGGTAGATGAAAACAAAGCTGTGGTGTTACTATTCCATGGAGATCATAGATTGACCTGAAGAAGCACGTGTGGGTACCCCTGGGAACCTGTACCTCTGCACATCTTCATGAGGCTCTGCAAGAGGGAGTATTTTCTGCCAGGCTGCAAAGAACCAGTGCAGGAGCTGGGACTGCCAAGTGCCAAGTTTACAAAGGCGGTCCCTTTAGCAGACAGAACCCTTTCTGAGGCACAGAGAGACTCCCCATTGCTTCTCTAAGCCACGGTGCTGTACAATGAGTAGACCAAAGCCATACCACGGGTTAGTGACAAAGCTGAAAAGAATCCAGATTGCCAGCTCCCTGTCCTAAATACCACATGTAGTCCTGCCTTCTCCTCTAGGATAAAAGCATAAGGAAAAATATTCTAAAAGCTTTCAAGAAGCAGTGTGGATTTTGCTGTTAAAAGGAGGAAACATTATCAAAGGATTATAAAATTCCACAAAGTAACACAACTGTTACTATTGCAAAACTCTGGGGTTCTCTTCTGTGGTATAGAGTTATTCAGCAGCTCAGATTCATAGCAGTATTTCTTTGTCCTCCACAGTCATAAATTCTTTTTCCTGTTATGGATAAGTTCAGTAAGCTCAACTCTTTTGGCTTTAGTGAGAGCCAGACCTTGCCTAAAATTTAACATTTTTATTGTCCTTTCCTTAGAACATTTATGCTGTGTTTATCAGGTTCATTTCTTTTTTCATTAGAAGTTAATCACAATGCCATTAGCACTGCTTTAATGTCATGAGAATCACACTCTGTAGGGTGCATCCTATGACTGCCTGAAAAATCTCTCCCTGTGGATGTTTTGTCTCTGTGAAATAGTCTGGTTCCAACTATTCATCTTTGCCAAGAAGAACAATGTTACCAATTATTCCTACAGTGGAAAATAAATCAGAACAATCATTTGTTTTCTTGCAGTTGGTTGTACATATCCTTCATCAGTAGAAATTTAGCTATGAATTAGAAAAATTTCCTTTCACCTTCCCAGCCGCTCCAGTTTGTGCAGGATTCATGGTATGCCTATGCATCGGATGAGTTATTTTACCTGGGAGGTAGGAATTGTTCCAAGTTCATACCTGCTCAAGATGTAATTCAGTTTTATGAAGGAGACTGGCATAATGCCTATCTACAAAAAATCTCCAGCATTATTACGTAGAGCATAGAAGAGCTAACAGTGACCCAGTAAAAGAAATCAAGCATTTTAAGGTGGTTTTGCAGCGAAAAAAGATCTGTCATTAGTGAAAAGAATGAGGTGAAATTACTATAAGAGCATTTTTGATCATGCAATGAAGGAAACGTAGAACACAACTCCAGGGCACAGAGGCATCTGTGAGTACTGCCTTGGGGAGAAGGTACTACAGATACTTCTTCAGATCAGGGCATATCAAAATTCAGTGCCTGAGCTCAGAAACCCAAACATTCATAATAAAAATACAAGCAGTTCATGTTCATGTATTGGGACGCGAGTAGCTTTAGGACTTGGCTCTCATATTCTGCTTAAACACGCAATGCATAAGAATAATTCAGATGTGCCATTACCTCGAAGGTATCGGAAATATGAGCAGATGCACGCTCAGGTTATACAAACAGTTACCCTTCTGTGCTCACAGTTGTGAAAATCTGGTCCGAGAGATTTTTTGGATTTATTTTCGCTTTGCAGATGAATCGCAGAGGTGTTGTCCGAGGTGCTGAGTCCTCCTCAGGTCACTCTGAAGCTGAAGGAAGCTGCAGGTGCTCCATGCCACTGAAAATCACGTCATTGGCTTAATCATCAACAAAGTCTTATTACCAAGACTTGCAGCTGGCATCCAATGAAATCTGAGATAGCAGTTGGAGTCCTAAGCAACTGGTAATACCAGTTTTTCTAGAAAATTAATAAATGCAAATGTTAACTGTTCTAAATTCACTTAATAAACAAGTCACCTGGAAAGATTTGTGGTTTTCATTAATACAGAGAATATAAATAGAAAAGGAAATGGAAGACCCGATACTTGATGTCCAATAAACCCCATAATGTGGCCAAGCTTTTGCAGGGCTCTCTGGGTATGCAATGAGATAATTAGCAACATGTCATTGTAGCCTTTCAATCACTATGAAGTACATTTAAATGCTTTCTAAGTGTGCAGCCCACCAGTGACTAACGAAGCAACTGCAGCTGATAGGCTGGATCCTACACTAAATGAGGCAGAGCAAAGATAAACAGTGCTAAACTGCACGGTGGGCATAAGAGGCTGGGAAGCTCCATGGAAGCAATTCTGTTCTCAGCTAGAGAAAGAGACTGGCAAGGGATGAACATTGCCAAGTGCCTCATTAACATAGAGGCAGTGTGTCTTGACACATGTCGAGTGTCCATTCACACTCATTGGTTTTGAGGTTAAGTGAGCAGAGGAACTTGAGATTCATCCCCATTCAGTGTAAGAAACTGTGTGTCGCACTGAGTCTTGGTACTGTTTCCATTTTTGCCTTATTCCCAGCACAATAGCTTGCTGTCCTCTCATAGGCAGACCAAACCCCATGCAAAAGTTTTGTGTGACTGCTCAGTGCTGAAAGAACTATGCTCCTCCTGAAGTCCTGGCTCTAGGAGACAAATGTGGATCCCCCTGGAAATCTGCCCAGATCTAAATGTGAGAGTGGAAATGGGCGTTATTGCCTGCGCTCTCTGTTTGTGTTCAAACTCTCCCTTGCCTGCACTTTCCGGATTTTTCCTATTGAAACGTGTGTGATTATAAATTTAGAAGATCTATCAAATAATTAGGTATCAGCTTGATAATGAATTATGGATTGAAAACAAGTCTCATAGGCTGAGAAACTTTGAAAAATCATGCACTTGCCTCCAAAGAAAAAGGAAAAAGAAAAAGGACATATAAGGAGAATAAAACTACTGTACCATAGGTATAATGTCTTAGCAAAACTAACTCAAAGGCTAGATTGCATTCTGAATCTGGACCATGAATAAGATCTGCCCAGCTTCTGCAGTGGCCGAGACATGTGCCACCTTCTACATTCCTCACCAGTCTCTCAGGGAGCAGCTGTAATGTGCAACCACAGTTCCCAGCCGTGAAGCCATCATGTGCTACCTGCCAAGCCTGGCAGAGTCCAAGCGATGACACCGCTTCGCACTACTGTGTGGACTGCAGTAAAAATTACCCAGCTGACCTCCATAAAAATTAGTCGAGTGGCCCTGCTCGAAGCATCCTGCGTCTTCCTGGAGTTATGCATTGGAAAGGACTCTTTGAGTCATCCCCCTAATTTGCACATCCCTTTGCATCTTGGCATTAAGAGTCAAGAGCCATCGGAGCCAGCTAGAAAAGCCTCATGTTTGTACTCTCCCATGCAAATACCTCTTCTCCCTATATATTAGTTACTGTGTGTGGGTTTTCTCTCTCACTCTCTCTTGCCATATGTGTGGGAGTTGATGGCATCAACTTTATGAAATCTCAACACATGCCAAGAACAGCTGGAGAAGTTGAAACAAGTTCTGGGTGAGGTGAGTTTCATGGGCAGGGACTGAAATTAGCAAAGGTACCGTGGCTGCTTGCCATCCTGGGAGTCTCACATGGATCATGTGGGCTTTGCTTGCTCCAAGAGCAGATTCCTGATGGAAAAAAGGATTTGATTTAGATAATGACGATGGCAGAGATAGCTGAATTAGAAGAATCTGTTCACCAGGAGAGACCATCTCTGCACCTCTTCCGTGACTGGTTCATTATGTAAATAAAAAATTTCATCATGAGTCTGTAGTAATTAATATCTTTAGCCAGCATGTAGCACTCTTCATCTTCAAAACGCTTTACTAACATTAATAATTAATCACCACAACACTCTGGGAAGGTTATCATCTTAATCAATTGGTAAACTGAGGCACAAAGATTTAAAGTATCACAACCTGCCAGTGGCAGTACTCTTGTGTTTCACCCTGGTGCTCAGTGTGTTACAGTGCGTGGCCAAGCCACCTGATATGCTTTATGATAAGAAGGAACAAACCAAGAGGGCATTCCAGGATGAATGAAATAAAACTCCCTCCAGACTGCACACAGAGCAGAACCTGTTAATCACTGGCTGCTTCCTACAGGTCTCTGTGTTCCCAAATCCAGGACGTCTGTCCTCCCCTTGAAACGTCTACACGATTCTGCTTATCTTTCTGCACGTTCCCTTCAGCAGTTCAACAGTATTCCTGGTGTGACAGATACACTCTGGCCTCAGCCTTAGCTATGACTCAGGTATTTACATCTTATTTTCTGGATAATTTTAGAATATAGAGAACAAATTATATGTCTGATGAATTTTAGTGTTATAAATTGCTTAGTAACTAGCATTTGCTTTTGAAGCACTTTACACATCTATCTCAGAAGAATTTCCAGCTTTTGCCTCCATCTCTTACACTGGAACATTTGAGTCTGGTTCAAAGTTTGGTCTTAAGTTGTTAATTTTCTATAATCAGGTCTTGTTTAGGCTAGTAAACGCAGCTTTTACCTTATCAATTTCTGCCATTAATTCCACCTGGAATCTCCAGTAGGTCATACATTATTGCTGGGGGAGAACTGTAAAAGAAGTGACCTCCCTGCCCAACTCAGAAAACAAAACTTCAGCACAGCCTACTAAATACTGAAATATGCACAGTACATCTGAAAGAAAAGTTTGCTTGTCTTGAGGCTGCATAAGAGGGATCTGTGAAATGTGGCAGGCTCTCATTAAAAACAATTAACCTAATCAAAAATCCCTTTTCTCTTATTTCTGCTTAGTCAGGTGAATATTAAATACTAGATTTTCCAGGGGCACAGAGAAGAAGAGGAAATCAGCATCTATGTTTTCATTCAAACATGCGTATGAAGGAGCAAGTACAGATTCGCCTTCGTACACCTAAAGTATGCATGTAATTAGTATGACTGCACAGGGAGTCATGAGACTTGTATACACGACTGGCCACCTGCATGTCGTTTGGGCGGTTGTCTTAACAGTGACAATGCCTGTGCATGCAGCCCTAGCATTTAGACATACGGAAACACACATTTTTCTGGCAAAGCAGACTTGTGAGGGCTTCTGTTCTCCCAACCCCACGCTCCCCAAGACTTCTGGTACCTGTTAGGACAATACTTCTCATTGAACATGTAGATTTTTGTACCTATTTGGTTTAGAGTAAACTGGTTGCTTATGATGTCTTAACTCCTAGCATCACCACCACGAGCACAATTCTCTCCTCAGCACTCCCAAACCTCTTTTGTGTTTTCCAGAAGTGGAGGAGGCAAAGAAAAACCCTAGTTCCTTTGAGGTGGGAGCTCACCCCAAGAGGGAGGAGAGGGAAGCTGACCTCCTGTGCATTTCTGATCATATTTATTTTTAAAGGCACTTAGCCATAGGTCTCAGCCTATGGCTCTGCTTCCTGCAGGCACACCCTGCTTGTGGCTGTGAAGGTACTCACTAAGCACTAGTAACACCCAGCATTTATATAGCGCTTTTCATCTTCAAAGCACTTCCCGAACATCGTTTAATTAATGAATCCTCACAGCCCTCTGTGAGGTATGCACAGTTATTACCCCCACATTTTACAAGTGAGGAAAACTGAGGCAGCGATTAGCTGAGGCAACACTGTGGGAATCGGGATTAGAGCTCAGGAGAACTCAGGAGTGCCTGGACCCCCATCCCACGCAACGATTGCCAGGCTGCCTCGTTGGGAAATGCACGTGGTACCTCAGTTCAGCACAGTATCTTGAGCTCGATCAAGTGCTGACCCTTTGGTGCGTCAGCAACACTTTTTCCTTCTAGGTCCACACAGGTTTTCTGTGTGGAGATCTTGAAAAATTTTCTTTCTCTTCTTTTAGTATCAGTTCCAGATCCTGCCATCACCCAGGCAGGAGATCCAAAGAAAGACACCGGGCTTGAGGTTCCAGAGGAGGACGGCTTCTATTACCTACAGCGCTACCTAACACATTCAGCTTTAGTGCCTTCATGACGTTTTTAACATGACACAGAAGGGGGACTTTCACCCAGAGATCTCAGAGCGCCCTATGGACAAAGGACAGTGTTGCAATCCCAAATCACAGTATGGCTCTGTGCAGACTGTCAGGCCCACTCAGGCTTGGCCTCGGTTGAAGATCTGATGATTCACGACCCTCAGCCCACATTCATGAAAGTTCAGTGAGTTTCACTCACATCCTCCTCAGTAACTGCGGGTTCCTCCCCCGAGAAGCCCCAGGGTATCCCGGTTTCCAGCTGACATGTGGAGGACAGGAGCAGACTTCCTGGTCACAATGGTAGCTGGTAGGGTGAGAGAGGGCACAAAGGATGGGGGTTAAACCTGGATGGTTCAACCTTGTCAAACTTGAACATCCGAGAGAACCTGCAGGGCTTGGTTCCTTTCCAGCCCTCCAGGGCTCTCACAGCCCTAATTATTATTGTTGTTGTTGTTATTATAACAAAACATTCATATACTGCCATAAAACACAAACTAGATAATACACGTTCCTTGCCTGAAGAGCTCAGGCTTTAAACAGGCTGGACATTCTAAACTGGATCCCTCAGGAGAGACAGAGAAGGCCCAACCCTTTTACTGCAATTTCCCCTCTCAATTCCTTTCAAGTGGGGCTGGACACTGTGAAAGGAGTTGGGACGTGGCAATAGCAGCTGACGGGGCAGCATCAGAGATACAGCACAGCAGCTGTGGGACAAAGACTTGTGGCTGGCAGTCACACTTACAAGGCAGGGGACCGCGGGGAATGGCATTTCGTTGTGGGTGCGCTTCTCAAATCAGCTCCAGCTCAAAGCTGGTACCTACCACTTGGAAAGCAATGTCCAGCCCACTGTTCCTGGTGGGGCAGCAGCTCCCAGCTCCTGCCGAGTTCTCACAGGCCCTATCAGGGAACTGCCGTCAGTCAGTTGATCAGCAATGCTGCCTGTGTCTGAGCCAGGCAGTGCGGTACCACCTGCAGAAATGCAGCAGGAGCTGCTCCATCCTGCTCCTGTACAAGACAACCACCCCACAGGCGTTCTTTCAAATGCACCGTTCTACCAAACTGTGGTAGTGGAATTGTAATACTCAAAAGAAAACAGGAGCATGGTAGTGTGTAGTGTGCTGATGCCTTTGCAGAGCTGACTGCTGGGAAGCACTGGGGACTCTGTGGTTTGTAAATGCTCTTCTGACTGAGACTGATGCCTTCTCTTGCATGTGAGGTCTTTTCTGTTCCCTCCTGACAGTGCTTCCCAGTCTAATCTGAAATGCCATGAGATACCAAGCCAATGGAGAAGTGGAAAATGTTGCAATTCCTAAGCTGCACTTTGAAATGAAATAGTAATACTTGTAATTAATAATAATCTTTAATGAAAAAAAAATCCCTTCTTATTCCAATATAGACACTGTAGGTAGTACTAGGGCGTCAGGCAGCTTATTCAGCCTCTGGACAGACTCGCCCACAAGGCCTAGCATCAACATGCCCTGCGTACACCTAGCATCATTTTGAACAACTGCAACTAAACAAGACAAAGACAAGGAGCACTTTAGGGCCTTTGTGTGTCTAAGCACAAGAGAGGGATCCCTGGCCAGTTTTTGCCTACTGAAGGCTCTGAGCCAGAAACTGTCCCTGCATCTATATTCATAACTCATAGAACAAACCAAAACAAACCCCCAACAAAATACATTTACAATGAAGGAAACATTTCTCAGAAATGTTCCTGTTTTCGTTCCCCCAGGTGCTCTGTGTTCCAATGTTCTAATGTTCTCTGACCATTTGGTCACCAAGACATTAAGCAGACACTGCTGAAGTTTTTGGATGCTTAATCTGACCTATTTTAGACCTGGCACAAACCCAAGAAAATACTAAGAATGGGGCACACGTAATATATTGTTAAGGAATATAATGTTAATGTTCTGATTATTACTGAACTCCGAAGCAAGTCTCATCACAGAACCTACAAGGCAGTGCGGAAAACCTCGCTGGACACCAAGCGTGAAGGTTCACATCACCCACTGCCCACCCCTGAACCACCGCTGCTACTTCTTCCATTTCTTCTCTCCAGGCTCTTAGTCTAGCCCCCCGCCAGGCTCTACTCCCTCCCTTGGGGATTTTGTTCATACACACAGATATGTTGATGACTCAAGTCTTAATTTTTCCCCAATAGATCTGCCTCTTTCTGGCCAGTCCCTCCCAGCCAGCCATATTCTCCCTGACTGCTCTCTGGCTAACCAGCTGAACTCCCCGCCTTTTTCGCCATGCCCTCCCTTCTCTACCCCTGCCAACATTCTCTGCCTATTTCTTGGCTGTCAACAAAGGAGCCCTTTTTCTTAACTGCCTCTTTGTAGCACAACCCCAACAGCTACTTACTGTTAATCATGACAACACTTTCTGTGCAGCGGGCATCTGTTTACAGCCCTGACGCACACTGTGTTGCTTTTCAACAGAACGGTGCAGCATTTATTTTTTTCCCATCTGCAGAAGGTGATCCAGACAAAATGGCTAATTTCTAACTTAGCTCCTCATGGTTTGTGCTTCCTGACATAGCAATAGTTGTCAATCAAGCAGAGCTTAATCTTAATTCAGGCATTAACTTGAACACAATTAATTCTTGGCAGCAGACGTAGAATGCTACGAGCCCCATCTCTCCTGATGGCGATAAGGCTGACTGTCAGGACAGGCTTTGCATTCACTCCTTGACTTTAGCAAGAGTTAGATCAAGCCCATACAGACTAATAAAACAAATTACATTGTTGGCATTAGCAAATGCAACTCTAAAAGAGTCAATTGATTTCTGTCTCACTATGCCAACCAGGACCTTGCCTCCACTTACAGAGGTGGCTGTGATTTTCCTATTAGTTTTCAGGATAACAATTCAAATTACAACTGTGTGAGAATAAATAGCACAAATTTGAGGATATGGCCTAGCCCTAAGGGAAAGTGTTTGACAGGCTGCAGTGTTAACGTTACCCCTGTGGCCAGACACATGACAGACAGTCACAAATGTGACCTGCTGCCATCTGGGTCAGCATGATACCGCACTGCCTTCCTCTGCCTTGTTTCTGCTGCCTCACTGCACTTTCCATGTGGCATTTGCAGTCTTGTTTTATTTCATTCCACTTATGGAGCTGACTTGTGTGGCTCAAATGAAACCTTGTTAACTTTGCTGGGATTCATGGTGATTCAGGTTGTGAGATGAGATGGCCCAGAACAGACTGTCACCAGTTCAATTCTGATCCAGGTTATCTTCATCTTGAGGATAAGGAGCCATCTGGGCCATCTGTCTTGCACCACTTGCAAGTCTGACACTCGCTGTCCCACTCCCCGTCCCTCATTTTTCTGGCTATCTATTTTTCTGTTATTACTCTTATCAAGAGAAGAGCTTAACCAACCTGGCATACCAGCCTGATGTACTTAGCAGATTGCGCTGTGACTCAGTACAGAACTCTTCCTATGTTTTCACATATAAAAACAGTCAGTGGACAAGAAGGCAGTGAAAAGAGCATGCATCATGGAAATTGCAAAACCTTAAGGAGTCAAGAGATTGGAAGGTCCCTCACAAAACAGGCCCTCATTCCCCACCAAAATGCCCTATTCCTTTTTTGATTTGAACAGTCTTAAGTTCGCAAAACATCTGAGATTCATTAGGTTATGCACAGGAATACCCATACGATTAAACATGTATTCTATTAGCAATATTCTGGCAGCCATCCTGAAGGGTCTTTAGGAGTTATCCATTCACAAAGCCATGTATTTGACGACCAGTGTAAATTACACCACTAATTAAACCGGGGCAAATATTTTGAAAGTGATCTGTAGGCAGAAACACATTCATATTAACCATCCAGTGAAGAGTATCATACACAGATATATCTGACTCGGGATGAAATGACAAAAACCACCCCGGTGCTAAAACTATGATATTTAAGACTGATTGTTATATTTCACCAGAATTACAACTTCAGGTAGAATTTTTGGTCAAAAGGCCATCTCTTCCCATGGAAAACCAGGAAGAATTTTGCTCTGCCTTATGTTGAACAAAATCTTTACCTAAAATTTCATATGATATGTTCTGCAAACACGCCTCGAGTTTGCACTGTTTTATAGTGCTTTTATGGAAACCCTGGGAGCTAAGGTGGTTGGTGCATTGTATACGGCATTGTGTAAGGTGTTGCCTACTTATAGTTTGCATATTACTACAAATATCTTATTCAACTGACTAAAAAAAACACCACCATGCATAGAGTCTTAATGATAAGAAAGCTTTAGAATGTACACAGAGAAAAATGTCTAGTTATGATTTTACTGCAAATAGTCTTGATGACATTTATTCTAAATAGCTCTGTCTTGCTAAGATTGATATGGATAAAACCCTCACATTCAGTTTCTGAATTAATTTTTACAAGGTCCAAATGTAGCATACACTTGCAATGAAACTGTCAAGTTCTTGGCTTATAGTAAGTAAAATTCTGCAAGTTGCAGTATGGCTGTTTCAGTCACTTCACTTCTGCCGATACAACTGAAGTAAAAATTAACTTATGAGAAAACTGTTAGGATTAGTCAGGTTTTCCTTTGGTGAAGTTATGCAGGATTGGCCTCAAAAGTTGACTTGTTTGTAAAATTCCAAATATATGCAAATAAGTAATTTATCTTTTTCAAGAAAATAATTCAGTTATGAATATTTACATGATCATAAAGACGTCTGGAAGACAGTTAATCCTCAAAAATAGTCTCTATACTTAACACATCATATATTATTTCAATGTATGAACTAGATGTATGCAATACATCGTATTAAATATCTCCTCTGAATAAAGAAATACCAAAGGATATCCTATACTCATTTAATTAAAAAATATCTTCCATATCTCTCAAAAAAATCAGTCTCTAAGAGTTACTTTCATAGTTCTTCCATGCTGAAGTAGTATCACAAAATAACTTTCTATGCTTAAACATGGGTTAACACTCATTGTTTCAACATGTTGAACCTGTCCTTGGTCTGCAATGCTTCACAAGGCTTCACTAGCTCTCTTCCCTCTTCTGCTTGAGCCCATGACCCGAGATCAGGCACACAAAGGGCTTCCCAGTGTTTATAGATGAAGAATTTAGTTGGGGGTGGTTGCATCCCAGGTCTCAGTGGAATGGGTTGAGTCCTATCCCACACCACAAGATGACGGGGGCAAGCTCCACATTGTACTGTGTGACAGGCACAGGCCTCGGGCACAGCGCTGCAGACAGGGACAATCACACGCTTCTTGCCCTGCACAATGCTGCAGGCTTTCTCCAGCTCCCCGTATCTGGCATGTTGGACCACAGAATTGGAGAGACCCTGAAGTGCTGGGGTTTGTGGTCCAGTCCAAGAGTGTGGAAAAAACTCCCCGGGAACTAAGAATTCTCACAATTCTCACTACGGTCCATTCTCTTCCACTTTGATGTTGCTGTCTCTTACATGAAAGTTGTTATGTATTGCATGTATATTAAAAACAAATAAACATGAAACAGGACACTCCACTGCTCACAGTTTTCTGTGTTAAAAGGGAAGGAGAACAACACCCTACAACACATTTCTCATGCAATTAAGTCTCCAATAGTTAGGGTACATCCATCAGTTCAACTAACAACTAGGAGAGATAAGCATGTTATATTTTCTGTTTTGCAACCGTTATCTCCAGCAAACCAACCATCATGAACAAATACAGTCTAACCGACTAAATTTTTCATAGGTCTACTACCCTTCCACAGAGTAATGTTTAAATGCAATATTCCAATATTATAAGATATATGTCCAAGAATGTATTCTGAAATAGCACCTGTAATGGGTTCTGTCAAGGGCTTGACATGACCAGTGGTAATTGTCCCCCTGAACTGGGCTCAAGGTGAAAGTGCTGGGACAACTGTACTTGTCTTCCATCTGTTGAGGAACAAGCTCCATTGTATTAAGTATCACAGAACTTTCACTGCCTCCTTAAGAAGCGAATTGTGGAGTAGCATGAGGAACTAGAGTGTTGAGATCTCATGTACTGTATTTGCACCTGGGAATCACTAGGTGTATGTTCATAAATAGCTAATGTGGCAGAGCAAGCAGCCCAACGTGGTCTTACTTTTACTACTGAATTGCTCTGAGATCTTGTTCATCTTTCAGTATCTCATTTGGTCCTTCTATAGCTTGGGGAATAAGACTTATCAGCTCCACTGAGGCACTGAGGTCTGTAACAATAACTATGAACTGTTTGATAAGAGATGCTAGTGAAAGACAAAGGTGTATTATTGCAAAATTTTGTGGGTTGGCAACTTAGCTAGTGGCACTGTATTGCATCCAGAGCCCATTTGGCTCCTCGCAATGAAATGAGAGTGGGGGGAGAGGAAATCAGGTCAGAGTTTTTGGCAGACCTATTCAAGGTAAGCATAATCCAGCTGATTCATTATGTGCTGCAATCCTTGCTGGCAAAGACTCTGAAGTAAAGTAGCCTCCAGCCCTATTGCAACTCAGCCTCTGTGTGTGGGTGTTGATGCTGCGCATTAGGGAAGGGTGTCACTGGTGGATAAACTTAAGGGGGTGAGGGCTGGATAAAGGACGCAAAGGACTTCACACTGCACAAAGTGTGCAATAGCACCTCAGTTTTCCCTACGGAGCAGCCCCCTCTAAAAATTTTGTTCCTACTTCCTACAAGGAGGAAACCTTTGAGAAGACCCTTCTGATGACTAACGCAATCTCTGTTTCATGAATCATTGGCATTGGGATGTCCTTGTGGCATAATCAGAGCTCTGGTTATTATACTCATTGATGATAAAACAAGTAAATCTTAATAAGTTGTGGGAAAGGAGACAATAGGGCCCTCTGCCAGGTCTCATTTACCTTGACAACACGCCTACAGCCCAAGCACAAAGATCGCTATTGTTTATCCTCCGTATCTGTGAAGGGGCCAGACAGTTCTTCTCATTTCACTCAATCTGATGGTACTCTTTATCTCTGCCTTAGCATTTCTAAGGTACCTACCATGGTGGTATCTAAGCATCTCAGCTTTAGTCCAAGGTTAAATTTATGGTAAATAAACCACTTGGACAGCCTTTGAAGGTGAGAAACTGATATATAGTTAAATAGTGGTAAATTATTAAATTTACATAGTGCCTCTTCTTTGACTAAAAGGACAAGCAAAGACTTTGTTGTTCATATTGTAAACAAATCCTCTGTGTATGAATCAGACATCAAGTAACTGGGTCTGTTACCTCACTAATGCAGCTAAGCCAATCTACCATGCCAGTAACACATGCCCAGCATGAACTCAGCTTCTGTCCCGGCTGGACTGTATTTACACTAGGGACTCTTGTCAGCCTAGCTGTTTTGGTCAGGGTTACAACCCCTCACACTACTGACCAGAAGAGCTACAGCAGTAGGATTATATAGAAAAGAAAACAGATAGGAGAAAAATGGACCCATTCCACCCGGCAATCTTGTCCCCTGTGGGTACTCACTGTCAGAGCTGCTGGCCTCATTGCAGCTCCTGCCCTTCTGTTGCTGGCTATTCTTGCAAAGCCAAAAACCAGCTGTGAATAGACCAGGAGAGCTTTCACCTGGTGCATGCCTTATCTACGGCTTTGTCACTTACAGCTGCTTCGGAATTTTCAATGAAAAGGATTTTTTAACTGAAGAAGGAGATCTCTATCAAGCTATGCTTTTGTACATATTTTTTAGGGAAGTGTTTAAGAAAGGCTTCCCAGATCCCAGCTGGATTAGGAAGAGCAGCCCCTGAGTAGTCAGCATTCCTGCAGCCAGACACCTGCTAGGGGTAGGGGAGAACCGAGATCGGCCCCTAGCACTTCCTTATCCCAAATAAGGATAAGCTGCCAGAATCACCAAGCTACTACTTGTACTGGCACGGGCGTCTTCTTTGGGTTTTGTGCAGAAAGCATGAAAAGATGTGAGTTTCAACTCGGTGTGAACACAGGAACATTCTCGAATTTCTGAGAAGTTTGTCAGGATGGCAAAACACTTCCCATTCAGATCAGGAGATAAAGGCAGATTTCAAGCAAGAAACAAAAGACAGACTCTGACATTTAGATCTCAGAGTGAGTTCCTTGGGACAGCAACAAGAGAAAAACATCTTTCTACTTGTGCTATAACTAAATCAGATCAGTTGCTGATTTATGATGCTGAGCTGGGAGAACATTAAAAATAGTGCCTTTTTTTCCTCTCCATTTTACCAGCCACAGGGAATTGCAGCTAAGTTAGGGATTGTCTACTGCTTGCCTCGTTTAAACAACTTTTTCTGTTCTCACATGTTCTCGCCCTGTTGTCTTTTTTTGCTACTGTCAGCTGGAGTGCTGCTCCGTGAGTCACCGTGCAGAAAGATGAACGACAAACCTTCCCCTTAGGACAGAGACAATGTCACCTCCGCAACACATCTGCATCTGCTGGATTCGCACCCTGAGTCTCCAGTTCACACTGCCCCCCTACAGGGACTTGATGCGAGTTTTTAATGTGATGTTTCTGCTGTTCTGCTGTACAGAGGCAAGTGAGGAGCAGGGAAGAATGACAATGTAAGGCATATACAGTAAGACCGCAGCAATAATCATATAGCAAAGGTCTCAGTTGGGCATATAGAACTGTGCTTGGGTAGGGAAGGTTGCATAATCAACCAGATGCTCTTCCATCACATGGGAACGGTCTAACGTGGGAGGAGGGCTATAGCCCTGCAATTTCCTTCCTCTTTCCCTTAAAAAGTCCATCACTAGGCCAGACTGCTTAAGGTCATTTCATAAATGAGAGGACTTTCTTCCTACCATATCCTTCTGCAAAGAATCATCTCAATCATGGTCTTTTCACATATTGAAAGCAATTATTTACTGATAGAAGACGCTCAAGAAGTAAGAGCTTAACAAAAGGTCTGAGTAAAAGGAACAAGGCTAACACGGAGACGAATGCCTATTGCTCCTGCTAGCTCACTTCTTATAGAAGCAGTATCCTGAATTCTCTTTTCACTTGCATTCAAGTAAATTAAGCAGCTCAGATAAGATTACATAGCTACAAAGCTTTAATACGTGATGGGAGAATCAGATCCATTGTGTAAGCCAGAAAAATAATTTTAGTGCTCTCCCATCGACCAAAATGACTTTTTGGCTCCTGCCTAGCTCCCTTCAGCCACAGGCAGCAAATGAACACACACAGTTTAACCCATAGAAAGCTTTCAACCCTCTGAAAGCTTCCTTACTCACTCATTACTTACACAGGATTCCCTTTGAAATCAGTCACCAAAAGTCAGTGAGTTCTACCTTAGCAAGAGATGAGTAATTAATAATGATGCTTCCCCGCCTCATCTCCTTCAATACGCTGAAGGGACAGAAGCAATTTCTATAGGAATTCCTCCCCAGGTTACTCATTTGCTACCAATCTCCAGTTTGACCTGCAGGGTGAAGAAAAGCTGCAGCTTCATCCATAACCCAGTCCATCTCCTGCCAGCTTGTGCCAGATAGACTTAGTAAATAGTTTTGTGGACATTCAGGCTGTCACTCGGTATTTTTTACCTTCTGGAAGAAAAGTAGCATGAATTTAAATATTTTGAGGACTTCATTCAGCTTTCCAAGAAGCTGCTGAGCCCTTGGAAAAATCCAGCTGTTGGCATCCCACAAAGAGCTGCATGACACTGGTCATTTTGATGCTTAACTCCAAAAGTCTCAGAATGAGAGGGGAGCTGCTTTGAAAATATGATCTCTAATTGCAAGTGTTGAATGCTGGAAATCTGGATCTGGCCTGTTTTGAAATTTGGACTATCAGTACTTAACTACACCTGTCAGCTGGGCAAGAACTGCAGAGCATTAGCAACAGGGCTTTTCTGGTCAAAGTAAAAAAATGTCCTGACTAAGCCAGAGTAAAAGACCAGCAAAGAACAGGTGGACCCTGAAAAACACCATGAGCTAGTGAAACCATGCAAACAGCTTAAATAACACTCCCAGAGCATATAGCAAAGATCAGAACAGATCTAGGTTGTTTCTGCTAATGAAGGATGCAGTCTTCAGCAGGGAACTCACATGTAATGGGGTCATTTAGAGTGTGATGTTGTTTGCTCCACAGGGACAGATGAGCGTATCATGAAGTTCAAAACTCATCACTGCTTTCCAGGGAAAAGGTCAATGTCTGAACAGGCAATGGGGATGGAATTCAATTCTCACTTCTGAGGAAAGCTAGGATAGAGGCATATCCTACAGAAAGGTTAGCTTGTTGTGCCCACAGATCGAGACATCATTCCTGAAGTCTCCTCATGCCAAATAAATTCACCAGACTACATAAAAATCCTGAGTTGAGTGCTTGCCAATTTGTGCATGCAGCTGTAGATACATAGTGTGCAATTGCATTCGCCACCAGGGTAATTGTGCATGCAAAATTGTGCAATAAGTATTTTGTACACATGCTCATGCTTTTAACTTTCCTTTCTTGTTTTTAAAAAATCAGGCACTCTTTGAACACATACTTAGGTAAAATAGTTAAAATTATTAAACATTATTTTGACTTGCTTTAATTATAAAGTCACACGTGAACTGCAATACTGTGCGCTTAAATGACATAACAGAGAGACACACCACACCACTGCTATGTCATTAGCATCTGTTTGTACAGTTTTTAAATTTGCCTGCAGAAAGATGGATTCCTTAGACTGAAGCTAATTTGTTACATGTTGTCTGGAATCTAAAGTGAATTAAACACTGGTCGTATTTACTATGCAGTCCTTGGCAATTAACTTGCTATTTTTGAGGATTCTTTTAATTTTATAGTTACAGAAACCAAGGAAGAAACCCTTCTGACAGAGAAATCACAGCTATTTCGCAAAAAGCCCAAAACCATATGGATCTACACTCAGATAAAATACAGTACAATACAGCCAGATTCAACAGATCAAATGAAGTTCCATGATTAATTTCTCAAATAGAAAATTCCCAGCTCCAATAAGAAATTGCAAGACCGGACAGGGATATCATTACATGGCAAACCTGGAGTCTCAACATATGTTCCATAATCTGATGCTATGAGCTAAACAGTAAAATTGTGTAAGCTCGGTTACCTGCACTGGCCCTAAATGATACCACCGCTAAAAGCAAACGTCGTCAGGAAACAATATCCCGTGGCACTGCATCTGAGAACAGAAGCCAGCACTGAGTACCCACAACAAGGCAGCGTCATCATACAAGAGCAACCAACGCCATGAAATGCAACACTGCTGAGCATAGCACCTATTAGATGTGGCCAGGACGTAATAACTGGATACTGCAGTATACAGCATAGTGCAGATAATAATCAGTATTATTTCATAAATACACATACATCTATATACACATACATCTATATACACACACAGAGTACTGTCTGAAGGGAAGAACAGTTTTGCTAGGCACAGAGACGTGTTTTTCTTTGAAAATGAAATGTTGTAATATAAGACTCTTAGAGATGTTAAAACAGCCAGATACCTTAATGGGGAAATGTCAACAACAAGAGGGGGAAATAAATTTAAGCATCCCAGTTAGGCATCTATCAGTTCTATCACTAAGATGGGCTAGGTGAATTACAGGCCTGTTTAAAATCATAACTTCAAATACCCCTATCAACTCCCTTCAGAGCTCAATCACTGTAACGACTGTGCCCAAGGAGTCTGAGATCTTTCCATACACACATCCTGTTTGTCACAGACTAGATTAAGAGGCACTCTGGCCAAATGGCTGCTTGTCTGATGCTAGGGGGCTCCCAGTTGCTTTCAGCTCTTGGGCTGCTACTGGACCTCTATGTTTAAGCCAATATAATCGAATAAAATGATCATAAGTGATGCAGAAAAGATACAGCTTTATCTCGACATCTGAGGTATAACTGTATCCAAAGGCCATGTTGCATTTAAAGCAGATTAAAGAATCCCAGTGCAGCTGGAATCAAAACTGACACCTTCCACCCACCTTCCACTTTTGCAAAGAGTTTGATGTAAATGCAGGTAAGGTTTCAACAAAGCAAGTGAGGCAAAACCTCACTGCTGCATTAGAGAACTGCAGTTATCCTGCTCCAATCAGTAGCTCAGATTTGCATAAGCTTTTGACTTGGCATTATTATTTTGCTACTGGCCTGTAGAAAATGAAACAGCATTCCCTGTTATGGAAAAGCCCCATCCACAGATGGGCAAGCACCTACATAAACGCAGGAAGCACATATACACAAAACCAGCTTCCTGCATACTCACATGTACAACACACAACTTCCACCTAACACTGACTTACGAAGTGTCACACATAAATGTACAGATACACCCATATTTATTCAGCGTGTACGCACACAAACGTATGCATCACACATGTTTATGCACGCACCTGTATAAACACTTGCATGCAAGCTTAGGCATGCAGCGTTCTCAGAAACGTACATGGGTGCTCACACATATGTGCTTACATGGATACGGGTACACACCCATCACTTGCTCAAGGCAGCCCCATCAGCCTATGGCAGAGCCAAAAAAAAAAAAAAAGATTACAAGAGCAGGAGTTGTCTCCCACAGCTGAAATGACAAGGCCTGTCCTGCAGTCCTTCCCTTCAGAGAGGGTGGGTATCTCCTGTAGGCAGTCACGCTCAGTTAGACACATATGTGAGCACAGGCTTGAGCCCAGACAAACACAGAGTCTCACTTATCCCATTATGTACTTTACGGTGGTAACATGTACATGCCCTGCCGCCACTCCTCCCTTCCCCTAATCCTTTATTTGCACACAGCTCTTCATATCAATCTGTTTCGTTTTCCAAATAATGCATATTCACTTTTGTTTACAGCTGGGACACGGGGCTGCTTTGAGTCAGTCCCTGTAACAGTCTTGGCAAAGCCAGTCCTGTCTTGTTTGTTTGTTTTTGCAGTGACTGAGTGTGTAAGGAATATGGAGGGTGTAGGCGGCTCTACATGTCCCTTCACCTCTTTGTGGGTTTTGACGCATTCCTTTCATAAACACTCTCTCTCAAATGCAGGGGACAGGATGCTTTGTTTATACAACCACTGCTTTTTGCTGAGGCTCAGACCAGCCCAAGCCATCTCTCTCCTGGAGGCTGTTTTGAGGGGGCCCATGTTTCTAAGTTACCTGTGACATGGGCACAGCTTGGAGAGCTTCTGGAAAAGGACCTAACTTCAGTCAGAGATAACTTCAGAAAGACCTACTTTAAGCTGGAATGTGATAATTTAGCACCTAATTTTCTCAAACTTTCTCTTCACCTCAGCAGGCCCTGAGTCTCAGCGAATGCTTTAGGAAATGAAGGCTTCCCAGAACCAGCTCTGACTCCGATGATTCTCACGACCAGCAGTTTCTGTGAAATCATGCTGCTCTGACTGGTGGGAGTCTATCCAAGCTGTAAGGAGCAAGAAGTAAGAATAAGGAAGGATGTGTTACACACAGAATACTGCATTAATTAAATAGGCTTTATCTAAGCAAAGAAGTTGAAATGCTTCAGCTAATCCCTGCAATGATATCGCTTTTCCTCTTCTCTTCTTTTCATCCTCCAAGACATGGATATAATCCCACCCCTTGCCCTGAAAGAGCTGGTTCTGATACCATTAGCTGTATGAGTAATTTTAGTATCACCATTTCACTTTGCATTTTCACACCTATACAACCATCTCTACATAATGACTCTTATCCAAACCAATAAACATTGCTGAATTAGAGCAGGTGCTCCGCAAAGACCAGGCCTAAATTAACTTGCCTGGTTGTTACACTGATGGTAAATTACACTGATAAAGGCACCTTTACACGAGTGTAATGAGAGTTATCCTTGCTTTAGTGTATAAATTTTAAATTAAAGTGATACAAATAACCCCTTTTTTAATTCCTTTCCTCCCTCTTTATGTCTTCTAGGTGTTCCTCTAGCTAAAGTAGTGGGCTGAATGAGCAAAACCAATCACAGTAAATAGGAAGACCAAGGTGCCAGAGCAAGGTGCCACCCCATTGTGTCACCCACAGCAGGCGGTTCTCTTATTTGCTCTTGTTATAGACCTATATGATATAAAAAGCATATATCGGTATTCTTATGCACACATGATCATAACACAGCATTTGCTAGCATTCAGTAATTTATCATGAATGTTTCATCATACTGAGTGGGAAGAAAAAAACATGAAATAGTTCTAGGGATGCTTCTAGTACCACACTGCTAGGAAGATCTGTTTCCCATAGCTAAATTATAGACACAAAATAACCACTAACTTAACCACTTGAAGGGAAGTGAGTACACAGCTAGCCAGGCCAAGGAGATGGCACCAGTAACACAGGTTGAGCGCTGCCTGTCAAACACAGCAACAGACAACAAGACAATTTTCATAGGTTTCAGTGATTGCAAAACTTAAGTCTATCCAGCATAGACTCAGGGCATTTCTGCAAACAGCCTGTGGAGGTTTTGATTTAAAAAAAAAAAGAGAGAGAAATGGGAAAACAATTATGCAATTAAAGGAACAGCAAGACAAAACAAAAGGCCAAAATTCTAGAAAGACACATAAATTTAAAGCTAAAAGTTAACCTTTTAATTTCAATACGCTTTTATGTCCATTCTGGGATTATATACATCATACACCCCTAGAACGCCTATACTCTTGTTCCTGCAGAGCTTATCAACTTCTCAAAGGTGCATCATCTCCATTTGCAGTCAGAGAGAAAAAGGAAAAGGTGGCGGTAAGCCGTTGGAGCCATTCTGGTTGTGCTCAGCCCGTGTGGCTTGCTTAGCTGCTATGGAAGTATAGCAACCTCATGTCTGCTGTCCAAATAAATATGAGGACCACTTAATGTTCATCATCAGATGAGTTCAGCTCATAGACTTCATCTAAGAAGAAAAAGCACCAATTCTCTGTGTGCACAATTCTTCTTTACTGGGAACGGCAGACAAACTCCGTGAGAAGTGATTTCCACTGTGTACTCATACTGTGACTGTGACACTGGCAAAGTTGAAAGCAGCGGCACCACAATGATGTGAAGTGCAGCATCTTCGAATCTCTGCGCCAGACCAATCTTTAATGTTTAAGATGTCTCCTTCTAATTTCAACAGCATATTTTACTGAAATAACTACTGAAATATGGATAACATACTAAGAAGTCCCTCAGCCAGAAAAAAAAAAGTAAAAATCAGTCTTTCCAGGTAGGAGAGAGACAGGTGGGTTAAAGTCCTTCAGACGGTGTGATTGCTGCTTTCGCAATAACAGATTTTCCTAGTGAGGTCTGCTAAACCCCTAGACCAGTTAAGGAAATTTTCCCGTTTATTACTTTTCCTGAATAAAAACTTCCCAGGTCTTTACACACTTAAGACCTATTCCCACTTCCTTTATTCACACCTTAAGTGCAGCAGGATTATGTACACGACCCCACTGAGTCACATTTGGACTTGGCCTCTTTTGTTATCAGGAGTTCCCTACCAGTTGCAAGAAAAGGGTCCCAGAACCAGGAATTAGTTAATTCCATAATCTGTGAAAGAAAATGCTAGGAAACTGCTTGACTCTGAATTCTCATTCTCAATCTTCCCACTTCGATTGCTGCTCACTCTCTTTCTAAATGTATTGTTGACATGCACCCATGTGCACTTTCATTAACGTACTTAATCTGCCAGCCTCACATATATTCCAGCTAACCATACCTGTATAGTCTTTAAATCATATACTTAGTGCAATAACACAATCCGATTAAAACCAATAACTGGATTGCAGAGGTTTTAGGCAACCTTGGGGTCAGTGGGAAGGGATGACAAGATTGTTGTGCCATCGGTTTCAGCTGGTCAAAGTTGCCTTGGTGTGTAATCTGTTACTCTTTTTGCACCTCTTTCTGGAGGGCAGGAGAGGGAGATTATCTGCTCTTTTGAGTTTTCCTTTTTGCCAGCACTGCACGTGACATAAGGGCCTTGTTTCAACTGCTGTAGCTGGCATTCGGTCTCTGGTGAGCACAACCTCAACGGAAAAGAAGCACCAGAGGTAGTCTGAACCTCTTCTAATCAAAGTAATTCTATAGCATCTTCCAGGTGCCGAGAGCAGTTTACTGCAGTTACATACATTAACAATTACCAATTGTAGCAACTGTAAACCTATATATCATTTTATCTCTTTTTTTTTTCCTTAAGAGCTTTTAGCTAAGTCTTATATCCCCATACAACTGTAATAGCCAAACACTTCAGGAACTGACTTTGGCACTCCAACAAAGTCTCTTTTACAATAAGTGAAACCACTTTCTTCCATATCTGCAAAGTACAGGTACATGGTTTAAGGCAAAACCCTATGTCCATCCTTCTTTCCGTGCTCGTAATACTCTTGTCATATCTCTGATAGTGACAACATTCCAATGAGTACAAAACAGAGGCGCTATGACCACAAGAAAAAGGCTGATTTGTACAATGAGATATTTTGATTACTAAGCAGCTTTAAAAATCTGCTTTAGCTTTGGATTCTCTGAGTCCCAACTGCTTATTTGTACTGTTGTCCCCTGCCTCTATTCTTTGACCTTCTGACATACAGTTACTGCAGTCTGTTGCATGTGTCTCCATGCAGAAAGCAGATTGGATAGAGATTAGATAACATCGTGGTGTATGGGTTGGGTACTTCTCTTTTTCTTACCAGTTTCCTGTTGATAGAATCACACTGATAAGGAGTTTAGTTGGTAGTTGAAGTATGAAGCTGCAAAAGGCTGCCTTTTAAAAGACATGTTCCAACTGGGATGTAGATGCAGCCAAAAGATAGTTTGGTGCGTAGCTGTGCTCTGGTGCCCATCAGGAGCAATAAGGAGCTAAGGGGGATCAATGTGGGTGCACAACACAAGGTTAAGCATTTTCAAACCTGTTTCTGAACATGGTTAGAGAACCACTGCAGAAACAGAGGAAGCTATTTGAGATATTACTTCACTCTGGCTACATCTTACCACTTTGTTTCTGAAAGGTATTGCTCCACAGTGCTTTAAGGGAAGATGAGTTAGCAGAATAGTGTGCATTTGTCTCATCTGCTTCAGTACAAAGTCATCCAGGTGTCTCCAACTACCACTAACAGCTTAAGGTAAGGCAGCTGACTTTGCCCAAGTGATGTGCAGCAATGCCACCATCAGTCCTGCCAGCTGAGTTCCAGATGCATGAGCTTTGGCAGCAATGTGGGAATAAACAGCGCATGGGCAGTGATGTTTTACATTTACACAGTTACATCTGCTGTGATCATGCACAGATCCAAGGGCTCCAAGGCCCATAATGCTAACATGAGACCCTAGTGAGAGCTGGGTTGGAATAACTCTTGGAACAAACCAACCGACCACCTGTACTTCAGTATGGAGGCTTTTTCTTTTAAATATCTGGACCTACTGAGTTGAAGAGCTCCTGGCTCTACAGGATCTGAAGGCCCATCTTTATCTTCCACTACCTGCAAGAAAAATGAAGAACTAGCCAATGCCTTTGCCGTTAGTGGTTTGTTGGCATCACAGCATTTTTCAGTTGTAACGATGGAGGCTGTGGTTTCGCATTCAGTGGCACAGGCAACCCCCGCCCTCCACACTCCCCATGCTGCTGGCACAGCTGGTTGTGCAGCTGTGCAGTCGACCAGAACAGCTGAAAAATTCCTTTCAGCTGACAGCTCAGTTTACCTCATAACCATGGAAAAAGGTGTACTGATTCAAAACAGGGGCAGTGCAAGAACTGGGACAGCTAGCTGCGGGGAGAGAACTGGTCACTGAAAAAACTGACATGAATTCACAGCCTGAGAACCAGAGGTTGTCCTGGAAGATCTTGATAGGAAAGCTCAGCAAAGAAAGGGTCAGTCTACACATGCAGCTCCCTCTAAGGCAGAAGGGAGTTGCAGATATGAACTGGGGACTGTGAGAGCAGCAGTACATGGCCTCTAATCTCTCCTGTTGCCCCCCTGCAGCGAATTCCAGAGTTCAACAGCCCCCACTGGACTTTCCTGTTAAGGCTCCAATCATTAAAAGTATTTGTTTAGTAAAGGCTAAAGCACTCAGGTCCCTGTGCCCGAGAGCTCTGTGAGGTTGTCAACCTTTTGAATGCAAGCCATATTCCATGCGGTCTCGGTGATTCACTGGTAGAGCTACATGGAAATTGTATTTCTAGCTTCACCCTTCACCCCAGCTCATTCAGTTTCAAAAGAAACTGCTTGGACAAAACAAGCTCGCGTAGTCCCAAACACAATTCTGAGTATGTGGAAAACCCTCTGCCAGAGCTTGCATGCTCAGTGGAGATGTCACAAGCCAGCCTTCTCTGACACCCAAAAAGGGACCTTCAGTTGGCTGAAAGCTGATGAGCTTCATGGCAATGTAGTGTGCAGTTCTGTTGAGCAAAATAGGTGTAACAAAGACAGAAAAAAACCCTGACCTACCAGGCTCTCCATCAGATAACTTCATCAAATTTAAAATTTCACATGTCTGAAATCAAGGATTTACACCGCCCTAGGACCAGGTTTCTTTATCCTAACATTTTTTACTGATGATGATGTATTCCACACAAACCAACAAACATCGTTTGAGTATCACGAGTCTGACCCACATCAGCTTTGACTCAACACTGTTGCTTAGGGCAGAAGGTATTCAAAGATGGGAAGGATCAGTTCCCAGAGTGATCCAGGATTCAGTTTGTCTGTAACTTCCAAAAGGATGAATATCCAAAAGGACATTCCTCAACTGACCTCATTTCAATTTCCAAAGTTACTTCAGTGAAATTGCCATGAACTAGTGGACAAATTCACACTCCTGAAAAAAATATTCATGCTTCGAATTGAGGCTGAACACGATACGGGGCAGCTGGAGAGTCTGCATACCTGCCCTCCAGGGGAAATAGCTGCCTGACCCTTGGCGGAGACAACAGGTGGGAACAGCAACGAAGCCTCCAGAGCTCAGAGCCCTCGAGGAGCGCTGGTCCCATCCAGAGTGGTCAATGATAAAGACTGCTAAAGAGCCCAAGCCTGGCAGGCTGCCCAGGAGCCAGAGATCCTGAAGATCCCAGCAGGTTATGGGAGATCCGTTAGCCTGGAAGACCTAGTTTGAAATAGTCCAGTGATGGTATGCATAGACCTATAGCAGTCAACCCTATTAGACCTCCAGAAGAGGACAGGTGACAGCCCACAGATTTCAAGAGCTACAGAGATGGGTTTCGGGCTTTCAGCTCTCTGTTCGTTTGTCAGCAGACTCCCTAGGAGCTGGGCGGGTGAGCTGGAAGGAAATCAAGCAGGTTTTCAAACCTGCCTGGCAGGCAGTGAAAATCCTACCTGGTTTCTGTCAGTTTTGCAGAAAATGTCATACTCCCCCAAGCATCCAAGCTGAGATCAGCAGGAAATGCTTTTCCTTTCCTGTGAATATTTCTGAGATTTCAAAACCTTTCCTGGTACCTATTTGGAAAAAACGTTGATGACTTTCACAAAGCAAAAATTGAGAAAAAAAAAAGGGGGGGGGATGGGTCAATTAAAAATTTTGTTTCAAAAACATTTTCGTAATTATTTTTTTCCAAGACAAAACATTCACTGAAACCAATTCTGTACCTCTGAATACTTCCATTTTAAAAATCTGACATATTCAGATGAATAAGACGTCCTGTTAAATAACAATTGTACTCTTATTTTGGATGTCTGTCTGCGTCATTTAGCTATTACTGAGCATACAGAAAGTTGTAAAAACTGGGGGTTTAGTTCTTAAGCCTATTTGTACCAGTGTTTATGTACAATGTCTATGACATTTCCAAGTAAACAACCTTGAAAGCCTAGACCTCACAGAAGTATCAGACCCTGCAGAACATTTTGCTGGCACTTGGACTTAACTTGCTTATAACAAGCAATCCCTTACTAAGAATTTCACACTGGCTATTACCTTGAAAAACAGTTAAGAATAATCCACTGAAGGTCTCTTTCACCCCAGTGAAGTAGGAAGGATTTGGTAGTCACAACCAGTTTCTTCTTTCTGTCACTTCGCCAGGTACCTAAAGAGAAGCTGCTCAATTCAAAACCCACACTGCAACACAGATTAACCTTCCAGTCTCCAGCCAAAATCCTCCTGCCTGGCTCCTTGTATCCCAGATAAGGCAGGGGTCTGAGATTGGAAAGTGCTTGCTACAAAACACGCCTCACTGAAGTTTACAGCAGTTTGGTGCTCCTGAAAAATCAGGTCAGAAACAGAAATTTTTATTAGATTTAAACACAAATCCAGGTGGTTCCATTTAGACACGAAGACTCCAGAGAATGTGGTATTAAAGGAAGGCAATGTGGCCTCATGGGGAGACATGATCAACCTCCACTTCAAGCATGTATTTGATGAGGGAAATTACCAAAGAAATATCATGCTTTTGAACAAGAACAACTTTTTCACTTCCTCTCCAGCTTAGCCCTGTGAAAGACTGCAGTACAAGTTAACTTTTACCTCCAAAAAATATCATTATGACTTTGACCTTTACAAACAAAACAAGAAAACAAACCGCAGAGTCACAGGCCACTCTTAAACAATGCTTGGGTCTGATCCAGTCATTGCTTTCTGTTTGAAAAGGGAGAGTAATGTCTGCAAATGCACAAACTAGTCATGTGTGTAACTATGGAAGCGCATGCAGAGCGCTGCCATCAAAACCACCACCTAGCCCAGGTATCAAAGAGCAGCTTGTGTCTATTACTTGTGATGGTCACCTGCACAAAGCAATCAAACAGTTATTTGTTTTTCTAAAGGACAAAAACAAGGGTCATGATGTGGTACCCAAAGAGGTGTTATCTGTTCTTCCTGGTCTCATAATTCTTCTGGTTTCTATCTGGTAACAATTTGGTATGAGGACCATCTGAGAAACAGAGCACCACAGAGCTGGTTGTTCCATTTAGGAGCTGAAAAAGAATGACTTTGCTGATGTGTGGACAGAACTGGACTCTTCTATTGTACACTTTAGGGTGGGGTTTTTTGCTTTAAGCACTTGGGGAAAGAGAGGAGGAATTACCTTCCAGAGGGAAATTCAAAATAAATGTATTTCTCTCCATATGGGGAACCTAACCTTTAGTTCCCAATCTGGGCACATAAATTTGGGCAGTTTCACATGACCACCTCTTCTCTAGTCATCCCCTGCTGACTTTTGTAGTTTCCATTTATAGTTTTCTGGATGTCATGGACATCTTGTTTGACGCTGCATAACACAAGGCCATGGAACTTCACCCAGTTTTCACTGCAATAAGCTCAACTTGACAACAGCATGGTGGGTGCTGCATAACATTAAACAGTAACATATTTAGAAATGCACGGCTAAGGCCCCACGTGCCAGAGAAGGAATGGGCTGTACAGAAGCAAGAAATGCCCACAGATAGTGTTTAAGATGATCAAAGCAGATACAGCTAAAAGAGTCATTACGGAGTCCTGTACAACACCCACCATAGTCCTTGGAAGTGGCTGCTGAAATGCGGTCGTAGCAATCCTAACATGGGTCGTCATGGGGAAGCACAAAAAGATTCTCTCAGTCAACAGGACTATGCATATAGCCCTGGGAGAGGCACACTGAACTCACTATCCAGACCAGGGTAACTGTCTGTACAAAAAAACCCAGGGAAGCCTTCCAGAACAAGTGGGGCCCCAGGCATACAGAACACCTGGTGGTTTGGCATACCATTAGAGAGCTTAGATAAACAGTTCTAAAAGTCTTCTGGGACCAGGGAGAGGATTCCCAGAATCTCATGTGGCATTTAGAGTGGATCTCGTGCCATACGTTTGTGTCCAAGGAGATAAAAGTCGCACTTTTACAGGGGGAAACGGGCACACTTTTCATAGTGAGTACAGCAGGCTCACTATGTTTTACCTACCATTCTAAGTCAAAAAAAACCAAAACAGCCAAAACCCAAAATGAATATGACAAAGCCAAAGTAATTTGTAGCCTATTTTATGGTGCTTTTATGATTACCATTACTGTTAAACATTTATAGTGTAGTAGTGATAACAAACAGATCTGAAAACTTACTGTCCAAACTAGCTACTGTGCAAATATGCATACAATCAGGATGTCTTTGGAATCATATTCACTGGTACATACCTGAATTGCAAAAAAAACCCAACACACCAGCTCAAAACTACCTCCTGAAACTTTCTTTCAAGATGCATATTAATGTCAGTGGACTTTCCAGGACCTGTGGTGCAATCAGGTATTGGAGAGTGGTTGGATTTTGAAGTGGTCAGCTTTTCAAAGGGGACAAAGTGCTCATCCACTAGCAAACAAAATAAATAAGGCAAAAGCTAAGGCCAGTCTTAGACCATCCATGCCATCTGCCAGCTCACAGGGCTGAGCTGGTTTCACCGCAGTGGAACTTTGCCAGGCTAAAACAAAGAAACCACAGAGCTTATGGGCAGCCACTGCAGGAGGCGGGGGCCGTTCAAGCGGTGTTGGGTATATACCCCCTGCCCCGGATCGCAGGCTACGTGCTCCCAGAATGCCCCTGTGTTTGAACTGCGTAGTGCAAATGAAAGTGCAGGGAAACGAGTTACAAGAAATCAGCAGGCTGTGAACAGAACAAGTAAGCAAAAGGCTAGAGCAGCTGCTAAATGCCTCAAGTGCAAGGGGTTGATTCATACAAACAAGACCAAATCTAAGGATTTTCAAAGAGAAGGAAAAAGGAGGAAAAGGACGACAGAGTTAAGTTCCAGTTAATATCCTTGCTGTATTTAAACTAGACATTATATACTAGACAATATAAACTAGATATATAAACTAGACAATATATACTGAAGACATTATAAACTGAAGAAAAGAGATGAGAAGAACTTCCTTGCCCAACTTTGAAAACTTTACCTCTTCCTAAGATCTCAAAATTCAGTAATATTCCAGACAGGAATGTATTTCCTTTATAATAAATATTATCAAATGATTCTCATGTGAGACTGAACTCTGTATCCCCAGCAGCAAGTGATACTGGACAAATAACTGAGCTGAACTGTGCCTCAGTTCCTCTTTCCACAAAATGGGAGCATCACCTTTTATAAAGCACTTAGAGCTGTTTGGATGAAGTGCAAGTTAAGTGTGTAAGTTTAAAACACAGTTACTTGTATTAAACAATCCATTAAGCCAGCCTGTGTGTTGCTATTTTCTTCCCACCCCGAGCTCACAGAGGAGCATTCTCAGAAAATGTTGTCTTGAACAATCAATAACCAAGTTACATGTAAAATCTGTATTTCATAAAAGATCATTCCTCTTACTGCTAGTGGGGGATGGAAAGCAGAGTTTGTCAGGGAAGAACATGTTGGGGTACAAAATTTCCCTCCCCTGTACTAAGTTCAGGCTTCCCTGAATTTTGTAGCTGAGAAAGAGGCCTGTCATGAACCGTGTCCCTTTGGGGCTGCAGAGAAAATGCTCATCCAAACCTAGATGGTGAGCACAGACAAATAAAACCTCTTTATACCTGTTTTACTAATAGAGGGACCTGTTGACTGTCTTAGCACGTGGAAGGAATTTAGAAACCACAGAACATACTCATCAAAACGAACGCGAGCAGCAAAGCCACTGGTTTTTGCGTTGTCCCCTGTCCTCCCAGCAGGTATGTGGACAAACGCATGTTTTATACAGTTGATCTGCACTGGTGAAACTCTGGGGAAAATACAGACCATACTCTGGGTTCTGAAGGTCAACATACTAGGATCACAACGTAGCCAAGAAGAAAGAATAGGTAGGCGTTTCTTAGACTAGTTGGTATTGGGCCTCTTCTTTTTACATCGGGGAAAAATCTAGACTCAAAGGGAAAGCACAGTCATTTACACAGGGCGCCTCGCAAATATGGATCCTCACAGCAAAACCAAAATGAAATACCCTCCCCTTCTCAGGAGATGGCTTCACGTCTCTGAGCAGAGCTGAGAAATTCTCTTTACTGAACAGAAATCTTGTCCTAATGGGACCATGTCACACTTCAACGTCATGACAAAGGGGGGGATACATCACTATTTTGCCAGATGTAGCTGCCATTTCCATGTGCAGAGCTGATTTGGAATGGGACGCAACTGATGCTGTTGCCTTCTCATTCTGATTCTGTGCAACCCCAGCACATTAGGATGGAGACCTAACCTTCACCAGTGCTGTTCAGAATATATCAAAACGCTCCTCCCTGAACAGTATTCATTTCTTCACCAAGACTCTCGAGCTGTTTACACGTTAAAAAATTATACTGAAACAGTGGGTTGGGAATTCTGTTCCCTCTGTGTTGTGGGTTAACCAGCAGTGCCCACAACTATGTGCCCAAGGTAGATTGTCATCAATGACACGTCCTTGTGATAAGGCTTTGGGGGTCTACTTTACTAAGGAGAACCGAACTCTAATTTTGCTGTTGTAGTCTGCCTCCCCTGGTCTACTGGATCTGAACCAGAAAGCACTTTCACCAAAAATGACCTTGGAAAAAGCATTCTTCCTTTCTCCGGTCAAGAGAAAAGCTAGAAAACCAATAAAATTTTTGGAATGAACCATCACTAGGACACTTTCCAGAGGCCAATGTGCACAGATGTTACACATCTGCACAACCCAGTTAGCCAGCCCTTCCAGCAATATCTATTTGTTGATAAAGTACTACAATTACAAAACCAGCTTAAATAATGGAGTTTGTTCTCTTTGATCAGGTTTCACTGCTTTGTTCTAGCTGGTTGTTCAGAAGTCTTCCACATGTATGGACATTTCTGTGGGATTATTTTCTACTGCTCTGAAAGACTCAGTTTTCTGACAGGACACCTTTTCTTTCTACTGTGCATTATTCCCAAAGCAAGCAGTGATCTCAATGAACAAACGAACAATATAATTTTTTCTGGGAGGAGACCAAAGAACTAGTGGCTGTACACTGAAAGGTTTCTACAAGCAGAACTGAAAGTAGCATTATCACTGGACACAAGATCAGAACGGCGGTGATTCACGCCTCCATGCTCTAATCTAGGCCTCCCTGTCTCAGATGAACACAGTAATTGCCGTTCTGCAACAGAATCCCATGAAGGGATGTGCTCCGCCACCTATGCATCTAGCAAGCATTCAAACAGTGCCACAGCCCTGCAGCCTGTGGGATATGAGGCTGAAGATGCAGGATGGCAAGAACAAGCCTGGCAATTTGCTAGAACGGGACTTAATTTCATTCTTTGCAGAAAGGCACATGCTAATCACAGAGCATAGTACTGTACTTCAAAAGTTGATGTGATTCTCATCATAGGCAGGTTTATCTTCTACATGAAGGGCTTTTCTGACTTCGTAGAGATTGATTCTAATTGGAAAATGTAAGATTTTATATCCTTTGCAAAATCCATTTGTTAATGTTAACTCTGATAATCCTGGCCCACCTTAGCGTGTCAGCACACTTTTGGAACTCACAGAGTTCTTGTCACAGTGAGATGCAAGCTTAATTACTCATTGAGGAAGTATAACATTTTTGTGCCCAAACTTTGGAAGTGATGTTTTGTACATGTGTAGGAGCTCCTAGAGGAATTCACTGGGATAGAATACCTTAGGCACTTTGGAAAATTCTGTTCTGCTTCAGTCTAGTCCAAAAAAAATAGGCACATAAATTTGTTAAGTTCAGAGGTTGGGTTTGAGACCTGATGAACCGTTTGAATGACAGTCTGAAAAATGTCAGTGTTCAAAGGGTAGGAACTGCCTGAAAAACAAGTTTAAAAAGGCAGTATCAAGGGTTTCATCCCATGGTAGAGCAGAGTTATGTGTTGGAAAGTGGCCCACACGGGTCTTAGGCTGGGTTTCCGATAAAGCAGTGGGGCGGAGAATGGGGGAGACTTGTACTGATGTTCCAGAAGTAGAACGACTGGCTGGAAAGAAGAAGCTGCACAGATAAATTGGACCAGCAACCCCTCACTCTGCTAACATGCCTGAAGCCAAGGTTGCCTGAAAGGGGGAAACTATGGCCCCACTTCAGAACAAAGAAGAGAAAAGGCCTCCGGCTGGGTCATGCCTCGTGCAAATGACAACAATGTATTTCTAAGCTAAACAAAAAAAAAGGGTGGGAAAGAAAAAGGAACAAGGAAAAGTCAGTCCACCCACTCAGCCATCCTTTCACACAAAATACCAACAGCATGGAGATGGGGGCAAAACACTTATTTTCAGTGCTGCTGTTTGCTAACAAACTGCAGCTCTCACAAATACAGGGTCGCTAAGGTGAGAGACAGGTTACATTTTTTCAGCAAAGTCCCCATCCACGTGAAACTTGCTTCCCTTCTAGGTCCTGACATGAGCACAATTTCAGAGATTTGGAAAGACTGACTGAAATTATCTCCTTTCTCCAAAGGACCTAACCTCAGAGTCCAGAGGATCTGATAGAAATTCCCATCTAAACAGAAGTGAGCAGAACTGCAGTTCCGGATTTACCGGAGCCTTTAACACAAAATGGATAGCAGAGAGCTAAGGGAAAAATGGAAGGATTAAATCCAGATGGACAATGAAACTTAAGGATGCAAAATGAAAAATCTCCCCTCAAGTATCTTTCAGTGTTGAGGTTAGACCGTCTGGAGAGGGACTCACTGCAGAACTGAGATGAGAGGGTCTTCAGTTCCAAGAACATCTGGCATCCTTGGAGGGAGGAGGAGGTTCCTCAAACAGTTATCACAGAGAAGGTTCTGCCTGAATTCCAGAATCATAATAATGCCATGAGGGATGTGGAAAGAAGCAAGCAGAACTGTAACAGGTCCTAGACCTGAGTATTAGGAGCAGATGACACTCAGACCAGTGCTGGCAAATCTCTTTGCTCTTAGGTGCAGGAATGAATGGGAAAGACATAAAAGGAGGGAGGCCATAGCTGTCCTAACAATTAGGGCTGTGCCCAAAGAAGCGGATGTGAGCATGGGGAAAAGATTATTTAAGACCCTTACCAACACTAGCGTGTGTACAAACAGGGTGCGCTCTGAACGTTCCCCACCCGCTGTAACGCATATTTTCAGCCAAGAAAATCAGATGCATGTGTGACAGCATTCACCAAGTCACAGGCTGTGCACAGTTGCTCTTCCTTCTCCTTTTCATTTGCCGGAGGCCCCTGCCTTCGCTGAGAAGCCTTCTCCTCCCCTGATTTTTTGAGTTGCTGACCTAACAGTTTCCTTCTTTTTTTCCCCCAGTGAGAATATAGCAAAAAGGAGTGGCCCAGGCCTGACCATGGGGAAGAGGGGTGGGTACATTACCAGAATCCTCTGTAAGACTCAGACAGTTCCCCCATGACCATGATTCTCCCATGTGATGGTTTCTAAGGGAAAAAAACATCCAGGCAATATGGAGGGGGGATTAGTAATGAAAATTGGGTTAACAGGGTCTGTGTGACTTCAATGTCTGGTTTTGTTTGAATCTCAAACCAAAGGGAAGGGATAAGGACTGATAGGGAAGAAGTACTGCAGCCTGCTACCATCTGCCAAGGAAAAAGGCTCTGCCTGGAGCAGAAGCAGGAAGAATTCTCCTAAGGATGAAGAAAGCAGCCTACCTTCATGAGATTCCAAACCCATTTAATGGGTGCTCACCTCACTGCTACCACCTCTCAATGCTTCAGATACATAAAAGGGAAGGGGAAAAGGCAAGGTGTGTCTGACAAAACTGCTAGTGCTATGCCCAGCAGAATGGAATTGAGCGCAAAGAACAGAGGACTGGAAAGTTTTCCCATGTCACTGAGTCAGGCTCCTGCTATTACCAGCAGGCACAACATAAGCGAGCTAGCTGAAGACTAGTCCTTTACGTCCAAGCATACTTTAGTCATGTTTACATGTTCTTCCTATACACTCATAGGAGGTCAATTAGTGACCAGGTACAATGACACCACTGCCTTTCCTTTGAGCCCCCAACACGAGTAAGAAGTAGCTAACCTGCAGGGCAAGGAGGAAGGCTAAGGGGGAAACGCCAGGCATGAGAGTTGGCCCACAAAATTTGGAAATCATATCCAGCTTAATTTCTAATTTTAGTCACTTCTGAGGCCATCAAACACAATATATTATTCTGCTCACCAAACCACAAATTTAGGAAGTGGCTAAATTCTGAGGAGAGTATGATACTGCTCTTGTCTGTGGATACAGCAATCACACGCACACCAGGGACATCAGCTGGGTGGTGACTTCTGTGAAGGAACAGCTCTAGCCATGGCCTCATCCCTTCTCCTCCCTACTGCTAAAACCTCAGAGTAGGCCATGAGTAGCAGATAACTCCTCTTATTTGTTTACCTTCCCTTTTGTCATCCTTCAGAACAGTGGCAGGGAGGCCACAAACTCTGTCACCCTTACCAATAAATGGCTCTAGAGTGCTAATGACCTTGGGGCCCAGCTGATCTGGATCAGTCTGGAATGAGCCAACTGGAGCAACTGGGAAAGCTTATATTGCATCATCTGTCACCCTCAGATTGGGTTTGTCCCGACCCAAAGTTATGCAAACAGCTCATGATCTGAGGCCAGTGACAGACCATTACTCACAGGCTGGCCTCTCTCAGCACTGAGTTTGAACTCTTCATTCATCACCTGCTTAGACAGTTCTTTTTGGTCAAATGGAGGAACACTTTGCCATAGGATACTACTGTAGTCAGAATTCAGCAGCACTCGACACATTAGATGTATGTATGAGCATTAGAAACATCCTCAAGTTGTTAAGGAGAAATAAAAATGCTACTGCTCTGCTACGGTGCTTACCAAGATGTCTCAAGTTAGAGAGACACTTCCTCTTTCATACTGGGGCAGCTTCACGTTTACCACAGGGTAAAAGTAAGCACACAAGGCAAACCACAGCATAGATGATATGCAGCAAGTTCACACCTTACCATACCTTACCCCACAGTAATATATTCCTGTCTCCATACCCTTAGAAATAATTATTTTTAATACCCTCTTAGGAATTTTTAAGAATACATTATGCTGTCTAGAAGAAGTTTAAAATGCGGTGATCTACTACGCTCAGTGTGTTTTGACTTTTTGAAAGCAATGATTATGAGGTAAGTGGTACATTTCAAATACCTTAGTCCCATCTTGCAGCAGTATTGTGTGACCCCCAAAGAACTGTGGGACTCATGACTTTTTTTGTAGATGCAAAAGCTAATTATTTCCCTGGGTGGATGCTAATTTGGAATCCACTTTGGAAGTGAGTTAAATTAATTTGCATTACAACACTTACATCCTGGAACAGTATCCATGCCACTGAGGAATAGCGATCCATTTAAAATTCATACATAGCTTAATCCAAATTAATGACTCTGTACAGACAAATAATTTTTACTCAGCCACAGGGAGAAAAAATAAAACACATAACTTGTTTCCCAAATCATTTCCATAGGTAACTTTCAGCCTCCCGAAGCAGGAGGCCTGCCGCCTCTGCGTGCGGAAGCCAGGGCGGTGTGGTCAGGACAGGCTTGTTGACGGCTGTTCGTGCAATTCCATCACGCCCTGGAGCAGCTCCTGCTCCCCTGCCCGGCCCAGCTAGGCTCAGCACCATCCCTGCGCCCTCCGGCCGCCCCCCCAATATCCACACCGCATCTCCGCACCGCAGCCCTGCACCCCTCCGAGCAGGTTCCCACCCGCAGCCCTCCTTCCCCCGCCGGGCCGGGGCGCCAGCACCCCCTCCTGTCCCCGCGGCGCCCCGCAGCCCGTGGGCGCCAGGTCCCGGGGCACGGGCAGCCCCTCGCCGGCTACTGCTTGCCCCCCCGCGGTGGCTGCAGCCCCGGCGGTGCCGAGCCGCCCGTCCGCGGCTCCGCCCGCCACGGCCCCGCCGGCCTTCGCAGGGGATTTCCCCCGACCCGGCTCCGCTCGGCTTCTGGTAACCAGAAACACATGACCGTGAGTGGTGAGCCCGCTTACTGTTACTGCAATTAAGTCTGTTGGTAACTGAAACTGCATCACCTAATTAGAACAGTGCGAAAAGCAACTCCCTGCAACGCGACGCCACGGGCTCGGCCGGCCGCGCTCGGCGCCCGGACAGCGCGGTCCCCGCACGTCCGTGCCCCGCGCCCCCCCTTCTCCCCCCGCCCCGGGCGGCAGCGGCGGGAGGCCGGCGGTGCGGGACACGGCCTTCCCGCCGCGGGACGGCAAGCGGAGCGGAGCCTGTGCGCACCGGCGGGGGCGGCAGCGCGGCTCCACCGCTGCCGGCTGGGGGACGGGCGCTCCCCGAGCAGGCACCGCACGCACGGCCTGGGGGGGGCAGGGATCCGTAGCGGCGGCGCTGCACCCACATCTCAACGTGGCAGAGCGTGCTGAGCGCCAGGGTGCGTGTATGTCTGACTGCGGAGCCCCCCCCAGTCGCCTTCTGCCCCCTCCCGTCCAGGCGGGACGGCAGCCTTCGTTACTCACCGGAAAACACGGCTCACACATGAGTTCTGGGGCTTTTTGCAGCGGGAGGCTGACATGCCCTCCCCCTCCAGCCGTGGGAATGTGATGGTACATGTGCTTTCACTTTTGCATTCAGCTGACCTACATTGTAAGCAGTCTCTTGGAATCACATTGCTCTCCCAGCTGATTTTGAGTCCAGACTTTCAAAAACAAAACAGTGTCTTAATACTTGTAATGTCCCTGCCGATGCCGCGTGCATGCCATCATCCAGACAATCCCTTTTACAGAAACCTGCTGTTCTCGTTACACTGATCCTTGACATCAGTCCTGGCTTGCAGCCTGATCATGATGAAAATAAATATTGTGAGCGCACTTGCGAGCATTCTCATTATCACAAGGAAAGTAGGATGAGGAACAGTTAAATCCAAAATATTCTCAAACAAAAAATGAATGGATTACGGCACCTTGCGATACTGCACACTCTACATCTACCAGATCACCAGTCTTGGATGTTCACAGAAGGATGTGGAATGAACTGTTCATATAATCAGTTCACCCTGAGCCTGCACAATGGTTAAGTTATAATGAATAGCAAGCCAGTTAGTTAGCAATAAATTGAGGAAGTAGCTTGTTTGGTGACAGTCTGTAGCTGCCATAGCTTGGAGCACTGCGGCATTCCAGTGAAACTCAACACAATCTGGGAAGGAGAAAAAGGAAATGCATCTATTGAGCTGCGTATTGTGTATTGCTCTGATCTGGCAATGCTTAACAGGAAATGGGAAGAAGAGTCTTAATTTTCGAGTAGTGTTTCCCAAACCATTTGAAAATCTACGGAGTGTTGGAGCGCAGGTGAATTTACATAGCAATTCTGCAGCGGTAGAGCTTCAAAGGCGGCCTCTGATGTGAGCAAGCCTCACATTTGCATGTGCAACCAGCACTAACACATACACAACGCAGGCCCGAGTTTTCAGAGCTGCATGCGTGCTTTTATGCAGCCAGTATGCACATAAAATTACTGTAATTGTACTCCCATATTAAAGGAATGTACCAACCCTTTTAATTTGTATAGAGATCACTGTTTAATTACCTGCACTATGCTATAATCTAACTTCAAGAAAAATTGTGCTATAACAGTATATGCAGGCGTCTAAACACAGATGTATAAACTACTTATAAATATGAGTATTAGCTGATGTATTCAGTGTATGCAGAGAAAGTAAAGAAGTCTAGGGTCTGCATAATACTGCACACAAAAATTAAAATAAATTACTACCCTAATGGAGCCTACTTTTACAAAATATTTATTGTAGGGAGAGTTATGTGCACTGCTCCACTCAACATGTCTATCTTTTTTTTTTTTTTAATGGTGAAATTGGAGCTGACGTAGAAGACACCATTTTTCGTGGCTGGGAAAACATCTTTGAGTTCTGCATGATAATGCTTACCAGCAATCATACACACATATATTAAGAAGAGAATTACTGAGGTTTGTATAGAAAACAAAAGACATTTCTGAATTTTTCTTTGAGTCCACGATCATACAAAAAACCAGTAACTGCTGATGTTATGCTTGGTAAGGCTGAAATTAGAAGATCACTTCTTTTGAGAAATGACACTGATCCACCTAAAAAGCACACTGAGGAAACAATCCCTTATTTTAAGCCATGCATTTGATACTTGTGCATCCAAATATTAAACCATCACTTTCTTTATAATCTTTTGTCCTTCTCATCTGCAGTGCTCATGAATGTAAGTGTTTCATACCACCCTGGCAAAATCACCATGGACAATATTCTTAGCCTGTTCTCAGCACAGAGAGATAGGAATCGACTCCTGCTCCCGCAGTAACAGTTCCCAGGCTGCAGCTCCTCTCTTAATGCTCTTTGTTGGCTATTTTGGAATCACAGGGCAAAGCTGCCTTTCCAGAACTAGGTATGCAGTTCCCACTTCTGAAACGTAAGAGAAAATGTATTTTTCATACTGATTGGCAATAAACCACAGCATGTCCGATATCCTCCCTCCTGCTGTAACCGCACACCCAATAGTTCAGACATCCCCTCACTCAAGCACCTCTACTATTGTGCAATGGCATAGATGGGGAAAATAATTCTTTCTTAACTCCAGCAGTTGAACTCTTTGCACTCTGCAGCATGAGACTAGATCATACTGTTCATTATCTTATCTTCCTCAAGTACACGTTAGTAATGGTCTAAAAATTAGCCAGGCCTTCTGTAAAAATCCACCCACTCAGCTGGTACCTTTGACTCAGTTGAATGGCAGTGTTGGGGTTGACACATTCAAAAACCCCCATCTATCTCCCTAGTGCAAAAACAAAGCACACACTTACAGAACCAGTTGGTCAGGGACAAACTTTCGCACTCTGTTTGTACTGCACCCAGCACAACTGAGTTCTGTTGAACAGCTGGGACTCTTAAAAACCATTATAATACATACATATAATTTAAATGCATGCTTAGGTCCATTGGAGGGTATGCTCCAGTCTCAGCATACAATCATATAGGACAATTTAACTTGGCAAGATGCTGACCACTCCCAATATGAAGCTCAGCCCTGTAGACTTCACTGGGAGGTAAAGATGGCTTGTGTTCTAGCAGCACGCAAAACTAAGCTCTTTTTTTCAAAACTCTAAGCTGCAAACAAGTTCATTTCAAACCACAGCCCTTCAACTTCAGCAGATTCCCTTGCACTGAGCAACACTCCATCCTCTGTACAAAAAGGTTGCTCTCTTCAGATCCAGAAACTAAAACATCAGCTCTGTCACTGGCAATTAAATACAGCAAGAATTTCAAAGAATTACTGTATTCAACATAATAAATCAAGAAAACATCTAAGAAGCCAATGAGAATACAAGGTTTGACATCTTTTGTCTTGACCGTGGTTCTCCAGGTGTGTTCTCAGGTCCATTTTAAACTTTGTGGTGACATATACAACAGGAAAACAAAAGATTGTTTACTTTAGACCTGATGTTCATGGCACTTGGAAAGCTCCAACACTTGGGCAAAAATACAACAGTGCATAAAAATCATGTAATTTCAGGCAAAAAATGCAACATCTGATTAACCATTCAAAAGTATGGTTGCAGCGGTTACCACAAATCACTATACACAGCTTGAACCTCTAGAAGAGGAAAGGTTTTTCATCTCGCTCAGACGTCCACATGAAGAGGTGATTAATATGCTAGAAAGTCCTCAGGGTCCAGATGCAATGTGCAAATAAATCAGCCAAAGGGTTTTCTTGTGCATAGGAGAGATTCCTCCCGATCAGGGATGGGGATGCCAGACTTGCTCTGTAGCCTTCGGCCTCCCTGGCTAAGCAGTACATTTTTCTTTTACTAAACTTGGCCAAAGTCTATGTGTAGAAGGGAGTCTGCCCCTTTCTATCTGTTTGTTTGAAGTGAAGTTACTACCTTATTACACTCTCATTTAGCAAAAATAACAGTCTGAATAGGCTGAAAAACTGGTCTCTGGAATTGCCCCCAGGCCTCTGTGTAAGTCACACAAAAGGAATGGGTCTTCAGATTGCTTCACTTGGGACAAAGATACCCGTCATTAGCTGATGCTGAACAACACCCAAAACTACCCTATGACTGATAAAGACGTACAATATGGTAGGTGAGGGGAAAGGGCAGGGCCTGTGCTGTCTGGACAGGGCGTTGGTTGGTCCATACTGATTTCCTGGAACCCAAAGGGCCGCACTTCTCCTTTCCTTCTCATGGCTTTTGTCTAACAGGAAGGCTGCTTCTGTGCCTTGTTTGGACATTTTGATTGCTGAGCACAGGCCAGTTGCATAAGCTTTAAGGGTACCTCTAGTACCTTAATTTGCCTCCTTCCTCTTTAGATGTGTGCTTATTGCCTCTTTTCCTTCCTCTTCTTCATTTCCTTGCTGTTGCAGAAGAACAAACACTAAGTGAGTGGGGAAAGCGTCCAGAAAGGAACTTCAGACTGGGAAGCATCCAGTGGTCCCTCTGCTATGGGTAACATTTACGGAACCTGCTGTTAATCAGCGATGAAGTTTCTCGGTGCAGTGTCATACGTCCCCTGTTGCTGCCGATTACTTAATCTTTGCTTCCTCAAATGGCACCCAGAATTGGGTAACAGCTTTCCTGAAGGTAACAGAAGCAAGGAAATGATAGAACTTCAATGATAAAAATGAAAAGTTTATCAACAGGGACCCACGTCCACTAATGAAAGAAGAAAGAAGTTGACGAGTAGGTTGTAGTGAATGTGAACTGGATCCAGCAGAACTAGCTTGAGTTTTGCATAGACTCAACCCTTTCACAGGTTTGATCCTCCTCTTATCTGTCTGCCTTCCTGAGCTCACTAGACACAATCAAGCAAACTTCACAATTAAATGATGCCTTTTTGTTCCATAAGCGACTAGACATTTTTCTTCAATTCCATTTTGGGAACAGTTAACTCCAGATGGAGAGTGTCAGATAACCATGAGATAGGTAATTTTGTCCTGAAAAAGCTCCGAGAACAGGCTCAGTAGCCTTTTTCTTATCACTGGTGATAGCATTATGTTATTAAGGACCAGTAAACAGCTGACGTTCTTTGTGCTCCTGAATGGAGATTAAAACTTTCCAAAAGTGCTTTGGCTTGCAGTATGTTCTTAATCTATAGAAGCGCTATGTGCAGGTACAAATCTTCCTGATCCAGTGGCTGTAGACTAGGAAGCTTCAGGACTTTCCTAGGTGACAAGGACATTCAAGGCAGAAGTGGATGTTGCCCTTGGTCTATTTGACATTCAAAATGCCAAAAGATTTTCGAGATGAAGCATTAATTTGTGGACCTATAGTCCAAATCCCAATCTTAATTCCACCAAAGTCATATTTCTGATTTTTTAAATAGATTTTATCAAGAGAGTGAGGGAGTATGAAGACAAACATTTAAACATCTAGAAAGCAGTAACATGCACTTTTCTTTGTAGGTTTGGAAGAACAACAAGAAAATCACTGAAATCCTAACTGGAATCTCTTGGGACTCTCTGCTGCTGCCTGCTCTTTTTAGATTTTCTGCTTACCATGTGACCCCTTTTTTTACTTCCTTAGCTTTTTCAGTATCAAGAAACTGAGCCCTCAGAAATAGCACTGAGAAGCTAGAGAGCAGTATGTTAGAGAAAAGGATGGAAGGAGATACACTCCATGCAGTTCTGTGGCTTTCTGTGCCACTTCTCCAGCTTTAACGGCTTAGCTGTTGCCACATAAGGAATGCCATGTTTTGCTTAGTGTACCTGATTCCCACAGAGAAGGTGCATAGTATGCTCTATCGTGATGACTTTACTGTTAATTTAGTGGCCTTTAGTAAAAGAATAAAAGCCTTTTCTGGCAATATGGGTTTCCACTTTACATTTAGAAGAAAACTGTTTTTCACAAGGTTTTCCAGTGCAACACTTTGCAGAAATGCACCGGAACGCTGAAGAATATTGAGTGCATGAGGTGCATATCCACTAAGAACACAAGCAAAATTTAATTCTTGATCTGAAAACACACGAAGAAAGTGACACAGTAGCTACTATAATGGTTTGAAGGACAAGTTAGCTCCTCTGTGACAGCAACAGTAAATGAGAAATTGAATGGCACATTTCCACATGTACACACAAAGGAAAATGACTGCCATCAGGTCCAACATCAAATGGCTAATCCTTTCCTGCAAAGCCCTTGACAACGCATAATCTATGCCAATTTACGTGCATCCTGTACATGAACTCTTCTCCATTTTAAATTCTTTTTTTCTACAGCAGCTAGGTCTGGCAAGAAAACAGCACATTTGAAATAAAAAAGAAGGGGTGAATTTTGAACAGATGTGACAGAAAACGTTGGAACAGGGTTCTTTCTTCAGGCCAACATCCTCAGTGGGCTTTGAGGAAGTGGGGAAAGTACATTGTGACTCTCAGGAGGACTATGGAAAGGGAAACACTGAAGGCATCTCTTCTCAAGACTGAGTGTAGTAAACTCTGCTATGTAGAATAGCCCCTTGGTTGCCAGCAGCTCTAGGCAGAAGAGGGAAGCATTTGAAAGGACATAGCTTTTGGTTCCTTGCACTTATTCATCAAGAACATCATCCCAAGCTTTAGAATTTAGAATCTTATAATGGTTTTTATTAACGAACTTGGGAATAGTCCATTGTATAGAAGCCAAAGCCACAGTAGACTAAAGTAAGTCTTACCAACAGGAGTAAATATGAAGTACCCCCTACAAGCCAGACACATCTCAGAGCAGCTGCTTGTTATTTTTCTTTGGCATGTATTTTTTTGGATATGAGACACCTTTATATTCCTAACCCCAAATAGACAGAAGAACAGAACACACTGTGCCTATTGTGGGCCAAATCCTCTGCTAACAAATCAGATTCTCTCCATTGAAACCAATGGAACTGTTGTGATTGATACAGATTTGGACTCTGACCTCTTACACCAGCCTCTTGCGCATCTGATATGGCTTCCATTAACAGATTCCACTCTGCTTCACAAAATAACACAAGTCTCAACAGAAAGAGTTTACAGTCTACAGGGAGGCAGGATCAGTTGCTAATGAGGATACTACACAAGGGCCTGCGGGTTTTTAAATTAATTTTTAGATTTAGAACAGATTTTCCCAATATTCCAGACTCTGGGGAGACAGCAGTTGGCAATATAACTTGGAATCCAATAAAACTAATCCTTCAAGTGTGTATATTTCACTGACAGATTCAATTTGAATGAGTATTGCCTTTACTTTACAATAAGAGAACAACAAAATAAGAGACCATAATGTATAAACTCGTTATTTCCTTATACAAACAGGTGGCTTTTTTACCTTGACCTCAGTATAAAGACTTCCTACATTTAAAATACAGTGTTCAAATTCCTGTTGGCCAAAGAAGAAGCTGTCAGATTATTTGCATTTTTATTATTGCTTTTGAAAACACTGAGATCTTGCTTAAACAGAAGTTGGGTCTGACTTTCAGCTACTGAGACTTGTGCCAAGAATGTGAAAAGAAGAAAATATATTTAAGGACAGATACAAGATCTAACAACTTTCGGCCTAGAAAACAAGACTGTAAGAAATAGTAAGAGGTCATCTTGCTCATCCTAACAGCTATGGTTGCTTATGTGAATATCTGTTCAGGAGTTGAGCGAGGTCTGTTGGTGTGCTGCAATCATTCTGGCAGGATCTTGGCGGCATTTCCAAAGCTATTAATTAGCAGATTACTCATCAGTGGAGCTAGGGCATCCTGTAAACCGATGCCCTGTTGACCCTGCTGAATTTATTTTCCATAAATAAAATGCAAACCTCATAGGTTTTATTGGTCTCCAGAGGACAGATTTTCCCCCTTCATTTTCACAGTTAAAGCAACTATTCCAAATGGTATAAAAACACCTGCTCAGCACTTAGTAGGCAAAGTAGCCTGAAAAGTGGGTCTTACATAGAGGCTTCCGTACCACATGTATGTCACTGAAACAAAGTGTATTAAATACTCAGGTAAACATGTTGATGCATTTGCAGGCTTCTGTAGTTTGCCTGCAGCCTTGAACATTAGAATTTAGTTTGTTTAGAGGGGAAATGTTGACAAGGACACTGGGATTTACTCTCTGTTTATTTAAAAAGTAAAAGAGGACTTTTAACTTCTACCTGATGGGCAGATGGATTGATCTTGCATTAGCAGAGCATCTGCCGAATAGCACACACAGCTGGGCAGCACATTCTTTTTACCATATTGTGAATGCAGCACAGGATACAAAGCTGAGCAAAATTTCACTTATACAACTGGTGGTTAATTCCGTGCCAACAGTAATTAGCTTCTGTAAAGAGTTTATAACAAGAAACCACAAAACAGTTTTATTCTGATGAAACTGATGGGAAAAACCCATGTGCGTCTGTCCATGGGGTGTGAGCTCCAAGGCTTGGCAGGAGAATTGAGACGCAGGCTTTCAGGCCAAAGGCAAAAGAATGCTTCACTGAGCTGCAGAGCAGCTTCCTTTTTAATACTTACTTGTGTTACAGCAGCATCTCTAGTCCTAGTCAAGGAGCTGGGCTGCTGGTATTATGAATGAAACAGCTAAATAAAGGTAGGAGATTGCTCCCAAGCATGCACAGTCTAGGGCCCTGATTTGGCCAACACTGACACTTAAGCTAAATCTTTGGTATATTTATGCCAAGGAGATTGCTGTCAAAATTAGGTGAAATTTTACAGGATCAGGGTCTTAGCCAATTATTAGTAAAAAAAAGGTACTAATCAATAGTATTGATCTTAAAAGAGCACAGAGTGTATGTTTAACTCTGCAGATGGGACCAGTTACATTCATTTCAGTTGAATGAATTTCAAACTTTATAAAACTTAGAGAAACTGTTCCTAGTTTCTTGGATTAACATCTGCATTCATATCAAAAGTAAGCTGAAATAGGGATTCTGTTCCATTCTCTTTCTGGTAGCATATAGAAGCCCCTGTCAAAGGGGCTCACTGCACTAAGCACTAGGCAAATACCGAGCTTCTTATCTTATAGTGGAAACAGATAAAGGGAAAGAAAGGAAAGGAGTCATGAAGTTAACTCTAGCTAGCTACCTCTGGCCACACAGCAGGTGGACACTGGGAATAGAGACCAGGTCACCTGTACCATGGTTGTCATTAAAACACTTCAACAGCTGATTTTACAGAAAAATACTTCATATTATCCAGGTTTCTTGGAGAGAGGTCCTTGACAGACTTTGAGAGCTCAAAAGCACATTGGATAAGGGAGAGTCAACGTCAACAAGGGTGGAAATTCCCGGTACAAGAAGCCACTTCAGGAAGCAAGTATGACTGAGCTGCACGGGGGAAGAAACTCGCTACTCTTATGGCTGTACCATGGCGGGGATTGCACAAGCAGCATGCTCCTGTTGTGACTGTGCTAGAGGCAGCACTCGCACACAGCCATCTCTGGCAGGGTGCTGCCTCAGTACTCTGTACAGGATGTAACAGTGGACTTTAATTGCCGCTGCCTTCAAGAAACCACGTTCTTAGAATTCGTTCCCTCTCAGCCTGACAGTTTGGAAATCTACACTGTCTTTTGTATAAGATACTGTGTTAACTGATCTATTGCTTATTGGGTAAAACACCAGCCCTCCCTTCTGCTCCCTCGACTCGCCTCTCTTCAAGGTATGTATGAGCACTGCAAAGGCCAAAACCCAAGTGTCAGGCTGGCCAGGAGCAAGGCACTGAATAACAAATTAATAACATCAAAGTTCATTATTTTCAGTTCTATCACATGGAGTAACAATCTGCCATACTAAACAAAAGCACTCTGAGGTTACCTGAATAGACCATCCCATAACGACGAAAGTGCAAGAGTAGCTGGTTTCTTTAAAGTATTGTGCCTTTGAATGCATCTATGCATCAAAAATGGTGGAAGGAGTAATTGCAGAATGTGCTGATTTCCCTGTGCTAGGCTGATACAGCTGGGTAACAATAGCAGCAAAAATGTGGCAACGTGGGTTTAACAGCTGGAGCACATACTCAGAGTCTTTCAGAGTTTGTAATCTGGTTACTAGCATGTTAAGACTTCTCGGCTGCATCTCTGGCTGTTATTATCCATGCTAATTCGATTAAGCTAGCAGAGATATTTTTGCACGTGCTACAAGTGCACCTTCATTTTCCTGGGTGGAGTATGTGCATGCAGGTGTGAATAGATACCCTAAGTTTCTCCCAAAGTGCAGATGGGACAGGCCACTTCATCCCAGTAGTACAGAAGTAAAAAGTAAGGAGTTCAGGAGTTCCATGATGGAGCAGCTTACAGCAGCTCATCTCATAATTTCATGGAATAAGCCCTGGCATTGTACGACAGAAAAATATTAACTGAAATTTGCAATAACTGCAATAACTTCTGGATATATCATCTTTCTTAATACAAAAAGGAAGTGGGCACTGTGGTAAAGTAAATGTACGATTAACTACTCAGGAGATGTGGGTTCAGAACTTGGTTTTTCCTGACCAAGCTCTATCACCAGCTCTGTCATACTATTCAAATTATTTCCCCTCCTTCTACTTTTGTTTCTTTTCTCACTGTTTCTCTTTCATTCATTCATGCTGTAGTTTTGTTTAACGGGCAACATGCCGTAAGCTACAGCATGTAGCAACAGGGTCCCAGACTCAGTTTGGGATTTTGGGCATGACTGTAGTAGAAATAAACAGTAATTAAAATTTGATATTGTTGTTCCTTGGAATACCTGCACTCCCCGCTAATTTAAAACAGCAAGAAAAAAGAGCTTTTGTTTTTCTACAGTCTTGTGTGTCTCAGGAGAGGAGCAGTTGATTAGATCCTTCAGTTCTGTACTAATGCTCAGAGCAGAAAAGTTTCAATTCAGGACTCCTACTGATAACCTGCACCGTTGTTCCTGGGAAAGCCAGCTCACCCCTGTGCTTCTCTATGCCATCATAAGCAGCATTGCACAATTAGTCAAGATTTGTCGATGTTGCAGACATACTCTAGGTGTAAACATTTTCTGTCCAACATCCACAATGGCCCTATAAACTAAGTTTGGAAATGACTTCTTGTGACAGCAGTGGAACAGAGAAAAGCTACTCCTGGACTATTAGTCATTGGCTTGTTGCTATCAGATTTTACTAGCAAAAGGTGGCACTGGTACCTTGTTGTTCTGAAACTACTGGAAAGTCATTAGCTGTGATTCCAAAGCCAAAGCCTACTGCATTCCCTTTTAACATCAGCCAAGAGATTGTGATTAAAAAAAAAATGTATAATAGAAAAGATTTAACAGAAACTGAAGAGAACCTCTAATCAGCATAACCCTGAACTTTATTCCACAGAGAAAATAAAAAGACTTTATCCTTGCTATGTTCTAAACATTAAATCTGGTCCCAGTAAGTGTCACAAGTGAGCAGGTGGGGAAAAGAGGGTAAGAATCAGCAAATGGCTGAGTCCCTGAAGGTAAGGAACAGGCTTCCTTCCGTGTCCTCAGCTTCCAGGACAGAGGGACGGCCCTGTGTATTTACCCTGCTGCAGGCATTCTGCCTGTGGGGAGGGGGCATCTTCAATGCAATCCCGCGAAAGGAACTACGCTCAGCCCCTGGGAGGGATCATTTTGCCTGTCAGGGAAACATCAGGGTGAGCTCTGGGGAACAAGATCATCCTGCGTCATTCAAGGGAGGCTCCTCGCTGGGTCCTCAGGGAGAGGGAGGGATCAGCCTTCTGCCCTCCAGTAACCTCCTCCAGCCCAGTGCAGACGCTCTGTCTATGGCCACATCCCGTCCTCCAGAGGGAAGAATGGGCCAGCCTTCAAGGAGAAAGGAGCAGACACAGGCAGAACAGACAAACCTACGGACAGATTTTCATTACAAAATCATTAAATACTCCCCTGACTTAAAAGCTTGAAATAAACTACATGGAGCCGCTAAGTTCAGATCCTGCAAGATAAGGGAGCATGGACTTGTATGGGCCTGTTTTATGAGATTAGTCCAGCATTTACGGCCTTTCCCTATTTCTTGTTGCAGTTACTTGCTAAAAACAACAACAACCACCCCAGATTCCTCAAAAGAATTTTGGAAGAAGCAGAGACTGATGCTAAGCAGTCCCGTGCCAGATCAATCCTTGCTGTGACTTCCCAACTACAGTAAGCTGTGTAGCTCCTCGTGAAAGGCAGCCATCATCACTGTGGCTCAGAGCTGACATGGACAATCCACACTGGTTCAAGCAGAGTGGGTTCCTCACTGGAGTAAACATTATATGGGAGGTTGCGGGGCAGCTACACACTTCTGTGCTGCTTTGTTGTCTTGGTGGCCTGTTGACTGACAGAACTTCAGAAACTCAATTAGAGTTACCAGCTAGTCAGTCCTCTGTTAATCTTCATTGTGCAACATGCGTCTAGGACATTATTGCTAGATTTTCCTTATCCTCTTGCTAAGATGTATCACTGTGCAGGAGGCAGCTTTTGGGATAGATGGGGAATGATGCTGAAAATAATTTGAAAGGACAAGAGGGCTAAAATAGCCTGTCGCGATGTTTCTGAGTAAATAAAGATAAGAGCAATGGAAGCTCCTCTGGCAGGGACATTAGCAGAGCCTCAGCAAATTAGTTTAGCACTAGAAAATTGACATGGAACGGAAACAAGGCATTCAAAGCAAGGATGCACTTTAACTAGGCACAAAGCCTAGTTTCTTATTTGAGAAAAAGAAGTGGAGTTGGTTCCAGAGTAGCTAATTCATTTCTCCTTATCTTCCCTTGGCAGGGGCTAGCTGCTTAAAGACCACTTGATGTATGCCTGCTGCTTCCTCCCCTCTCCCCTCGCTTGTTTGCCTTGCACAAAACAAAAATTAGTTCTGTTGCAAATGACTCCAGTTACCCATGGGCTGCAGAGAAACAAATCGCAGCTTATTGGGCATCTATGTGACATCCCAGCACTCTGAAGTGCATGGCAGTATTTGCACTTGCTCTAAGATCAGCTCTATGCTAAAATATTTGCTGGAATACAAATGCCAGTTATAAATATTTTTTTTCATTACTTTTCTGTGTTGGTAAAAGGCCTAGCAAACACAGATACACTGTCATAAAAACACTTTTCAAGTATAACTTCATTTGCTTAGTGAAACTCAACAGACTACAAATTTTACTGCCTGAATAATTTTTCTGTCCTGTAAGCCTGTTACATTTTTCAGGGAGATAGTGAAAACAGCAGGCTTGAAATCTTCTTATTCTCTGGTAGTTAAACTAATTTTCTCAGTAGTTAATTTAGCAGACCTAGTATTATATGGACAGAGATACTAGAACATCCTGCTGGACCATTTTGTCATAAAATTAGTCCTGGTCTATAATGATATTTAAAACAAAGTGGTTCCTGTTTATTATACCTTGTAACTTAAGTTTCAAAACATGTCAGGGTTAAGGACAGGCTTAGGCCAAGCTGGGAATCAAGCTGGGTTAACTTTGCAACTAGAATCTCATCAACTATTCCGGGTCTGAGCTGTGCAACCATCAAAAGCTGACCTCTGAGCTTCACATTGTGTAACACTGGCGACTAATAAATGTTCCGTGATGACTTTAAGCTCAGTCCTAATTATCCCTGTAGACCAAAGCTGCTACGTTTATCCTCTTCCTTTAGTTGATCTGTCTGAAGAGATCCTCTGTCAATTCACCAAGGGTACAGTCCTCTTCTACCTTCCTAAATCTAAAAATTGAAGCACTTCTTTATGCCTTTTTCTTCAGACATTCTGTCAGATCATGGTCAACCCTTGCACATTTTGTGCTGCAGCTCTTGTCCAAGTGTGAGATCGTATACTTCTCAAAGTTTCATAGCTTGGTTTTCCCAGAGTCACAGAAAATAGAGGTGAGGATTCGTGCCAAAACACCTTGTCTTTGCTTCCTAGCTATTCAGCCTGGCAATATGCCTGCATGATACTTTTTCTAGATGTTTCACTAGATTTTTGGTAGAGGTGGAAAAGAGGCTCCTAGTTTATGCTGAACCAACTACACATCAGTGCAGATGCTGCGAACACATCCAGTACAATGGCTTCTAGTTTTATAGTTTGGTGGTTTCCAGTGAATTTCCAATAACCTCTCAGAAAACTCTTCTGCATTATTCATAGCTCTAAGCTTCTCACTTTTTTTCTCTATTATCACCTTTCCTTTTGTAATCTCTTCAAACAGGGGACTGATTCTTCTACATTTGTCAAGTAACAAACTGAGTACATTTCCAGGATTAAATAAAACTATTTATAATCCCCTAGGACACAATCTTCAGCATTTTAAGAAAAGCAAATTGACAGTTAACTTTGAGTTATGAGTTAGAGAACTGACGGATTCTGCTACAAATGCAGCATCCACAAATGACTTCTCAGTGGAAAATCTGGGTTGTCAGCTTGTTCCTAGCATCTGTTACAGCAATGGCAGTGACAATGAAAAATACTAAGCCCACTTGGTAAGTTACTATTTTAGAGCAGATGTATAAATTCAGCACACTTTCATCAAAACCAGAGCATGCATCTTAGCAAACTGGAATTTTATGTCAGCAGTAAACATTTGTACAATGAATACAAACACGCAACATGAGGGAGTTCTGTGTCATTCTTTTGGTAACTGAGGGCTGGAGAGCACAGGGGCAAAAAAGCGTTTCATACTAGCTTTCTTGACTGAAGAAACAGCTTATTCCCTAGAAAAAGGCCATATATACAAACAAGAAACTGATAGTGACCTTGCCATATGTGGTGTCAGTCAGGCAGACTCTTTCATGGTGGTGAAAGAGCTGAACTGCTCATGAGGAATGTCTCTCTTCAGACCTACAAGCTTTGAAATGTATGGACTGGTAAATGTAACTGAGCATGAAATCTGTTCAGCTCTATGTTAACCTCATGTCTGCTGCTTTTAGTGCCGGGAACACTCAAGAAGAACATTCCTGCTCAGTTAGAGCACACCAAAGGACGGAAGCAACTGAAGCACAGAATAGCAACAAACAGTACAGTCATAGGAGCCTTGGTGCGAAACAGTTAAAAATACTTGACTCATGTCTTTTCAAGAATTGAAGGAATAGCTGTGAAAAGCTCTAGTGACTTCCAGGGAACCAGGCTGTAAACAACACAGCACAACTGAAGATGAGGACAGTATAATATATCTGACGGGTACAAATCTTCCACATGGCCAGCATCAGGCGAGGTGCTTGTCAAAAAGGCATCTGCAGCTGTTCCCTTTGCAGGCTGTTTACTCTACAGGAGGATTTACCATCTGTGCAGAAAAACAATGCACACACCAGAAATCAGTGTCTGTCAGATGAAGCCTAGTCTCGTGGCTGAGGCACAGGACAAGCAGTCAGGAGATTTAGATTCTATTTATTGCTCTCCTAGTGGCTCCCAGAGCAAATAAGGGGAAATCATTTTACCGCTTTGTGTCTTGTTTTTCTCCAAGATACTACTTTACCTTATTAGTGGTATGAACACCCATTGTTTGTGTTTATAAAGTGGTTTTTTGTTCTTTGGATTGCAACGCTAAAGCAGAACTTAACAAGATTCATTTCCACAGAAATTCTAAAGCTTCAGGAATAGCAGGTCAGCCTCTCTACTGCAGCAAAGTTAAAGGCCCCTGAACTCTATCACAAACAACTCAAAACTAGTCCAAGAGTCACTGTGCTCCTCTCTCCATCAAACTTAGTATACTGAAGTGATCTTTTAGAAATCATGGCAAGGAGAACACTAGAAATACTTGACAAGAGACAGAAAGATCAAATTTGTTCAGAGGTGAGCCAATACAAATGACCACAAACTTTGGGGATTTTGGTATTCTACCCTGAATTTTTTGGCTTGTTATTGGCATTGGCAGTTAGTGGCATTAAGAAGTCAAGGTATCCCTTTATATAATAAATTTTCTTCTTCAAAATGAAACTTTTAGGGTTTTTTTTCTAAATCAAAGCACTACAGCTGTGCAGAGGTCAGCATTTCATGTCAGATTTCTGTGAAAAGCACTGAGTTCAGAATGTACAGTTCCTAGCACTACCGTGCTTTGGAAGCACAATAACTTCACAAATTGTCCCAATAGAGTCATATGAAATTGAGCTCTAGTTTGCTTAAATATTTCAAGAGTTTCCTGGATTGCCCATACTCTCAGATTAGCCCTGAGTCTGTATCAAAATTATGAAGGAGATCATGGATGGGTCTTCACTGATAACACTTTCCTAAAGCCTCACAATATTGTTTAATAAAACACATTTATGGAGCAAGACTGAGTATGTAGGGTAAATACCGTTGTCAGTTCTAGTGGTGTACCTTGGTAGGATGTATGTTGAGTTATGTTCCTCTTAAGAAAAAAGAAAAAGCTTTGTCCCACTAAAACTAACATGGTGGCCAAAGTACTGTAGTATTATAATTCATACTTTCTGCATTTTCTGCCTTCCACTGAATAATTATGTCATCAGTTCTACTCCCTTCCTATCTCAATGTTGTTGATTGTATATATAAGGAAAACAATCTAGCCATTTTTGTGTTTCCTTTTAATTCCTCTGTTGTTATTGAGTCCTAAATGATCTTGTTTTTGTTTTTACTGCTCTGTAATGAGTCACTGGCTTATTTAATTTAATTTTATTGTAATTGTTATCTTTTCATTCTTGTTTTTTCCAGTCAGTTACTCATAAGACCACAAGATATAAACAGGACACTGTTACTTGGACAACTACTGAGAGTAATTTTTTTCACTGTTGCCCAAATCCAAAGCAAGGTACTGAATGGTCCTCACTTCCTAAGAACTTTCACTCCAGTCCATGTGTATTTTCCCACATGTCATGTTTCTATCAATCCTTATCTTTTCCAACTAAAAGAGATCTGCCTGTCTGGTTTGGTTATTGTTGGGAAGCTTTCTTGCGCTTTCTAATCATGCCTGATCTAAAACTTTCCATGGAAATGTGACAGAAAATCGAGTTTAATTTTATATAATTTCTTTTTCGGAAAATAAATTTTGCCAAAAACTGGGTTTCAATCAAAAATTTGGGAGAAACAGTTATCAAGTGAAATGTTAAATTTTCCTTTGCCGTCTCCCCCATTTTAATGCTAACTTCATCTTTGTCAGAGTTTTCTGCACTGACAATTTCTTGCTAGACTTCTTATCTTTAACCTGGTTTCCTGAGGAAATGGGATTGATGTGGTTGTGCTGTGTTTGCATATGTTACATACATGTGTCTCTTTATCCATCAATTCTTTGTAATTTCAAAGTGACTGACAGCTTGCTACTAAATATATAAAGACAGAGGTCTAAATTTACGTTAAGATTTTATGTTTCATTGTAGTAGTCAGATAGGCAAGAGATTTCAGTAATGCATCTACGAAGGGAAAAGCTTCAGTAGAAGTGACTTTGTATTCAATACCACGGAAAGCAGATGAGAAAGAATAGTAAATGCCCAACTATGGGAAAATCTCCCAATGGAGTTCACACCCATCAGAGCACACACCACAGCACATAAAGGCACAGAAAACCAAGATTCATTAGTTCCGCTACTTTTTGTACTTTGTTTTCTATGAGGCTAGAAATCATAGGAAACTATGAGACTGACAATTTATAAATGTGCAACATGTTTGATTAGAATTGGTTTATATTTTGGTACAAAGAAATTATTTAATGCTTTTGTTTAAGGTGATCTGCAGCTCTTAAGCTGCACCCCCCTTATTGGTACCCAGAGAACTAGCAGATGCACAACGACTCAGAAAGATTAAATCTATGTCATCATTTCTCCTGTTACCTGTACCACCTAAGAAAAAAGTAGTTCAGAGGTCCCTGTATATGCCGCAATTACACCTTCCAGTCACAGCTTTAGACATATGGTAAGATACAAATTGTCTGGCATGAGAAAATATCTTTTGCATATCTATTTGCAGCTTTTACATGAAGTAAAGTTTATGGAGTATTCTGTAGTACCATAGAACTTCAACAGCCTCTGCAAATAATCTGCATTAGACCAGAAGTTATTGATATAGATGTGACAGAACTGCCACAGATATTAGCCATTGTCCTGCAGCGTTCAACAGAATGGGTATGCCATGCTTCAAAAAGCTTTTCTAATGAGGAGCCTTGGAGTAGCCATGAAAAGTGGCAGCGAATTTTAGGCAAAGGCTTTGATAAACTCCAAATGTTGTGGAAGCAGCCTTAGAGATGAATAACAGTGATTTTCTCTAAGTCAGCAATGAGCTAGCCCACCTCCTCACAGTAGGAGGTACCAGGATGTTTGAAATGCCACCCATAGGACAAGAGGTCAAACTGAACTTCTGACCAGTGTGACATTGAAAAATTTGTGGCTGCTTTTGCAAGAGTTAACGCCAGTTAACTGAAGTCAGATTCCAGCTTGGGTAATTCCATTCTACCTCTCTAAAATTCCCCGTTTATTTCAAACAGATGCAATATTTTTTCACTTCCTCCATTAAAGACTGCCATGTGGTTTTGTATGTTTTGTTGAGTACTTGCTGTGTTTTACCCCAAAGGTAGCTACAACACCGAGTGAATGACCCGGCGCAGAGCTTTGATGCATTCAGTAGTATTTGTGGGGAAAATTTTGTTCCATCTCTTCATATGCAGAACTGCTAAACATATCATATAGAGCTATGGTTTGTAGCAAACAGCCAACAAAAGCTAGCACTAAGAAGATTCTGTCCCATAGATAGATCAGTAGAGTATGACACAGACCTGACCTCTAGTTTTAGCTCTTCTATTTATCTCAAGTAGGAACTTGGTCATGTTCCTTCACTTTCTAGGAAGGCCAAAAAGCACCTCAGTTTTACTTCAAAATAAATAGTCTTGGACCCTTAATTTCTGTGGCTCAGTACTCATTAGTAACAGTGGAATAGCAATGCTTATTAATGTATCCTTAATATTTACTATAATGGATGCTTTATGATCACTTTCAAAGGGAGATGAATTCCTACTTCCCATTTCTTCTGAAATGTATTAATTGATGAATGAACAAATTGATCAATTTATAACATACGCAGTGCTAGACAACTCACAGTGCTTAATGGCAGTAAAAGGAAACACAGAAGTAAAGCCAGAAACACTAATTAAAAGCATGTTCAGTGAGACAGAACTGTAGCTTGGTCTTAACGAGTGTGCGGTAGAGATAATGTAAAAGCAATTACTTTAGCAAAGGCAATTTACTGAAAAATTGTTTTTTACTGAGCACCAACTTATTCAGTTCACGGGCTTGCTGCCAGGAAACAGAGCCAATTAGTGCCACTTACTATGGGGACACTGAGATGTGGCCATCTGCCTGCTGAGACTCACCCCATATCTTTTCACCGGGCCACACGATTCCTCTGTGTCAGTATGAATACCGTTTCCAACCTATTCTCAGCATTATGCATTGATACGGCATCTGTCATCCTGCACGTTACTAATGTAGTAAACTAATCTAGAATTTATATCTCTGTTTTTAACCATGACGTGTGACATGCCTACACTAGGCTTTACAGCAGTGTGGGACATGCTGGTGTAAATCCAGCACTGCTCCACTAATTTCTGAATTTTCACCAGTATAACTGAGGCAAGAATCTGACCCTTTGATCATGATACACATCTAGGACTGAAGTTCAGATAACCCTACGGTATACCAACAAACAGGAAAGGTAACTGAAAAATGTAAATGCAGGGTGTATTCAGGTTTCCTTGTCAAGGACAACTTTGAACTGGCAGTGACATAAAAATCAACTGGAAGGAAAGATAACCCCTGTGCTTTTTCTGCCATTCATAGGATTTCTAAATTCAAGTAACACTCACAAAGTTTTTATAAAAAAAATTAAATGTGTAGCCTTTTGGTTGCAATTCAAGTTCTAATAAAACTGTTTATTGAACTCCTTGACCCCTTCCTGGAATCTGCTTGAGCTTCCCAGAACTTTGTGTCATGTGGTTCTCGGTCATTAATAACTAAGTATGACACAGCAGTTTAGACGCACAGCAGCCTTCTCTCCCTTCAAGCAGGCGCCAGGACAGAGCCCAGAGAACACAAACAGCTCAGCCCAGGCTTCAGGATCCAGTCCCAGAGCAGTGCTGCCGTGATGCAGCAGCGAGAAAAAGGGCAAAGGCAGGAAGTGATTCATCTGAGTACAGTACAACGTGCGGGACATGATCAAAAAGATCCCAACCTTCGGCTGGGACAAGTACAGTACTGGGCAAACAGCTCTAGGTTCCATCCTGGACATTAGATCCATCTCCCTCTCTGTTTACACTGAAATCCTCCTCCACCAGCCAGCTGTGCATTAAAAGCAGCGTCTGGTGCTAAAGAGGGTCAGTGAATTGAAAGACCTCTGAATACATGGCTGATCTGTTCTGTCCACCCACTCATTTACGTTTATACAGCCCTTCTGGCTTCTGCCTGGAAATCTTTGGCTTTCAAACTAGAGATGTCTCCAGCAGTTCTCCTCCAGCTTTTGGACTGCTTTACTGCTCCTTGAATCTATTTAGCCATTTCCCTGCCAGTTTCCAGCCCCTCAGCCCCCCTGTCCCGCTGCAGCCCCATGGCTAATTAATCATCTCTTCTTATGACAACTGGACTGTAGCTAAGAAATTCTGAGTGTCAGTTTCCAAAGGGCAGAGCTGTTGTGTCTGCTGCAGCAAGATACATTCCAGGTACATTTTGCCTCACCAATTATATGCTTAAAAGAAAAAAAAAGGGCAGGGATATTGCTGTATGAAGAAGCTAATCACATTCTAGTGTAAGATGCTGCGCTTCATCTACAGTGGAATGAATGAGACTCATTGTGAATTGATTCAAAAGTCGTATCTTTGCCAAATTTGGATTTAGTTACACATATGCATTTCCTATAAACCAAAGAAAAAACCTTTATGGACCCATGGGGAAAATTGAGTTTAATTTTGATTGAGTTCCTTGCACTGTCAATCACTGTATTTCACTGGAGTGGCTCAAAAGTTGCTGTAGGAGCTTGGGTGGTGAGGGAGAGAGAGGAGAGAAAATTGAAATCTCAAATTAGGTGGGAAGTAATACGTTAAATCAAATTATGATTTTTTTTTTCTTCCTATTTGTGTGCTAAGCTGCTTCTGCATACTTCTCCCTGTCTCTCTCCATTGTATTTATCATAGAACATTTACAATGCATATTTGCAAACACCATAGCTCTGCATGCTTAGTTCATTTATTAACTAAGTTAAAGTTCATTTGTTGAGATGGCCCGGAGTCCCTGGAATAAATTCTCCAGCCCCTTAGGTCCGTTATTACCTTCTACTCCAAGCATCAGGTGTGGTTTGACCCACCTTCTCAAACACAAACACAGTTCAGGTACGTAATTTTCAACAAAAAAGAGTCTACAGAAATAAAAACATTTGCCTGCAAACCCATTTCTACCTGCGGGGAGAGAACGAGTGAATGAACTGCATGTGGCAGGTCTGATTTCTGTTGCTTTATGCAGGGCTGGATGTTCAGAAAGTATGGCGATGGGACTGGTACCGACACTACACTAGCAAGGACCCAGCATTCATTTCAGAGAAATAAAGGGCTCATCCAGACAATGAGATATTTAATATTTTAGTATATCCAACTAAGTCAATTCAAAACATGTCAAAGTCTCACTGTCTTATCTGCTTTACTGTTAACTGGTCTTAGCTAACACATTTCACATCCTGGTCTAGACAAAGCCTAGGAGCAGGGAAAGCAAACGAATGACACATGGAGTGAAGACTGTACCAGAGAGAAAAAATGAAGGGAGACACTGTGAGAAAAGAAGCACAAACAAAAAGGAAGACAATGAAATGGAAAAAAATAACACTATCTTTATAATGAACAGGACCAGCTGAGCTTTCGAGGGGTGCTCTTTTTGTTAATCCATAACACATGCTTCTTCTTAACTCCAGTGATGTGTTTGTTTATTTGTTGTGTGTTTTTGTAAAATGAATCACCCTTAGAAAAAAACCATGGATTTAAATTACAGAGGGCAAAAATCTCATTGTACGTCAACTACTTTGGCAAACGCCATAGGTAGTTCAAGAGGAAAAGCTACTTGGGAATTTTCCGATGAAGAGTTTCTCTGTTGTTTTTTTTTTAAAGGAAAATTACATTATATTGAACCTGAAATTTTTTATGGGAACATGGCATTGGAACGGTCATATTTTATATAAATATGAAATATGCATTGAACATGGTCTCCCACATCCCACAGAATTACGCTGGCCATTGTGGCTCAAAATTATCTCTTTATTTAGGTCCAGTGATCTGCTGAATTTTTAATCAAAATAGAACAGCACAACCACTGGTCTGGTGATTAATACTCTCACATTAGACCTGGGGCATAAGATCTACCTTCGGGGTTTGACTTATGAAATCTCTCACATCCCAGCTAATGATCCTAGCTACTGGGCTATTAATTTTTTGGGGGTAATGCTTGCACGTTCTTCAAGGACAATTTGGGAAGGTGAATATTTTAACTGAGTGTAGAGGAGAAAATGTTTCGAGAGCTTGAAAATTTTAACTAGGCTGAAAAACTGCTTCCTCAACTCGATATGCGGAGGTTCAAATTCCATTTGACGCACCCATCCTTCATAGGCAGTAACTTGTTTTCTGTGGGTTTGTGTTTGCCTGGTTTGATGTGTATATACTGCATGCATGTGTTTGTCTGTGGATCCAGTATGTGGAATATGTGGCCAGGTATTTGGGGATTGTGTTATATGCAATGCATATTTCTTGCAGTGTAGGTTATATGCTTCATGTTCCTTTGTACATAGATGATTTTAGCAGATATATCTCACTTGCGATAGCACCTTGACATAAACTAAAGTCATATTTAGCTAATCATGATTTGGATTGGTTAGATGCATTAGGCGTCTTCCTTGTTTTTCATGGGCTGTCATGACTGGCACACAGGACTCGGAAATAATTAAAAACATACAACTAATTGGCATGAGTTTAAGCGGTGAGCAGTAACGGCTTGTTAGATGAAAAGTCACTTTTGGCACTTCCTAATGGAAAGTGGAAGTGGAAATTAGCAAATATGAAGTACCTGTACATAAGGGCACCAAAACATCCCTCATATTTCTAGATATCTATCATAAACAGAAAACACATCTGCAGAAAATCTTCACTTTTTATTTTGCCTCTTAAATGTCACATGTAAAAATAAGTACAAACACATCCTTCTGTCCAGTGTCCTTGTCCTGATGATGTGAAACAAGCAATTAAACAGCAAGGATGAGGTATAATCACTATTTCTCTGTTCTTAAAACCCACTGAATAGAAGAGCCTGTCTGCCACCTCTGCTTACCAAAGAAGACTTCTGTCCAAATCTCCAGGCCCTCTCCATCCAGAAGCAACAGGCTCCCAAAGTTAACTTGGAGTCACACAAATGTATATGGGAATTGAAAATAAAAGCTGATCAAACAAATACTAACTGGTAGATAACAATGGTAATATGAAGATTTAAATTAAAATTATTAAAGACACTTTTCCCCACATTCTTGGAGGAAAAAGGTGTCAGGTATGTATTCCATTTGGAATATGGATGGTGGTGGATTAGATCAGCAATGCCCAGTCTCTTGGTGATGGTGGTTCCTACTGAAAGCTCTTGAGAACAGTAAGCTTTGGTCCTCCATGACCAGGTGGCCAGATGCCAGACATGTTTTCAAGCGACTGAATCAGAATCACTTCCTTGTTACATTAGTGCATAAATGTTCTGTCACAATATGGGATATATTCTGGTCACATAACCTAACCAGAGCATTACTGTTACATTATCAGATATGAGGGACATCTGCATTTTGGTCATATGACGGAGACATCTCCCATTGATTGATAGAGACAAGGCAGCAGAGAACAGGCCAAAGACCACTCGAGTTAGGCAGCGGGCACATGGTCTTCTCCCTGACCATGTGTGTCCTCAGGAGAAGAGGCAGCAGGAAGTAGGCAGCAGGGCACAGGAAGCATTCAGGAAATTTCACTTAACAGTTAAAGCCTCTATGTGAATGAAGCCTTGAGCCTGTTTTGCTTCAAACAATGTTCCATTCAAAGTGTGACTCAACTTATGGGGCCTGATCCAAAGCCCCAAAAGACAATGAGAGTTTTTCCATTGACTCGAGCAGCCTTTGGATGAGGACCTTGATCCTGATCCTGAAAGCCTGATTCACATGAGAAAGGCTACACAAAAAAAGATCAAATCCAGAAATCCTTGTTGAGATTGTACCCAATCCTTTCCTAGGTAAGTATTCCAAATTAAACGAATGAAGCCAATTTAGTCCGATTGTCTGCACACTATCCTGAACTTCACATAACATTTGATGATCACAGTGATTTATAAGGATAAATCCTTCGTCTTACACTTCTGCACAAGCGTTCATGTTTGCAGAGCTGATAAACTGTTTTGCTTCCCTCTTGACTTTATTTTGTCTAGGAGTGTTATCAGAATGTAATTTATGAACCATTTAGGATAGACTTCAGTATATGCTACAGTTCACGTTAAAGCCTAAGGTCCAGTGTTGTCTTCACTACAGAAAGCTAAGGTGTTCAAACTGTAATGTAGGTAAAATAAGTAGGACTTGCTTTTAGTAGCTAATGCTTTCACATGCTGTTTTTTGGGGGCAGGGTGGGTTTTTTTTAGTAGAAAAGGAGCCTTTTTCAGCCACTTTGGAAGATATACCTTATTATGTTTGAATAAGATGTCTTTAAACCCCAGTATTCAACCATAAAAGAAGAGAAAGATGCAACAATGCAACACTTGGGTTTTGCAGCTTCCTCCAAGTAGGCTGTATTTTCAAAGCAAATGCCATCTGAAATTATTTTATAAATTCCTGTACATTACTCTGTATACAAACGTACTGTCCAACTGTAATTAGTGGACTGGGCAGTTATCCCTTGTTGCTTACAAACATACAGCTGGAGAGCACAGTGTGTATCAGAATCTGTTGGATGCTGCTAATCATAGACTCAAGTCAGCATGTTTGTTTTGTGCCTGACAAAGCTTTTCATACAAATACTGTTAGCCCTTTTCTTCAGTGCACGCTATATGGTATATAAATAATATTTGATTGTCCTGGTGGAGTTACAACACAAAAAAATGCTTTTACTCATATGGTTTGTATTAACTTTACAAGGGAAATACAGTATACAGGGAATTCTTTTTTTTCTTGTACAACCATGTCTACACCCTGGCTGCTGCCACAGGCCTATTTTGGTTAACACAGAGAATGCTACGGCCTTGATACGAATGGGGTCCAACATGACAAAGACCACAAGCAATACAGTAAGGAGTGCTAACGAGGGCAATGGAGATACAACAGCTCCTTTAGCTCCACATTCAACCTTGCAGAAAATCTACTTTGGTGATTTCTGTCAAACCTTTACCTTGTAAAGCTGTGCTGCCTCATTTTTAGGCATAGCCAAAACCTCAGATTGCCTCACAGAACTGAGCGCTCCAGGATCCATAAACGTCATTTCCCAGGATAATCCTTGACTTTTGTTTGAGTCTGTTATTTCCCACTTAATACCCACAGCTTTTTAATTGGTTATTATTATTTCTTATTATATTTGAAAATTTTAAGACTCTCTTAAGAAGCAAAAAAGGGGACATAATTAAAGAAAAATGTAGAGAATAATCCAAATCCAGTGTGACTTTACAGATGCAACAGAGATTGATTCTTGCCCTTGGGGAGGGAGACAGGAAGCTGTGGTGGGCCAGAGCCCTCAGCCATCATTTGACTGTAAAATATTCCCTTAGGACTAACTTTGTAAAATACAGTCACACAATAACCATCAGCAGCTCCTGCACGCAAACTCTGTGACGTAGACTGTACTGTTGCTGTGTTTAAGTTAGGATGATCTTTTATATTATTTTGATGACAGCATAATACAATGGATATTTATTTGCTTGATTTAAAAACAACCATTGACCTGCCATATGACTTTATGCAAGTTACTTCTCTGTGCTGTTTTTTATCTTCTGATAGCCTTTCAGACCTTCAGTTCTTCTTCTAATCATAAATAAAAGTATAGTCGGTGATGACAAGAAAAGGAAGAGATGCAATATGAGTACTGTACATGGGGACTGAAGAAGGTAATACAACACAATTTTCAAACAGCATCTGCACCCACACTTCATACGATATCAGACTAATTTTATATGTATGGCTTCTTTTGCAACCTGTTTAGCTCTTTTGATTGATTTGCTAGGTCAGTTCGTACACCATCATTCCAAGTAGTAAGTATAAGACCAAACCTCAGCTTTAAGTGAGATTATAATTAAAAATTAAAAGAGGTTAACACAACATTCCTACCATTGACTTTGGTAGGTACTGAGTTCATACAAAGATGGCATTACTACATCCTAATTGGTACAAAATTTCATATGCTATACTAAAGACCTAAAAATAGCTTATCATCATTAGACTTAAGGACACGCACAGACAGTTCCTTGAATGCCAGATCTCCTAGTCAGTGGGCTATGCACGACAGCCAGACACGCTGTACAGTATCTGTAAGATGTCCTGATCATACTGTTGATTAAAATTCAAGCTAGCTTTCAAAATACAGCTTTGAGACTGAAATGTCAATTATCATGAAGAGAGGATCTGTAAAAACAGAAATGGAAAGATAAGGAGGACTAGACTGGAAAGCACAAAGGATCTCCCAGTGACTCCCAGTGCTGGAATGACCCTAGCCTGAAGAATCCAAGATGGGTGACGATTATAAAAAGGGTGGTAAACAGGAAAAGATCATGGAGGGAAAAAATAAACATATAAGGGCTCAAATAAGACTGATACAGAAATCCCATGCACTAGTTGCTGTTACTAGTTAGTGTCTGTGTGACACATTCACACCATAGCAGGGCGGGTGGGGCTGTTTTTTGATCATTGCCTGATTGACGTTAATGACATTCTTCCAATGGCTGTGGCTTTCCTCATACCACACCCAGGAGGGGTCAGAGGCACATTCCTCCTCAGTTTTAATGTGAAAAAACATATTTTTAGTCAAGTTGTTAAATGATGCCAGGTGTTTGCTCTGGTTGCCTTAACTAGTCTAGCACAGTCAAAGCACAGCTTGCGCTTCCCAGCAATGTGTAACTCGGCTCTTGAGATTGCACCAGCTATCTGTTTTTAATCCAAGTCCAGCTACTAAACTGATTATACCCATCCCTATGATAATGCCTCCTATGCAGTGGAAGACAGCAACATCTGTGAGTGTGGATACAAGCCCAGCATAGTATTGTGAATTGTCGTGTTTATTTGTGTTGCCTAGAAGCCCCATTTACAGATCAGGAGCGTGTGTGAAAGACATAAAACAAAAGCATTGCACTTTCCATGGAAGGGTTATTTACCTCTGTTGCTTTTGTTATGTCTGCCACGAAAAGCCTTACTTCTGCCAGTGAAAAAAAGCACCAGAAATGGAAACGGGCATAGGTCCACTGCCTTAAATACAGCAGCGTAAAATCTGAAGCAGTCTCCCAGTCCAGATTATCAAAGCATTCTGTAACGTTGAAACCTTGTAACAAGCTGAACTCTAAGATCCTGAGCCCAATTCCCAAGGCCACTGAAAACCTCCAAGTAACAGGAAAAAAAGAACCATAGCCTCTTAAGAAAGAAGTCCTCACAAATGCATTGCTTGCTTTGAAGGTGAAAGTCGATGTTTTCAGATGCTGTTACCTAAATAAGAGGTGACATTGCCATGCTGAACACTCAGCATATCCCAGGAAAGCTAACGGCAACTGTTAAAGCTCAGAATTCCTGAAAATCAGAATCTTTCTGTGTTAGGCCCCTAATTTTAGGAATTCTAGTTTATAGATAATTGATTCATGCCACACCTAAATGTAATAATGCCAATGAATCTAGCAAAATCAATGTGCTGAAGACTTCCAGAGACAGTGTCATAACAGCTCTGTAGGATGTCTGCAAAAACTGTATGCCATGGCATTCACGCTGTGTTACTCTAACCGTGGCAAGGCTGGCGTTTGCATGTTCTGTCCTGTTCTCTTTTCCGCCCTTACAATCTTTCATCAGGATCAGTAACAACCCCATGGAAGCAAAACGCAGACTAGTCTGGATTGTTCCAAAGCCTCCAAACGTGTGGTGCAGCAGAGGGCTCCACACGTGGAGGAGGAGGAGGAAGGATGTCTTTTGCTTTTCTCCCTTGTGCACCCAGAGGTGATGGCCTAGCCCACACTGGATCACAAGACAGGCTGTCAGGCATTGCACGTCATCTGAAGTGATGTTCCTCACACCTCGCAAAGAAAAGGTATGGGCACTTTTGCTTTGAGACAGAGTAAGTACCAAGTTCTATCCATACAGACCCCTGCACAGACGCACAGACCACAAACCACAATCATGCAGACCTTGAGTGTGAACTCATCTCGCACTGACAGGTACATCATTACGTATATACACAACTAGGAATCTTTCAGGTATAGAAATTCCTTCAGAGTCTGAAAACTTGGCTAAGGGTATGAGTGCAGATCTATTTATAGCAAGGCAAATATTTGTGTAAACATGTAGAGGAAAAGAAGGCAAATATTTAATTAGAACACATTCTGAAAAAGTGAGATTAAATAGTGAAAAACTTTCATATAGATATTCCAGATTAATTTCCTAGATAATATTTTCTAAAGCAGAGATCTAAATCAGTCTTTTAACAGTCTGTATACTTCCAAATTTTGCAAGAGCAATTTTTTATTTTTTTCCATTTCTCTGGTGACCCAGTCACACATATGCATTTTCTCAGGATTACCACAGTGATTCCTTCACGATGATGGTTCTGTTCTGCACTTTATATTAAGGCTGAACATTGCGGCTTAGAATGTTAATCATAAAAGAAGAATAACAGAATAATCAGTGGTTGCTTACAGAGCAGTGAAGTTGCAGATCAGCTGATGAGGACAAATACCAGCCACGAACCACTTCAGAAGAACAGAGTCGTGAAATACTTAAACACAATATATTTCCCTTAACATAGTCCTTTGAGGTCACAATCTTTTCTAAAACAAAATGTCTTCCATACAGAACACACTCGACATCTATGTCAGGCCTTTCCAGAGGAAAATGGGGCTGGGGAACAGGCTTCCTCTGGCCACCAGTGTTCTCACTGTAACTAGTCAACTTCATCATGTGACTGAAAATGCACCTTCTGTGCAAATCATTCCTATAAGCACCTGTATGCATTTTCAGCTACATCATATTAGTTGATCATGTTCAAGCTATTAAACTAAACTCAAAAAGTAACAGTGGAATTTTGTATTTGTGCAGATATTAAGGAGAAGAAACCAGGTTTTATTATTATTTCTACGCTAGCAGGATTTGCAGACTAACAAAAGACGGGGGACCACAAAATGGCTTTTCATGCACACAGGCAGTTCTAAAGAATCTCAGGCAGCTTTGTTTAGGGTGTAAAAGGACATGTCAGCAGAGAAGTTGAATAGCTGAGGGATTATTATCCACAGATTATAGCTAGGCAAGATGAAGTATGTACGAGCAGGATAGTCTATCTTTAAATGGCCTATGATTTTTTATTTCTGCTCAAAGTTATCTGGGTCTCAGAGGAACTTCTTACAGAGCAGAACCAGAGTGTGGGCTTGTCATGTCTTCCAATTGTTTTTGTTGTATGGGCAGGAAAGACACAGCACACTGAGTGGGTAACTTGGGAAGCCTGTGACCAGCGTGGGTTTCCAGCTCTTCTGACATACTCTAGAGTATCTGAGCCATAAGAGTATTTTCTCTTTGGGGTTCAGTCAGACAGACCGCTGTCTATTACAGCAATGTGCCACATAAGACTGGAAACAGAAATAATTCACATCCAAGCTATACTTTCTTAGCACGGCTTCTCCTGCACACCTTTCATCTAACATCCTTGGTGGAGTCACTTACAAGCTTCATTGATGACAGGAGATTTGCGGAGTTTGGGAACTGCCTCTTCTCACTGCTTTGCAAATCTGAGTCAGTCACACAAATAAGAGAGACAGGAAAAAATAGAAAGGGAGAAGTGGTTAAGGCATTCCTCTGTGACGCAAAAAGCAGTGATGTCAGAATTCGAGACCACAGACACCTCTGCCAAAATGAATGGGATTCCAGCAGGCTCCAGCTGGTCTCATGGTTTGTGCATTCTGCGTTGTTTCCTGGATACCAGCAATTCCCAGCTGTAAACTGAACAACCATTAACCCCTTCCCTGTTGCGGGTTTCCAGGCAGTCAGTCACGGGGGGAAGTTTTTCCCTTGCTGGTGAAAGATTCCAATATTTCATAATCAGGCATCTTGTATGAATCAATAGCTAGTTTAAAAATAACCCTTTGACCCTAGCTGTCTGGGAGAGCCACCAGAACAATGAAAAAGAGAAGCTTTTATACAAAGCAACATTTCCTATCTGATCCCTCAACTGCTTCCCTGCCCCCTTGAGTTTCATTCCCCATTTACCCGTGACTTACTACCTTTTTCACTTTGCCAGGCTCTCATTTTTCCTTTCCTACTTTTTTTTCTTCTTTTTTTCCCCTCTTCCTTAAAGCTCTTTTTTTTTTTTTTTTCTTCCTTCCTATCTCTGGTATGAGAAGATGAGGCATGGCTTTAGCTCTGAACTTACACTGGGAATAGATCTGAGATCCTGGACCTGACATACAACTCCCAGAAATTTTTGTGAGGGAAAGCTTCCAAATTCTTAATCTAGTGGCTGATTCCCTCCTGGCACAAACTGAAAACCTAATTTTGGATCTCAAACCCCCGAACTTCCCGAAAGTAACAATCTAGGCATGGATTTTTTTGGCTGAGCTAGCCCTCCCACTGCTGGGAGTGAACTAGTCTGAACTCAGGCCAGACCAAAATAATCAAACATATGATTTATTAATCACTATTAATCAAATTGCATTTAAGCTGCACGGGCAGGTCCCACCGCTCTTCTCTCTGGGTACTGACTGAAAGAATAGGCAACCAATGAAAAACATATCACAGACTGAGCCATCAGAACAAATCTCATCAACTGAGTACTAATCTTCAGAGCATAAGGTCTGAGTTACTTTGAAAATTACTATGCATTCAAATAGTGAAAAGACAAATGCATACATCATCAAAGCAAGTTAAAAAACAATAATTACATTTTTCAACAGGGAGAGGATATACTTGTCCAAAACCTAAAAATTTAAAGTAACTCCATTAAAAGCTAAATTCTATTTCTAGCCTGACCAGCACAAACTGCTGCTGCTGTCACACTAAGCCCATATACACTCTGATTACCTTATCTGACAAGAAATGTGGGTCAGTAATTCCCAATCAATAACCACAGCTGTCCTGCCTGATTCTAGGCCTGTCAAACATGGGAGCAGCAGAGATCAAATCCCTAGCTTAAGGATAAAACTGTTAAGGCAGCGAAAACAATTGTATAACATGGTACTTCTGAGAAGTCACTTGAGTCAGCATCCCAAGCAGTCCTTTGTAGGCCTACATTTCTGCAAGTTTCCCTTTTCTTTTCAGCTGCTTTAGCATAGCAGACAAACATTTCACTTTCATTTCACGTGCAGTAATGTTTTCATTTCTGAGACCAAAGAGGAAGAGGAGAGGTTGTGTTGCAGTCCAGGGGCTATGACACGAAATGCTCAGACAGTTTGGTTTCTATTACCACCTCCTTGGTCTCTCAGTCACTAATTTCTTGCATGATCCTTGATCATTCTGTTTTCACCCATTTTGACTCAATTTATACCAGGTCAGATCTAAAAATAGATACACATTTTTATTATTTGTGCTGTAGTAGTGCTGCAGAGCCAAACACTACATTTCACGTGGAATACAATGCCCATCCTCCAAAGTATTTATTAGTGGGTATATATAATAAGCAAATTTGAGAGTAAGCATAAATCAAAAAGAGTTGATCCTGATCATTGTGATGAAGCTCCCTTTTATTAGCTTGGAAAAGATCTTTGTGATCTTTGAATCCCAGAAAAGTGACACCATTGATACAGGCTAAAGATGCACACATATGGCACTAATAGTAAGTAACTAATATTAAATATAAAACTATGATAATGCAAACTGTATAAAAATCTGAATTGTAGAATTATAGAATAATTTAGGTTAGAAGATCAGGATGTCATCTAGTCCAGCCCCCTCGCTCACAGCAGGCCAGCTCAAGTCAAACTGAATAGAAAAGGTCTCCAACGAGGCAGTCATCCCAGAATAGGCCTTTTCAATTCTGTGGTTGCCAAAGAAAGTACAGTTCTGCATGGCCTCAGCGACTCCTGAGCCAAAGTTTCTGTGATATTCACTGTGATGTTCACGCCGACCTCTGGGTTTCCCAGCTTGGTAGAACTTAATTTCATTTGAGTCTTGCTCTTAAAATCATTGCTTGTGCTAGGGTAATTATCAACATGGAACCCCATAGGAAGATGCTGCAAAAGGCCAGTCAGATTAGTAGTATCAAGCTGCGTTAAAGAGCAGTCAGCCCAGCACACCATCATTACTCACAGCAGAGATTAAACAAACCTGCTTGGCCTCTTTCCCCTTTGCTTTGTACTGATGTTCACAGATAAACCTATGTGGGGAGAAGCTGGAAAGAACTGAATGTCCTGTGGGAGCTCTTATCAAGACCAGGGAGTGAACTGCGAATAACCACTCAGCAAGTCACCTTCTAAGTGTAAAAAGCAGCCTGTTGTTTTAAAGTATGTTAGTCATCAACAAATTGGCTGGAATGTTCTTCATTCCCTTAGTTCCCCCGCGCCAGTCTCCCTCTACTGGGATTAGCTAGCTGTTTTTCCTTACGCGTTTTTATAGACAAGAACAAAAATCTGTTGCCTGTTTTTAGAATCTAACTTGTGTCCTCTTGTTTGGAAGGCTAACATATGTTTGTTCTAACTTATCTTCATTCTTCCTCCTTTGAACTGTAAACTCTTGGGACAGGGATTTTTTCTTATCCAGTATTTGTCTGGCACCAGCACAACCATCTTCATCAGAGCTTCCCTCCATTCTTGGCACTCCAACAGTGACTCCAAGCTACACAGTATTTGCCTCTGTGATTCTTCACCACTGGAAGTAGACTCAATTCCTGGCAGCTACAATCTGATCAGAAAAGACCACCATCAAGGTCAACACAGGGTGTCTCAGGAGATGTGGGACAGAGTTCTCCCAACTGTGTCCATCTCTCTACATTCTCACTTGTGCACAAAGATACATTTCCCAATATAACACACAGTCACATTTTTTCCACATTTCTGTTATTTACAAACAGTAGTGCAAATGATCTACACAGGATTCATCGATTGAGGCCTCTCTTAAAATGTGGATTCAAAAATATAAACACCAATTTCTGGTGTACAAGCAAGCTGACCACAAACAGCAACACAGACCCTACCCCGCTGCACTGCCATTACTCCATTACTCCAGTATCAGTGATGCCAGTATCAGCTTTGCTATTCCCAATTCATTCTGGCTTCAACTCCACAGCAGTAACACTTTATACCCTTCCTTTTTCTTTACAATTCCCTTCCCTTCTGGCCATATTCCAGTTCAAGGAAGAAGAAATGAAAGATTCATTTTTTCTGTATTCTATCAGGATGACAGGATATCCTATATTATTAGCAATTACTATTATTAATCATCTGTAATTTTAGATGTACAGATGATTTGTTTAGCAAATACAAAACATGGAATTGGTTGGGACAGTAGGAGGTAGATGCTTAGCAAACATCTCTGTTCATAGTTCTTATCATGGTTAATTCTTCAGAGTAGTTTCTTATCAACACTGCAATCACTGATTATTTTTTTTTTAAGTTTGGCAATTTGGTTATAGTGTTTGACTCCCAACTTAATCTCAGGATCAACTCCTCTTAGGAAAAATGCCACCACTGCCCTCTCCTGTCCTTTCCTTGTCTTCTGTTTTCATTCCTTCTTTTCCTAATTTTTCATTAACTCTGGACCTACAATCTTGTTATGGATGTGGCACAGAAGAATGCCTAGGAAATTTTTTGTGCCGCCTTCTTTGTTGTATTTAGAAGCTCTCAAGACGGAAACTGTCTCTTTTCTGCATTTGTACAGCACACAGCACATGAGGTCTTGCCAGGGCCACTGACTACCAACATAACAAGACAAGTTTTGGGAGCATCACTTCTCCCACTGCTCCTTGAAGATTTGGGTCTGTGCTGAATACTGATAAGTTTTGCTGAGAAATTTAACAAGTTATGAAATCTACAATAGACACTGATAGCATAAAAATCTGAAAAATCATAGGCTCAATATGCCATGAGATCAGAGGTCAATGAGCATGCAAGAATATAGGCAGCGATCATAAACACAGCTAAGCACACAAACAGCTAATTCTGATTCCTTGCATGAACAAAGTGCCTTAGCTATACAAAATCTGGGAATCACATATAAAACTAGGCACAGAGCTGTACACATGTACCACAGAGCATGTGCTATGCCTGCCCAGTGGCTGCTCTGGTGAAGGATAACCCTAAAAGTATAGAAGTCTTAGACTCAAAACTTCACTGAAGAGAGAAGTTGTTAGCTACGGACTATTTGGAATATTAATCAAACATAATATGACCAGAATCTAATTTTGTCCTGCATAAAAAGGAGAGACTTAGCATTTTAGTCTAGCCTTCTCCAAAATGGTTGAGAAATAGCAGATTCCACATTCCACTACTATGACAATGACTGATAAAACAAAAGATACGGATGTGAAGAATGTATCTAAAGATATGTTTCTTCTGCTTCTGAAAAGCTGGACAAAATCATGTAAATGTTACTTCATGCTAGGACCAACTGGAGGTCAAGACATTCTCTAAACATTACATACTTTAAGAAGTCGTTTCACCTGCAATGTACAAATGTAATTAAACAATAAGGTTTTTCTGTTTCTTCCCAATTTCATAAGTAGGAGTTACTAAAGAGGAAAAAATGTCGAGATACCATTTGTGATTACATTAACATCAAAGCTAAATATGCAGGCAGACAGGAGAATGCAGCTAAATTCCCAGTTGTGTTTCTGGGAATGGAAAGGATTCAAAGCACTAGAGACAACATTTGGACATAAAGTCCAGACATCTGGGCACAGTATTTACCACTACCATACTGGTTCAGTTCCTATCAGCGTTACTTATTGGCTAGAAATAGATGGGAGTAGCAGAGAAAAGGTCAGTCCAGTGCACTTGAAGGATACTACCTCTGCTTTCTCAGGTACCTGCATCCCAAGTCTTTCTTCATTTGGAGTAGCAGGCACTGGTAATATCATGTATCCAATTCCATATATAAACTACTACTATATTAACTACTAAGTGATACATTCCATTTATCACTTAGTAGTTAATAATGACTCCAGCAGTAGCAGCCGTGAGGACACTGCTAGGTGATATATGCAAAGTGAAGGGAACAGAACAGTGATTTTGTATATAAATCTTTGTGACTTCTGTCCCTCTTATTTGACATTTGTATCTTGTAACATCTCTGTCACATCTCAGATCTTGCCCTCTGCGTATGGCAATTTAGCTGTTTGCATAATGAGATAAAAACCTATAGTTTGGGGAAAAAAACAACATTTTAAATACCGAATCAGCCAAGTTGATTCTTTGCCTGCTTAATTCTTGTAGTGAGACAGACAATGAAGTTACGAGTTCGCCATAAACACTATTAAGACATCAGAAGGTAGACAAACTCCTGTCCCATCGAGGGTCCATGTAACAAAATCAAATTCTCCTTCAGCTACAGAAGGTGATCAGCTTCACAGGATATACTGAAACTTCCAGCCATCCCAGAACATCAGCCTCCAGCCCAACAGAAGTTTCTCTCTGAAGTAGATTTATAGGTCCCAAGACTGAAAGATACAGAAAGGCATATTATGGTCCTCTAATTGGACCTGAATACAGAGGTTGTAATTCTTCTTAAGACTAAAGTAACACATGCATTCTTGAAAGATATCTAAACTTATTGTAAATGTTTAAAACCTGGTGAAGACACTGCAGTCCCTGATAAACAACTACAATGTTTAATTACCTTCACTGCTAGCAAGTTGCATATTATTTATTTCAAAGATACTTTTTTTTTTTTTTTACTTTTGCTTCTGGCATGAAATCTTGTCATGTCTTTGTCTGCACAACTGAAATGCCCTAATTATTGCATGTTTTCCACTGCAAATATTGCAGGGTGGTCAAGTAATTTCTAAAATCCTTCCTCTGAGATGAATTTAGCTTCCAAAATTTGTTTACCAGCTACTGGGTTGTTTTTGTCTTTTCAATGCCCCTTCGGGATTTTTGCATCCTGCTTTGAGTAAGTGGACATCAGAACAAGACATTGTGTTTAAATAACAGCATTATTGACATGGAATAATTTTCATTTTTCTGGAGGTCTCATGGCTTTGTAAGCCATGAACAACTGTGTAACTTGAGGTGACAGCCTGGCTCTTCAGCTACTCCTGTTTCCTGATCCTGTGTGTCGAAATTATGTTGGTTTGGGCAGTTCAGTTTCTTTTTTTTTTTTTTTCTTCTCGGACTTTTTTTTGTGTGCTATGAAAAGAAGCTCTTCATGAAAAGTTAGAGAACAATCTCCCTTGGCTCCTCTCCAGTTCCTGGAGGTAAAAGCATGACAAGCAGCGTTATAAGCAAGCGCAAATAAAACTGACAAATAATCTTTGCCAGCTTTTTCCCAATTAGAGCCTATCAGTCTTTACAATGAAGCCCATTATTCATCCATAAACAAAGTCCAATTATACCTCACTAGGAAAAAGGAGGGGCAGGTGCTTCTATATTCATAATACGAGCACTAGTAAGATGGAAGGGCTTTGTTTTTAACTGTCTTAACTCTTTGTAAGCCGCAGCTGTGTTGCAATAATGATAACTCTGGATAACTGATCAGAGAATCACTGATGAACTTTGATGATCCCCATCACCCAGAAGCACAGTATGCCAAATCATTTCTAGTGCAGTATTTTCCACAGGAGTTTCTGGCACAATATACAGTCAATATCTGTGCAAAGAACAGCTGAAAACATAAATGGGTCAGTTAGAAGTTCTGTTGCTACCATCACCGCCAAGCTTTTCATCACATAGTTGACTCATCTCTGCCTTCAGGGTAGATGTACCCTCAGAGATGTACTCTCTACCCTCCCTAATATAACAATTCTGGATGACATGGGAAAATCAGGGAAGTGGACTTCAGAAGGTGGCCAGGCTCATAGCTTCGTCTAAAAAGCATCTTCTTTTTCTATTATCAAATACAGACCATTGGACTGGCCCAGAAGGGTATTTCCTGTGCTCAAACGTTATTATTCTGAGGTTACTTATTAAACACAATGTATCATAGTTGTCATATTTTATGTGAAATACTAATTTCAGTGAAGGTAGTTCCATTTTAAAATTATTTTTCATTAAGATACATAGTTACAAAAGTTTTTGTGACTATCTTCTTTTCTGTCATTGAACGTGATTCACCACTGTACTAGTACAGGCCATGATTCAATTGGTCTATGTTTTCTTATTACGAGTCTTATTTTAGAAACTTGGCTGTCCTTAATCCATTGGGATTAGATTTGATTACAAAACTAATACACTGGATAACTATAACCTGTCACATAAAACAACCATTCACCCTCATATGGTGGTGGTGTATTTTATTTCAGCTTATTGAAAAATTACGGTCCATTTTTTCTCACTTTGTGTTTTCTGTGTCATATTGTAAAAGGAAACATTACATTGCATGTGCTATTAAAACAAAATTCTTCTATTTCTTTTTATTCAGAAAGAAAGTTACTTTACTGGAAATGGAAAGTGTTCAGTGTTTCTAAGGTGCAAGGCCACAGGTTGATATTACATACATCAAAATCAAAATTTCCTGAATTACTATGGGACTAGAGCAGATTTGCGTGCTAGCCCTCTACATCTGGAACCACACATCTGGGAGACAAAATTAAAACCAGAAGTTAAGCAATTTGTAGCTTCCCAACTATGTAGCTAGAATTTCCAAAGTGACAGGATGTTGTGGTATCTCCGTGAAAGCTGTCCTCACCTTGCTGATGAATTACAGTTCCTGTAATTTTTGGCCACATGGAATCATGTGATCCCACAATGTCCAATAATTTCACCAAGAGAATCACAGTAGGATAACCGAACTTGGCTTCTGCTGACAACAAAAAAGCTTGCTAATCACTGGTTTAGAATGTGCATGTCAAAACATGTACTACATATGGCATTTGTGTGGCTCGGTTTCTCCTTTTTAAGAAACTAAATATAGATTTAAACGCACTGGGTACTTTACTGAGGCACAGTAAAAGTGTCCTGGATCAAAAATGGCAAGGAAATTGCAGACATATAGCTGTTCCCACTGACATGATTTGATTTCTGTTCCTACCGGACTAGTAAAAGAAATAGTGAAAAGGAAGTGGTGAGATGCAGGCAGCTCATATGTTGCTCATAGCCTCATGGCAAGAGTTTACATACATTATCAGAGACTACAGGACTCAACATTATTTTTCTTCTTTTTTTAAATGGTAAAAACTAGAAGAGGAAAGGAAAGTGATAAATTGCGTATTTAATTATTTACTTACCTTAGCAAGGATCTAATAGTCTGTCTTACCTAGTACAGGATCTCACTGCTCAAGACAGTTTGTTATAAAAAATGGAGTTACTTAAGAACTGCTACTCTAACGAACACGTTACTACAACTCTCTAAGAAAGGTGTTACACTTGGTTACACGTCATCAGGGCTGTGGGCTCTGTGAAAGAATTGGAGCAACCTAGATTGCCTTTGTCCAGGAATCACAGGGAGGGATGTCTGTACTGAAAAGGGAATGGAACATCTCAAAAGTTTCATAATTTTGACAGTCTACTTAGGAGCTTGAGCACTTTCACAACAGGACTTTGAAATCTGGGCCACAGAGAGAGATACCAGGTCAGAGTTAATTACAGTATCCCAACTCTTAAAATTTTAAGCTTCTTAGATTTCATATTTTTTCTATAAAAAATTCTGGTTTATGAAGAAGCAATGTAATCTAGCAGATCGCTTGTGGAAGTTGGGAGAGATGTAGGTTTATGCCTGCTTCTGCCACTGAGCACAACTGAACAGGTCTCTTGCCTCTCTAACCCTGCTTCCTCTCCTAGTATTTTGGTAATAAATCAGATGATTGTCTCTTACTCAGTTTTGAACAATGATGAACCTCCTGAAGACAGGTCCTGCCTGAATCAGCTGGGGACTCAGTGGCATTAGAGGACAAATTAGTACGTTTAGTACTATAGAGGTTTTGCTTTTCTTTATTGCTAGTAGCCCAGCAGAAGCAGCTCCCCACAGCAATAGGCAGCGTACAAGTCGAGTTTATCCAAAACAAACAACATTTTGTAATACAACATGCATAAGCTTTGCTTTCTCTTGCCTAATAAAGCAAGCTCAAACTTCATGAGGTTTCCAACTCTTGCCAAAACAAGGTGTTTATACTATGAATGTTTTCATTTTGTACAGAATAATGGCAAGACAGTTAGGAAAGTATTGGACTGAAGTGCCGTATTCCCCTTCACGACATGACGTGTACACTGTAGGGTGTCACAGAAGAGCCTGTGAACAATTCCTACAGACTTCCATATGAAAACAGAATTTACAAAGAATCTTCTCATCCCCCCAGCACTCCAGGCAAGAGTAAGGCATTATTCAGAGAGGAAGAATGCCCATAAAACCGTCAAAGGATATTGGGTTTAATCCTGCTTATGCTACAAACACTCAGTGAGACTTCGGAGAAATCAATTAAATCTAAATTTTATTCAGTTTGTTATGGACTTCTGTGACAGCCAGTATCTGTTTGATTTGTCCTTATTTTGTGTGTTATTTTCCTTTAAAAAATAAGTGACTGGGTCTGAAGAAATCCTGAGGAGGGAGTGAGAAATTGCTTCTTCCCTTGAGGAGCAATTGAGACTGGTCTGGGACAGAAGCTTCCAGACCAGAAGAAACAACATGACAGACAAATGGGAGCGAGACAGTCACAGCAAGGAGCTACAAGCCTGCGGCTCAATAGTGAGACTACTGAGAGATGATTGAGCAAGCACCCAGGGCTCAGAGGTGATGGGAAGGGACCAGAGGAGCCACTGCCCACGCAGTGGGCAGGGGAACTTGTTTGTAAGTTCTTTTTATTTTTCTTCTGTCTTAGCTAATTATTTGGAGTTTTCTTCATTTAAAAGGTTAAGTATTTTAATTTATATTCTAACACAACATGGCTTTTTTGGATTTCTTTTGTTCTAGCTAGTCTGGATCCCTTGGTAAAAAGTTTAAAAAAGTTGCCACAATTTACAGAGTAGCTCTAAGGATTCATTACCGTTTCAGTGATGGTTGAATTCTGCAGATAGAAGAGCCTGACTTCTTTGTCCTCTGCCTCTTTCTGGCAGGAGTACAAACTCTGGATACTGTTCCTTATAAGAAATACTAGTTTGTGTCATGATCAGAGTCTTCAGTGTTGATTTCATTTCTCTGCAACTGTTGATTATTGATGCTGGTTTCAGTTACTAAGATGACATGAAAAAGTTGCAACAAATTTCTGACAGAACTGAGGCGAAGTTAGGATGACGGTCTGTGCAGGCTTTTAAAGCCTTCTGTCATCACTTATTTCCTTGCTCTTGAAGCTGACCAATAGACCTCCACTAAAAGGGCTTGGAGTACCCAGGTATTGCTGTCTTTTTCCCTCAGTGACATAAGGCACCATGTTGAAAGGCCTACCATACTTTTACACTCTAGCCACACAAAAAAATACAGCATTTGAAGACCAGTTCTTCAGGTAAAGTTAACAAGTATTTCTCCATGAATTTCAAGTAAATATGCATATTTAAGCTAGCTTTTATTCTACAAGTGGAATTCCAATTTAAGTGCCCATAGGAAGTAATATAACAATTTAGTCATTTTAGGTAAAAGAATATAGACTAGAAGGAAAACTTTTCCAAATGCATAAAATCAGACATGCTCACTAAAGTAATCTGCAGCATATAATGGTGAACCGCAAAATGGTGACACCAGTTTACATATGAAGATGTAACCTGAAGCATAAGATAGTTTGCAATAACAAAGAGAGCTGACATCATGCCTGTGTCAATATTCTTAGAGGTGTTGGCCCAGCAAAGAAGAGAAACAAATTGAAAGGAGGTGCTGACAGCAGAAAGCATCAAAATAGAGTTATTCAGAGAAAAAGGACAATTTGACAATTTTTCATCACTGATGCCAATGCCAAAAATCATCACATACGAAATATTCAAAACAAAGAAAGGCTATCCAAGGATAGCACATTATATGGAAAGAGCTCTGTTAGGAGTAATGGTCAACCCCTGTTATTAGATACTTCATTTCACTGAATTGCTTCTTTTTCTTTCCCCAGCTAGAATATCACTCTAGCTACTAAAAACCTTCTTATCCTGATACTTCAATGTGAAACAAACATGATTTCACTATAAAATAAAAATCCCATTGTGATAAATTTTTTACATTCACTTGCTCTAAATATTCAAAGAAAAACATTTTGTTTTCCTTAGAGTTCATGAAAAGAAAATCCAAACGGATTTCAACGTGGACAAAATAATTTCTAATTAGAAGTAACTCGATGGTATAGGATAGCATGTAAATGCTTACCACATGCTTAAATCTCACTGAAGTGAATTATATATAGCTGCATTCTTAAAATTAAGCATGTGATGTGCTGCTGTCCTGTGCAGCTAAGTACACACTTTGGTACTTTCCTGAATCAGGGCCACAGTCTGTGGGATTTTCTTTCATTAACTGATTCATAAAAAGCCATGTACACATAACTGAACCTTCCCCGTTGACATATCTGTCAGCAGTTATGAAAACCAGTGTGTAACACTTTAGAACACCTGGACAAATAATCCTTCATAGTAAAATCCTTCAACTGTTTTCGCTTTATACACCACATATGATTGTTTATTTTCTTTGGCACTGCCCTGATTAAAGTGGAATCTTGCTATAAACTAGGAGAATCACAATTTACAGTGTTAATTTTTTACTGAGAACTTTTCTTGGTCCAGAACTGAACTACCTTCATTGTTAAGTTCTTCTGGAACACAGAATGCTTTGGTTTGTGTTGTGTTTTAAATCACCATGGGAAGCTATATGCCATGGGTACTACACGATGCAGGAATAAGCAAGATCTAAAGTTAAGGTACAAATCTGGACACATACAACACTATGGTCATAATTAGTCACTGCAGCATTATTGCTTTGTCAAGATCCTGGTATAAGTCAAGTGACAGATAGACTTAAAGAATTAATTTGGCTCCCTAATATCGTCTAATAAAAGACAGAAGTAGGAGTGAAGCTAGAAGCACGATGTGTTTCAGAAGTTTTATTAATTACTGAAGGATAGGAAAAAGCAGGCTGCAAACTTCCTGGGCTGCATCTCTCTTTCACCACTTCTGTAATAGCTTAGCTCCAGTCATCTATGAGTGTATGTGTGTGTTGTGTGAGCGAGTGTTTGTGTGTATCAGGCATGGAGAACAAGGCTAACTTGGGTGCCCCCAGAGCCAGCGCCTCGCCAAACCCAATAGAAGGGGACCTTACCAGTAGAGGCAACCAGGTGAGATGGCAGCAGTGGCCCAGCGCTGTCTGACCTGAAAATTATATGGAGTGAAAAGGGGAGAAGGAAAGATGAGAGTAGCAGTGTACCTCTGACGGCACTGAAGGGGACAGGATGAACAAGTAACCACTCTTACGCAAAGAACTGTCCTGTAAGAAAGATACCTGGGGTCTTTGGAGCTGGTAGAGACAGACACTTTTGAGTAGGCAAGAGAGAAGTTGTGCTGTGCTTCTATCATCCCTCTTTCCACTTTCTTTCCCACTTTCCCAACTACAGCCCAAGCACAGCAGATGCAAGCACACGTACAGCAGGGCGGGCTGCAGACTCCAGGCGCTGAGGGAAACCAGCTTCTGTGCAGGGGGATGGAACTAAATACTATGAGATGATTCAGCTCTCATTTGGCAACTGCTGTGTTAGATCACATGTTCAAGCTCCCTGATGTCTTTATGGGTTATTCCTTGTATAATTTTGGGAACACTTTTTCTTAACTAGTTCTACATTATTAGATATTTATAGGTCTATCACAACTTTCTTACAGTAGTTAATCCTTAGTTTCCAGTCTGTCCCTATTAAGATCTTTATCTTTGTTCATACTCATCTGACAGTAATTCCATGGTTAAGATACTTAACCTTATGTTAAGTGTCATACAAAATTAAATTAGAGTTTTATCTCCTCTCCTTTTACTGGTTTTGCTTTAATTCTATTTAATTCAATTTAAGAGAATTTATTGTTTCTTTACTTGGATTGCAAGTACCTGAATAGTTTCCTTGCACATCCTTCATCTGGAATATCAAACTTTTAACTACCTCCACTTCCTCCTTCATGTTTAATCTATTCACATGTGACTGCCTCCCACTTCTTCTGAAGTTACTATCCCAATTTTAATGAGAACAGGATCTGTATTTTAACCACACAAGTCATCCTTTATGTAGTGACAGAGACATCATACAGATCATATTGGGGCTGTAATTTTTACTGCCATATTTTCCTCTTATGTAGAAATATCTATATTTATTTCTTTTTCAATTTTAAATTCCACTGTACCTTGTTCTGTCCTCACTGACTGAGGATAATCAAGCCCTGTATCTTAACAATATTCTTGATCTTGAATCACTGCTTATTCAGTGCAGATTCTCAAGTTACCACTTCTTACACACTTACAGTAAGACGAGGCCATGTTTGCTTCGGTAACTGGTATAGATTTTGTACTATTGTATATATGTACATAATAGCCTTTTTCCTGCTTGCCTGAGCAAGTACATGAGGGATCTAAAGAACTGAATGGAAATTACTACTACACAAGCTGTTATGTATGCCTCAGAGAATGTTAGCTAAAAAATCATGGTAGCTGAATAGACACTGGACATCTCCCTGTCTGGGCCATGTGCCATGTCAGTTATTAAATCATGTATGTTGAACCATCATTCAGTTGTTTTCAGGAAAAATGATGTAAGGCACAAAAATGCCACGTGGCAATAAAGATTACGTTAATCCCTTAGTGTTTGGCGGGGGTGAGAGCTGCAAGTGATGTACTAATATACTATGTTGGAAAATCCTAGTTTTCAACATAAAAAGATTGCAAAATCCTAAATTTGGTACTGACTCAGATTTTGAGACAACTATAGCAGAGGAAGTCAGCATCCTTTAACAGATTAATGGATGCTGTGCTTTGTGGCATACTGGATTGACGTATTTTCTGTTGGTGCTTACACAGTAATTCAGGCTATCTTCTTCACACAGCTCTCAGTGGTACCCTGAGGATGAACTGTTTACTACTGTCATTCTGTGTGCACAATACAAGCCCTAGACAATATGGTCAAAGTTAAAACCTAAATTTCTTCAGTTTTACAAAGGAATTTTCTCACGAAGAGCTTGAATGCTTGGTTATCTGACTCTTTCTACGTGTGATAATGATACACTGAACTAACAGTGGAATAAATTCTTAACTGAGGCAGATGGACTGTTAAGCTACTTAATGTTTCTAAATAAATAAAGCCATAGAAATTGCAAAGGACCTCTGGAGGTTATGTTGCCCAATCTCCTGCTCAAAGCGGGACTATCATCAGTGCTAGATCAGGTTGGCTGTGGTTTTGTCCGAGTCTTGAAAACCTCCAAGGGTGGAAATATCACAACATAAGTAATCTGTTCCTGAGTACTGTCTTGGTGAAAAAGGTTTCCCCATGTCCAGTTTGAACATCCGAAGCTACAATTTGTGATCATTTCCCCTTCCTATATTGTCTACCACTATAGAAGAGTTTGGCTCTGTCTTCTTCACAATTCCCTTTCAAATAGTTTTAAGCTGCTATGAGATCCCCCTCCCTACCCTCCTGTTAGTCAGGGTCAGGTTTATAGATAGTGAATAGCTTTGCAGGCAAGCACAGGGATGCCATCTTAGTGTCTTTTCTGACCTTTGTACAAACAATCAGTATAATTCAAAATCTGAACACAATGATGAAATAAAACATGTGTTTTGTGGGATTAACATGTGAGCAGCGTGACATATTGCCCCTAGGTACACATGTGGTCTGCATTGTAAAGCATGGTCAGCAGTTACAATATAATCAGGCCTAACTTGGGCTAGAGTAACAGAAGGACACTTCATTTGTTAAAATTATCTGTGGGAAATTTCAACTTTGACAACACAGCATTTTCCAATCATGTCTAGCCTCTGACCTAGGGAGACAGTGTACCCTTGTCCCATTATACATTCAGCCCATGGTCTTGCAGTCAGACACAAAAATGGTAGGTTGAGTCTGAGGTTGTCAGTGATAGGCGCATCTCAGTTTCAACATGTTCTACCTCTAACAGCTTGAAATACAATGTCCTGAACAAGTTAGGAAACCTTGAGCAGAAGCTAGACCCACTATGATTTCAAAGTCCAGCAAAAGTAGTTCCCAACACATACGGAAGATCCCCAGTCAGATATAATGATCCTGTAAAAGTGGTATGAAAAAGGACCAACTCTTACTGTGCAAATTAAAGTTAGTGAATGAAACTACACTGGGGGGCTGTTATTTCTTTCTGTCTGTCAATCTGAATTATTTGGTAAACTGGACAGAGCCTGAGAAATTAGGAAGGCCATGAAAGTATTTCCATTTTGCAGTTAAACTTAATGAAATGCATTTCTGCATTCTTCATAAAAAGCGCATGCACAGTTCTTGCAGGCAGGTTACTAAAAATCCCCCAACACCACACTTGCTTGATTTCCTGCTCACGCCTTTTACTCACCAAAGTTTCACACAGAATGCTGACAAAGAACTATCAAAGACCACAGTAAAGGAAAAGATAAATCTTAACATCTGTAGCCCATTCACACAGTATAGAAAGAACATCCCTTTTAGCTGCACAAGGGGGCCATGTTAGATGGTATCAGACACAGTCATTCTGTTTTATGTGCACAGTTTAATAATGAAACTAACTCAAAGTTTACATTATGCTTACAAGAAAAAGCTATTGTGTTATTAGCTCATCTGATGTACTTAAGTCCTGTTATGATTTTTTTCAGGTGCTTTTTTAAAGACTGAACACTGTGAATACACTATGTAATCAGGCACTATAAAATACTATTGGGTTAAAAATTGTATAAAGAACTTCTTCACCAGATGCCACAGTTGCTTGAAAATTGTTCAGTTTTCAAAAAAAAAGTATCATTTTTCCTGGAGAACAAAGTGCAGTAATCTCCTCCTCTAGCTTTTTATGCAATCCATATACACCTTTTAATTTTATAAAGTTCTTTTTCCAGTATAGCAAGCATTAGAGTAGCACTGTTAGAACAGCCAGGGCTGGGTTCTGGCCATAGATCCTACCTTCATCTTGCACATTGGTATGAAGATAGCATTAAAAATTCTGTGTCCTCAAATCTGCAAATAATTTTGTAACGTGAGAAGCAAAATCAGAGTAGAACTTCCAAAGAAATGACTTCATGAGAATTCAGCTGCATCCTTCCATGTCTTCACAAGCATCTTATCATGGAATTCATTACATTCCAGGTTTTTACACCACAAGTGACCTGAGCTGATATTTAGAATATTTGAATCTTTATTCAGCAGCAGCACTATTAAATGTAGCAGCATCAAAAAAATAAGGCAGTATCTGCATAGAAATAAGAAGTCTACTGTAATTTCAAATGTACAGACAAAGTGGCTCTTAATGGTAGATATCAGTTTCTCCACAGAAGTACTTCATGGCTTGCTTTCTAGTTAGAAACTTCTTGAATCCCTTATTCTTTTATTCAAGATGGACGCAAAAATCAAAACCTTCTTGATTAACTGCAAAATAAGCACTGGATAAAATTAAAACAACTACTGTTCATTCTTTTCTCTTTTCTCAAACACCTTTAAAAGTGTGCTTGATCCCCTTCCACAAAAGGGAATGTTGAGACTGTCTGACAGGTGCTTTAACCTGTTACTCCTTATTACCTGTCTGCTTTGTCTGAGAGAGCCACCTACACACATCCTCCCTGCCAGCAGGTGCATTAAAAAGGTGTGTCTCTGAGCCCCAGCCATTGCTGTAATTCAGTACAAGCTTTATAGATGCAAATACCATCAGAGCAATGAAACAGCCAGTGCTGTCAGCACACCAATTAATCTGTCAGGATGCTGATGTCTACCGCTTTCTACATAATCATTAACTCTTTAGTTTCTTCCTTGCATAAAATCTAAATTTTACTGTGGACGGTAAAAACACTACAGGAAACTTTACAAGCCGAGATGAAATAATTTTAATTTCAAGTGACATTGCTTTCCCCTGACTACAGTCTATTGTTACCTGGTTCACATTTCATTTCTAATATAGTATTGCATTTCCCCTGCAGTTTAACAGACAAGGATTCTTTAGACTCCTCCATACCAAACTGCTTTCTGGTTTCGATTAGGGGAATAACAAACCAGGAGAAAACGAACAGATCTATATAAGGGGAGAGCATAAACTTAATATACATTTACCATACTACCATCATAAATGAAGGTTACAGTCTTGGATCATGATCCATTTTATTAGGTGCTCAACAAACAGAAAAAAAGGGGGTTTGTCTCAAAAGAGTTTATGACATAAAACAGAGCGTCCAGCACATGGTCTCTGTATGGCCCACACGGACAATTCATCTTTGGGAGAAGCTGTGGGTGGGAATTTCTCTGGCAGTGGCAGCTGCTTCCTAGCCACATAAGTTTCTAGGTGCTTTCAGTCCTCAGCTGGAGATTAGTGCACTCACTGAAAGCACAGGTGTAGTGCAGTTGCTCTGTAAACACACGCACAGTATATTCGGCACTTCAGACATACCACCTACTTAGTAAGTCTCCTGACCACAAGGAATGTCGTATGATAGAAAAGCCATGGGACAGAGCCTGGCTCTGCCATCAGTTTAAGTACAAAGATCCTTAACCAGAAATCCCTGTGCTTTACCTCCCCGGTGAGCTAAAGTAAGAGCAATGGCTTGAAGTATGTAAGGGAACATAGTGAGGACAATGAAAGCAAAGGTGCAACCATGTCTTCTACAGTTGCTAAGAAGTCTGAAAAAGAAACACTCATTTTTGCTTTACATAAGAAAACCTCTAAATCTCAAAGTTGGCTTTTTTGTTGTTTTTGTTTTTTAATTTTTTTCTAAATATTTGGACCAAAATGTCCATTTAGAGATGAAATCTTAGTTTTGCAATTTTAAGTGATGCATACACAGCCAAAATGTGGGAGAAGGAGGCTATGTAAGGGGAATAAAAGAACAGGAAGAGTGAACAAGAGCGTCCCATGCAACTGCATAATTATCATGACATGAGGAAACGGAAAGAGCTAGCAGTTCAGTCTTCTTGGAGAAGTGAAACGGTGCAAGTTCCATTGAAAGTAACGTCTGGTAAAACACTCTGCTTGATATCAAGTAAAGGAACTTGCACTTGTATTTTATACATCCCAGCTGAGAAGTGGAATGAACAGATTGTACAGTACAGAGGAAGATAAACACACAAAAGCAAACACTCCTCTCAACTCTCTCGCTCTCTGTCAACTAAAAGGTTCCATGAAATGCTTCAGTCAGCATGTCTTAAAGGTAAATACACATTTTAAGCTAAAGTCTGATCCAACAAGATTTATACTAGTAAGTATTCGTTATTACACTTCTGTAACAGATCAGGAGAATGACTTTCATTCTGGAAATATTTTACATCAAAAGGTGAAAGCACCAAGTAGATCCTCAGCTAGAGTAAGAAAACATTGCTTCGGTAAAGTGAATAGAGCTCTATCCCTTGACTGGTGGAAAATCTGGCCACAGCAAAGCTACAAATGAATAATAAGAAGATTATTTTTCTATACAAGCTATGAGAGGACTGAGACCATTATCTTTTTCTAATAGATATAAACAATATTTAAAGATCCATTTGCAGAATGAAACACACAAACTGATGAGCTACTCCGTGGACGTGGAAAAGACTTTATGATCTCTGACCTTCACTTTCACTGCTTTCACTTCATGAAGGACTGCTGCTACGTTTATATGTGTGTGTGTGTATATATATATATAACTTTCTATTTGTGTAAGTCAGTCAAATGCTAAGGAAAACTACAAAGACTTAGCTCCAGTGCATGAAAGCAATTTATCATCAAAAGAACTGGATGAAGAATACAGACTTCCCCATTATTGTAATTCTGTACTGTAAATTTTTCTGAAATATTTCAAGAATATAACTTTTTGGCTTCTATACTGCTGGAAACTAAAGATGTGAAAGATAATTGTGCATCTTGTGTATATTTATGTGAAGGGGTCAGTGCAGAAAAAGGAACTCTGATAATCCTGGGGTTCTAGCCAGACTCATCAGTCCTATAAAGTGGCTTTTCTCTAATTGTTTCACAGGAAAACTGCTGCAAAATATTTTCAAGACAAAAGGCTCTATTTTTGTCTTTATCCAGGTCCAAATAGTATGTTACACCAGTGTAGGCTTTTAACTTTTAGTGAGAAATATTCCACATATTTCATAAATATAAGTGACAAAGCACTGTATCTATTACAGGATCAGGCTCTAAGAGCTAGAGAAATTATGCTGCTACTACCCAGCCTTGCCCTTTGTGCATTTTGTTTAAAGATTGTTTTCCAAGTATTTTGGGCCATTACTATAATGAGGGAGAAATTCATTAGAGAGTAAATTCTTATGCGCAGTTGCTGAATTTAGGGTTTAGCCGTAACTAATTGTAATCAGCTGAACAAGACAAAAACAGTATATGATGCAAAACAGAGCCTGGCAATGAGGTAACAGACAATAGAGTCAAACAAGTATAAAAACAGTGTGAAACTGAAAACCTCCTGCCAGACAATATGAGTTAAAAAAGGGTTAAACAGCAAAGGAAATGCTGGTAAGACTCACACCAAACCTGGGGGTGGGGAAAAACTGCTCAGATTTTTGCTGCGAATTTTACTTCAAAGCGTTACTTACAAATCTCCTGTCAAGGGCTGTTAAAAGCATTCTTAGAAAGCACCAAATGCAACAGCTAAAAAGTAAAGGACTAACAATACAATTGGGATTTAAGATTTGCTTTCACCTGAATTACTTGCCCTCAAGTGAAATTCTGAAGAAACCCACTATTTTCTGTGCCGTGTGCTATGTAAAACATGATCTCCTGCTTGCAAAAGTAGCCGGTTCTGTACATGGAGAGAAATATCTCCAGAGGTTCTGCCATTGGCCTGTGCCAGTTCTATCCATGTGCCAACTGGCTGAGTTTCTTGTGCCTCCTTCAAACTCTTCCCTACAACATGTGCGCTGCCCTCCAACTTCATGTGAGTGGCTACATCTTTCCTTTTAAGAAATGTCATTGTTCAGATTTTTGTTTAAGCGCTGGCTTGTCAAAAAAGCACAGATTAGAAGTACGCAGTCTGTCATAAAATCATTCCCATGGTAACATAGGGTTTCATCTTAGAGTTATGATGCCCTTCAAACCAACATCTTCTTCCCTGTTTCTGTTACTGGTATTGATTCAGGATGTGTTTTTACTCTTACCACTTCCTCCATCCTGTTATGTATGGTCCAACTGGTCCTCTCCTGCTGATTGTTCACATGATCTTTACAAAAAGGTTTGCTGGTGGTAGAAGACCTTTCAGCATTCTCTCTGGTCACACATATGTGGCCTTTCTGTCTGCTACTATTTAGCAGAGTGCCCCACACGAGAAACATATTTGGTTCTCTGACAATCAGCCTTTTAGTCCTAGTGCCTCCTGCCACTCCCAGTGCTCCTATATTGTAAGAAAGGGATTCCTTCATGACTGCTCTACTTTCATCATTAATCTCTTGGCTGTTGACTCAGCCTTATATTTATCTTATTGAACATGGAGATCTGTTTCTAAAGTCAGGCTTTCCCTCTAGCTGTTTTCCTCTCTTAAAAACTCCCTTCCTCTTCTCAAATGCTGGCAAGAACTCCCATTCTCTCAGATCTCATGCTGAGAATTTTCTAATGTTGCACTGCAACCAAACTTATTGTTTGCACAGGCAAAGGCAATAGATGTGTATGTCAACAACCATAAACTTCAGGTGATAATATCTTTTTATTTTCACAGGTTTCTTATCAACACACAGTATTTATCTACTGACCTCCGAACTGCTTTATTGTAAACCCCAGCAGTCATTCACATTTCTTCAGTCTGGTTTATGTTTGTTGTGGTGCCGGGATTGCATTGCAGCTAGCTCTATAATTTAGCTCGAATCACACTGGTCATTGATTAAAGAACATAGCTGCAAACGAAGGAGTCATACCACCAGCACCTTGGATTTGGTAAAACTATTTTGCAGATAGTTGCTTCTTCACGCGAAATTCCTGGATTCTAGGTCATTATGCCTGCTGCTGCTTTATTTTAGGTGAGACTGTTGTGGCACTGGGATATAATATGATGATTTTCCACACATCTTTTTTTCATTGCTGCTGATGAAATAGACATTAATATTTCCACCTTCTGGGCTATTTTCTATGGCACACATGCTAGACCAAAATGGATGCAATAGGATGAAGCCTTTAAAAGGTCCTGTACTTCAGAAAGAGTGGAACATATAGGACACCAAAATGTAATTATGTTTACAATAGGAGTCCAAATCCCAACTGCAGCAAGATTCACTAAGACCAAATCTTACACATGAAGTTGAAATATCCGTCACTAATTGTCTAAGGATTTGGCTGCAATTGTACACTAAGATAAACAACAGAACAGGATTCTGAACATTTTGAAGTTTGGGAAACAGTGAAGCTGGATTTTGGGTGTATAACTAAATTTAATGTCACTATCAGGGAACAGCTGCAGAAGGCTGGAAATTGGTATGTATGTGGCTGAAAACTCCTTAATTACAGTGTAAGCTGCCTTTCATCATCTGAATCACAGTAG